>NC_143153.1:4747711-5090967 GCF_041381405.1 Jatropha curcas | reverse complement strand
ACCATATATTTCCGTTTTAGGTCACTTTTTGGTGTTTCAAGAAATTGTGTGTGGGTGCATATATTCTTTTATCTAATATACTAGGTAAGTAATACTACTATACTCGTCAAAATGATTACCATTATCAATTCAGTTTGAGACCATTTCATTATATAAAAATAAAATTAAATACATAAAAAGTAGCATTACAAGTAGCTTGTACGGTAAAGTGTAATATAAATTAACTACTTGTATTTATTTTAATCTAAACAAAAACTTATGCTTTAATATTATATAGATAAAAAATTTAAAAATTATAAAAATAAGTATGTAACGATCATAGTCAACGTGCAACGCACGTCATAAAAAGGACTAGTATAATGCCCTTGCAGACTTTTAATTTAATTGGTTGATTGGAAAATAATTTAGTCTTATTCTAATTAGAAAATTTTTTTAATTTTATTAGTTGATTAATTAAATATCATTAAAAATAATTTAGTCTTTTATATATATATATATATATATATATATATATATATATATATATATATATATATATATATATATATATAATGTTTTATTAATATTAAATCAAATATAATCCAAAAATTTCTATCCGACCTTAATCAGGAATGAAAATCCTATTGTAGAAGTTTTGATTGAATTCAACATTAAATCAATTATATTTATAATTTTATCACAAAAAGATTTAAGATTTTATATTAAAAATTTTTAAATAATTAAATTTATAAATTATAAATTCTTTTCCTTTCCTCATATTTTCTTTTATTTGCTTTGTTAATACTGTTAGCTACTTTTTGCCTTCTCATTCTATTAAAAATATTAATTATTTTATCATTAATCTGCTAAGTAAATTTCTTGATCAATTTTCAATTAGTATAAATTTGTTAATTTTTTAAAAAAATTTATTTAAATCATGATTGTAATTTTTTTTACATTTAATGCTCTTTTTTTTGTTAAAGTTGTTGCATATGTTTAGTTTAAAAATTTATTATACTTTGATTTTAATATTACATCTACTATTATGATAAAAAAGGACAAATATTTAAATTATAACTCAATTGAAAATTTAATCTTTCAAATAACTATATTTTCTTTTGCTACTATCAAAATTTTTTTGCTTTTATTATCAATAATTCATTAAAGACTCTCTACCATCATGCTATCAATAGTTTTTTTGCTATTGTTATATCGAAAACTTCTCACTTTATTATTATTAATGACTGAGGTTTTAATTTTCACTTTTATTTTTTTATTTTGGTATACTATCACAAAAAAAAGAATTATATTACTAATAATTTATATATGTATTTATTTCTACATATGGCGAGATCTTGAATCAAATGGTTATTTATTTTCAATTTTGTAATTATTTCATTTTGTCAAAACATTTACTGTAAAAAATTATTAAAATTTTTCATCAAATACTATATATGTATGATAGTGGTTTGCACTTATTTTTATACATGTAATAATTATAACTAAAAATATTAAATTTTTATATTGCTTTTGTAAATAAATAAATCATAAATAATCATTCTAACGGATATATTCAACGAATAACAACATGCATCGCATGTTCTTGAACACTAGTTATATTGAAATGTACTGATTAAATGGTTTTATTACATAACAGTTGCGCAAAAAGTTTGTTCGGTTTCTGAAAAGAATTGGAATCGGACTAAAATTTTTATTCAATATAGTTTGATACTCGGGCTTTTTAGTTCTTAATATCTTTTGAAATATAAATTTATGCAAATAATCACGACGACAATTGGAAGCAAATTAAACGGCATGCTTGAGCATCATAGGAAGTGTTGTGGTGTGCCCACTTAAATGGGACCCACATGTGTGAAAGTAAGAAAAAAAAATAGGAGTAGCCAGTTCAACAGTGATGGTTTTGAATTGCTGCACATGGGCGGTGCAACTTGAAAGAGTTGTACACGGCATTCCTACTCGTTAACCTGCCTATAAATAGAGGCAGAGGAAGAACGCACAACACACACCAGAAAAAAAAAAGAAAAAAATGTAGAGAGAGCGAGTGTTACCGTTTTAGGATGGGTTTCCTAAAACGAGGGAGAGAAAAATAGTGAGGATTATTTTGGAGTGTTTTTGGGAAACACTTTGTGTGCCACTATTTTTGTATTACTCTCTTTGTACCTACTATTGGTTTAATAGTGGAAGAAATATTCGGAGTTTGTCCCGTGGACGTAGCCCTAAAAGAGTTGAGGGTGAACCACGTAAATTTCTGTGTGTCCCATTTCTATTATTCCGCTGCCGTAATTATTTTCTCTTAATTGGTTAAAAGGGCCCAACGAGTGGTATCAGAGCTGATGCCCAACAACTGGTATCAGAGTCGATATCCTAACAAGTGGTATCAGAGCTGATTCCTAACAAAGTGGTATCAGAGCCGAAGGTTTCGGCAGGTCCAGCCGGTCAGATAGCGGTACCGGATCCGTGAATATATTTTGAAAATAAATATATCACGATGAAGAGAAAATTACGACGAGTCCATTGGTGTTGTCCGCTCGGAAAGACGTTGCAGAATCGAATTAGTGATGAATAGTAAAATAGTAACTTGCGGTTGATGGTGAATAGTTACTATTGGCGTTACTGTTTCTGAGCCTGTCACTGTTAAGCCCAGCACTATTCACGCATAGTACTATTCACGTGTACAGTTACTATTTACGCATACAGTTACTATTCGAGTATACTGTTACTATTCATGGTCACTATTCACGTATACTACTGTTCACGTATACGGTTTATGTTGGTGATGATATTCTGCGCAAGTCAAAATGGACAAGCAAAATGATCAGTGTAAATGGCAGGAATTACCATATATGGAGAAATGAGATATTTCCTTATGGTAATCAAAATGCATGTGCCCGTGTTTAGTTCAACTAAACCGGAAGACAAGACTGATGAGGAATGGGCTTTTGAGCATGCGTCCAAATCTCAGTTGGCAGATTTGATGATGAAGGTTTCTGTAGCACCTTCAGATATGGTCAGTTGAAGCTCACAAAGGGTTCATTTGTGGTAGCTAAAGACCGAAAGCTGTACGTGATGCATGCGAAACTCTCCCAAGACACTTTGAGTGTAGCGGAGAATGACAGTACAGTTGAATTGTGGCATAAACGACTACGCCACATGAGTTAGAAAACTCTGGCAAGAAGGAACGTACTACCTGGATTGGATGAAGTTCACCTAGACAAGTGTTCTGATTGTATGGCGGGAAAGCAAAACAGAGTAGCTTTCAAGATCACCCCTCCTTCTAGAATGAAGAATGTATTAAATCTGATTCATTCAGATTTGTGTGGACCATTGACGATGTCATATGGTGGAAATCGATATTTTGTGACATTTATCGATGACCATTCTAGGAAGACCTGGGTATACACATTGAAGTCTTCAAAACCTGGTTCAGAGACAGACAGGCAAGAAGCTGAAGTGTATCAGGACAGATAATGGTGGAGAATACACTGGGCCATTTGATGCTTTCTGCAAAGAGCATGGCATTCGACATCAAACGACACCTTCCAAGACGCCGCAACTGAACAATTTGGTTGAGAGGATGAACAGAACTTTGATGGAGAGAGTCAGATGTTTACTCTCACATGCAAAGTTGTCTAAAATTTGGGGTGAAGCATTACTCACAGTAGTTCGCCGTTCACTCTGTTTCCCTCTACAGTATGATACTCCAGAGTGAGTGTGGTTAGGAAAGGATGTTTCCTATGATCATTTGCAGGTGTTTGGTTGCAAAGCCTTCGTGATGTCAAGACTAGACAGTGTGTATTCATTGGCTATAGCCAAGACCAATTTGGCTATAAGTTTTATGACCCAATCCAGAAGACGATTATAAGAAATCGTGATGCTGTATTTGTTGAAGATCAGACTATTGAAGATATTAAAGCAGAGTGCCAATAGATCTGATGAAGACTCAACAGACATACAGAGAGTCCCTCCAATAAAACGCAAACAAATTGGAGATGAAGAAACTGTTCCACAAGAACAAGTGCTAGAGTTAGAAAATCCAGAAGTTCCTAATCAGAATGAACCAGATGAAGATTATGGTGTTCATGTTCAACCACCAGCACCGAAAGTTTCTCAAGCATTAAGAAGATCTAGTAGAGTCTGACAACCATCTACTAGATATCCAGTCAATGAGTATGTACTGACGACTGACGGGGGAGAACCTGAAAGCTTTGAAGAAGCTATGGAAATGAACACAAAAGGAACTGGATTGAAGCCGTGCAAGATGAAATGAAGTCCTTGCATGAGGATGAAACATTTGAGCTGGTGAAGTTGCCCAAAGGCAAGAAAGCTTTGAAAAACAAGTGGGTGTTCAGGATGAAGCAGGAAGAACACAGCTCCCAACCACGATTCAAAGCTAGACTAGTTGTGAAATGACATCCATTCGGACAGTGCTCGGAACGGCCGCCAGTTTTGATCTGGAAATCGAGCAAATGGATGGAAAGACTACCTTCCTACATGGAGATTTGGAAGAAGAAATATACATGGAGCTGCCAGAGGATTTCGTAGAAAAAGAGGATTGTGTTTGCAAACTGAAGAAAAGTCTGTATGGCTTGAAGCAGGCACTGAGACAGTGGTACAAGAAGTTTGAGTCTGTTATGGGGGAGCAAGGCTACAGAAAGACTACTTCAGATCACTGTGTTTATATTCTCTGCTGATGACTACATTATTGATATGGTGACTGTTGGTCAGAATTCTAGCTTGAAGATACAGCTAAGTAAGTCTTTTGCCATGAAAGACTCGGGACCAGCAAAGCAAATTCTTGGCATGAAGATCGAAGAGCCAAGAAATTATGGTTGTCACAGGAGAAGTACGTTGAGAAAGTACTTCAAAGGTTTAGAATGGAGAATGCTAAAGTGGTTAGTTGTCCTCTTACTAATCACTTTAAATTAAGTTCTAAACAGTGCCCTTCTACGAATGGAGAGAAGGAAGAAATGAAAAAGATCTGTAGGTTGTGCCTTGTGTCGAAAGTCTTCCCGACAAAAGGAGTTCGGGCGGCGTGTCCCGCAAAGTTGTAGCGGCGGTACAAGATGGTGGGCAGATCTAATAGATTATAGCTGCAGGGGGAGCCGTGTCGTGACAGTCAAAGCTCAATTCACCTTGGAAAGAATTCCTCCTTCCATTCTATCACTAGATCAGGGATGTGTTGGAGATGAAGCTGTTACAGCTTGAGAAGATCCATACAGGAGAAAATGGATCAGTCATGTTGACGAAGATTCTTTCAAAGGAAAAGTTTGAATACTGTCGGATAGCTGCAGGGATGATGGAGAATATGGCTAATGTTCCCACTTAAGTGTGCAGGGGGAGAATTGTTGTGGTGTGCCCACTTAAATGGGACCCACATGTGTGAAAGTAAGAAAAAAAAATAGGAGTAGCCAGTTCAACAGTGATGGTTTTGAATTGCTGCACATGGGCGGTGCAACTTGAAAGAGTTGTACACGGCATTCCTACTCGTTAACCTGCCTATAAATAGAGGCAGAGGAAGAACGCACAACACACACCAGAAAAAAAAAAGAAAAAAATGTAGAGAGAGCGAGTGTTACCGTTTTAGGATGGGTTTCCTAAAACGAGGGAGAGAAAAATAGTGAGGATTATTTTGGGGTGTTTTTGGGAAACACTTTGTGTGCCACTATTTTTGTATTACTCTCTTTGTACCTACTATTGGTTTAATAGTGGAAGAAATATTCGGAGTTTGTCCCGTGGACGTAGCCCTAAAAGAGTTGAGGGTGAACCACGTAAATTTCTGTGTGTCCCATTTCTATTATTCCGCTGCCGTAATTATTTTCTCTTAATTGGTTAAAAGGGCCCAACGAGTGGTATCAGAGCTGATGCCCAACAACTGGTATCAGAGTCGATATCCTAACAGGAAGGATATTGCATACACTCTGAACCTTAAGTTAAAGGAAGCTATGGAAGGGTTGTACAGTAACGAGGAATTGACTGAATATGCCATTCCCGGCTTTGCCCTTTCTCTAACAACATGAAGATGTGACATTGACGCAGACGTAGTCCCACATTCATCAACTTAGAAGACGTTATGACATTGTCCTAGTTCTTGACCAAGACTTTGTTTTCTTAATTAATACCAAATACAAAAATAAAATTTTATTAAATGGTTCTAAAGTTTTTTTTTTTTGTTTCTATAATTATTTATTTACTCATTTTTATGAAAAATAAAAATAATGAATTAATCTTAATTTTTATATAGTTTTTAAATTAATTTTTACTTACGAAATCATACTGATTCAAAGTGTTCCTTTGATTTTTTGAAATAATAATAATAATATAAATGATAAAAAAAATTAACGCAGCGGAATAATCAAAATTGTGACACCTAAAAATTTACGTGGTTCACTTTTAACTGTTTAGGTACGTCCATGGGACAAACTCTGAATCATTCTTCCATTATTAAAAAATAGTAGGTACATAAAAAGAGTAATACAAAAAATAGTGCCACTCAAAGTGTTTTTCAAAAATGCCCCATAATAATTTTCTCACTATTTTTCTCTCTCCAACCCTTCCTAAAACTAGATAACTCACTCTACATTTTTTTTTCCCTTCCTTTCTGCTGTGTATTGATGAGGGAAATCCTTTTTCTATAATAGGAGAAGGGGATGCGTTAATCAATACGTTACCGACTGACGTGTAATTAACAATTGAAGATGGATTACCAAAACATGTTTTCCCTTTTTTTTTTCAAAAGTATGTGGGTAACACATATCGGAGGGAACCCACAACAACATTAGGGTATATATTGAGGGCTTAAAAATAGCAAAAGGTATCTCACCCACCCAACCATCTCTCTCCACCACCATTAACACACTCCCCAAGCTTTTGCCTCGTTTCTTGCATCCTCCATCTAACTGATAAAAACCATGAAGGTTCGTGTATATACATGTATATTATTGGGAAACTTTCTATATATGAGAAACGAAAAATTGTTTAATTTTCTGTTGACCGTTGCAGAAAAGGATAGTAGTCCAAATGTCCCTGAAGAGTGATAAGTCTCGCTCCAAGGCTATGAAAATTGCTGTTAGCGTTTATGGTAATTTAAAATTAACAATCTACTGCTTTTAATTTAATTACGCTTTTGCTAACTTCTTGTTGAATGGTTTCTTGATAAAATATCAGTCACTTTGATTGAAAGCTCAAAATTAAGGCTTTGTTTAGTTTGTGGAATGAAGAAGTAAACAACAGAATAAATTAACACTTTGAGTTCGCTATTAGTGGTTTTGACAAAATCAAAACTCTATCTCTGTTAATTATATCATTTGATAATATAGTATTTAACTATCTATAATAGCTTTTAGAGTTAAACGTAATGTTTATTATTTTACGAAGATTAATTAAGTATTCAAATAATATGTTACTGGATACTATAAAAAATAAAAATTTAGCATTTTAATTGATTAAAATACTAAAAATTAATTAAAAAATTGTCGGTAACACAACCTAATTTACACTTTGCCATGGTTTATTAATATTGATGGGAAATGTTGAATTTCGACCTCTGGACTTTTAATTCACGTAAGGGGCTTGCGATGGGAAATGGTGAATGATGCTAAGAAAAAGATGAACTCGTAGGATTTAGACTATTCAGTCATCATATGTTGAATTTTAGTTTGTCCACGTGTGTACATTTTACTTGAATGTAAAATTATTAAGAATTTAACCTTCTAATTATATATATTTTTTTCTTTTATACACAGTAGAAAATTTTAAAATTCGAACATCAAAATTGCAACTAAGCCCATATAAATCTATAACAAGTTTTTAAAAAAAATCAAATAAACATGAAAAATTTTTATCTCATAAAAAAATCTTTAAAATCAATAGTGAGAGATCTAAATAATAGTAAAGTTTGCGGTTTTTTTAATTCTAATTCCAATTATCTGAAGAAAACATCACTTCAGAAATTGGATGTAGATAACATATTGGATCGTATAAAAAGAATGAGAGAGAAGAACATGAATAGAGATTTTAAACATTTTTTTATTTAATGGAAAGTATTTTTATATTTTCACTTATATTTAGCGGCTAAAATGTCATATTTTTAATAGAAGAATTATATACTTTGACAAAACCAAATCTAAAAACTTTTTATATGATTTATCAAAATAGAAGGAAAACATATTAATGAATTTAGTCAACCCTCAATATTTAAAAAGTACTTTATTCCCTACTCTCTTTCTCTCAAAATCTAAAACCTAAAATCTCTTTTCTCTTCTTTAAAGGGCGGCCACCGGTGAGCTCTCGCCTGTGGTCATCCCTTTCCCTTTTTAGTTTATTTTTTTTTTGTAAATAATCCTTCGATCAGTATACAAATCTGAATTATTATTGCAAATATTGAAATTTATTGTTGCCTATATATTGAGATTTTGTTCTCAAATCTAGTTTTGAGTTATTGTTATTACCATTATAGTGATTTTGTCTAACGTATTTTATTATTTAGATAGTTATGCAGAAACAAGTACAGATCTACTCTTTAATAGGAGGAAGAAATTTGAAAGTAATCAGATCAGACTTGTAGAAGAACATAAAGTCGAATAGTGGCTATAAATAGTTACAAAGTGGAGCAAGCGATCGCTTATGGCAACAATATTATGTTCTATCAGCTCAATCAGATACTTCAAATCGAGATTGTATTTTTTAATTTTTTGTACACTACAAAAAATTCGGCAATTACCGTCGGAACTTTTTTCGTTGGTAATTAGCGATAAATTATCGACGGATTTAAATTCCGTTGGCAATTAAGAGCGTCAAATATTCGTGCTAATTTTTTATTTCTACCGAGAGATTAGCAACATATCACCGATGGATTTAAAATTTCATACGTAAAAAAAGCGCTATATATTCGCGCATATTTTTAATAATTTACCGACAGATCACAACCAATTACTCACAAAATAGTGACAAAACATATTCCATCGCTAATCCGTAACTATTCAGAAACAGATTACCGATGAAATTCAAAAAAAAATAAAAATTTAGCCAGTACAAAAGGACGGTAGATTACCAAATTTCCTGACGGATTTTAGAATTTAGCTACGGAAAATTACCAAATTTAGCGACGGAAATTCCGTCAGTAAATTTTAAATTTTTTGGCGACATAATAGGCGAAAAAATAAAGAAATTAGCGACGGAAATTTTCAATTACCGACGAAATTTCCATCGGTAATTGCAAAATCTACAATATAAATTCATATCTTTTTCTCCCTCCATTTTTTCCCATCATTTTATTTCTACTTTCTTTTTCCTTCTTCTTCTTCTTCTTCTTTGTCTTTCTTTCTTTCTTCTTCTTATTCTTTATGTTCACTTCTCTTTTTTTTCCTTTTTCTTACTTTTCTTCTACACCTTTTGTTTTTTTTCTTCTTCTCCTTCATGTTTTTATTTTTCCTTCTCTTCTCCTTTTCCTCTAGTGTTATATTTTTTTTCCTCTCTTCTTTTCTAGTTCTATTTTACCCTCATTCTTCTTTTCCTTCTTCTCCTTCACCTTCTTTTCTTTTTCCTTCATGTTCGTTTTCCTCCTGCTCCTCTATTGTTATTTTTCTACTTCTATTGCATCTTCTTTTTTCTTCTCCTCTTTCTCTATTCTTTTTCTTTTTTTCTTCCTTTTTTGTGTTTATAATTAATTTTCTTTAACTAGCTTAGTTATTAATTAAATTTAATCAGTGTAATTATTAGGACGTAATTAATTTAATTGATTTGATTATTGATTATGAAATATTAAAAAATTCAAAAATAATATAATTTAAAATTTTTATTTTTTAAAATCTTTTTAAAAATACCGATGGATTAACAACCATTTACTGACGAAACCAATTAAAACCAAATTATAAATATATCCTACCACTAAATTACAGACGGAATAAATTTTTGGTTAATAATATTTTACCAACAAGAGTTTTATCGACGAATATTTTCCATCGGTATTTCGTCAGCAAACCTAATTACCGACAAATTTTTATATTTTACCGACAGAAAATTCCGTCGGTAATAACCGAAATTTTTGTAGTGGTATAAGCTGTTTATTATTAAATCTCCTATACAAAAATATATAAATATATTGATTTGCATATTATACTTGTATACAATTTCCACTGAATGAAATTTCTAATTTGATTTCTTCTAAAAATAAAAAGTACTTTATCCTATTAATTTTTGTGATAATTTATTTCAGTAAAATACATCAGGACAATAAGAGATATAACAAGAAAATGAGATTCATGTTCCAAAGACTAAAGGAAATTGATTATTTAGTGGTGACAACCTTTAATACCTGAGGTCCTTAGCTATTGGGGCGGAGGGGGGGACTGGGGAAGCCCGGGCCCCAAACTTCAGATTTTTTTTTTTTTTTTTTTGAAAATTTGTCTTATAAATTAGTATAAATTTTTTTTTTTCTTTATTTTGATCTCCTAACTTTTGAAAAATTTATTTTGACTTCCTTAAATTCTAAAGTTTAGCTTGCTCCTACTGAGCTATGATTTGATCTCTTACATTGAATCATCAATTATTATATAATTACATTTGCATTTCATAATTACATAAAATTTGCATTTCATAATTATCATCAATCATCAATTATATAAAATTTGCATTTCTAGGATCTACTTTTATATAATTGCAAATAGGTCCTTACAGCGAGCATATTGTTTTTTTTTTTTTTTAGTATTGGAAGTTATTTAAATTTAAATTTATTATTAAGTTATATATGTAATTATTGCTATACGATGACTTGGTCTGCATATCATAATTATTTTTAAGAGATAATTAAATATATTAATATTATTTTTTTTCATATTGGAGAGCAAAATTTATATTTGTAAGAAGCAGATTATAGCATCAATTGGTTAATAATAATAATAATAATTGTTATTTCCTTTTAAATAATAATAATAATTATTATTATTAAAGCTAATAATTAATAATTATTATTATTATTAAAGCTAATAATTAATAATAATTGAATATATAGCTGAATATAAAATATTAAAAATTGCAGAAAGAGTAAATGAAGGAGAAAATGCGAAGAAGCCGCCAAAATTCTAAACGGGTATTACGACATGGACCTTATAAAGGAACTAATTGGCCAACTTGCGAAGTATTTCAATGGAAATTATGGGACGTGTCACGTGTTTTTCATTAGATGGGACGGCTCACGTGTTTGACAAAATATTTTGCAATTAAACTAATATTTTTCTAAGAGCAAACATCTGTTTGATATATTTCACTAGTAAACAAATAATAAATATATATATATATATATATTAAACTCATTAAAATGAAACGTTAAAAACTTTTTTAAAAATGTAAAAGTAATTTTTCTTTGTATCAGAAAAAATGTTTTTCATCAAAAAATAAATAAAAAAATAATAGTTAATTTGAGCTTTTATTCAGAATAAAAAAAATTAAAATAGATAGAGGGTTTACTTTGATTGGAATTACTATTTTACATTTACAAAAGGATAGCGTTATTTTCAGAACGCATTTTGTTAATAACAGAGTAACTAATTTTTTTAATATTAAATTGATTATATTATCCTTCTAGTTAAATATTACGCTTAACTCATAAAATCCTAACTCTTGAACTCAAAGCTTTCTATTTCTCTCTCAAATCAATAAAACTGATTAATCCATGATAAAACCAATTAATTACACTAAGAAACTATAAATGGTTAAAAGCTCAAATTTTCCACAGATCTGCCATTAAAAGCATTGAGCTTTATGGATGAAATTTTTCATATTCATGTTCAATAATTTGATAACTGCTACCCATTACTCATTTAATTAATATTTTAAAATATTAAAGTAATTATTTTTTCAAAAAATTATAAATATAACTTTATAATTACAGTATTAGTGCCATAATTTTAAGTCATTAAAATTGAATTTTATGATTTTTATTTATATTATCTTTAAAAATAAAAATAAACTAACATTTTTAATGTTGAACAATATTTAAATGGGTTTGGATATCAAACATAATTGTAATAGAGTTTGAATGAATAATAAAATTTCATTTTAAACGGATTCGGATAGATCAAATACCTAATTTGTGCATGCAGTTTCCAATTCTTAGATAAACTATTTTATTAACATAAATAAACATAAAAGACTGGTTATATTTTTTTATAATATCATAATTAACTCAAATTTCAGAAACTAAATATTAATTTTTTATTTTTATTTTTATTTATATGATCAAGTTTTTATTTGTTATTAGCACCGAAACATTAGTTGTTTATGGGAACTTAATCACTCATGACAGTAAAACTTTGGAATTAAAGAATTAATTAAATTAATTAATCATTTTCACGGTCCATTAATATGAATGCATAAACTGTCCTTGATTTTTTAATTATTTATTTTTTTGTGAGACAAGTATTTATTTCTTAAAATATAATAGAAGGTCAAAATTTGAATAGAAGGTTCCTTCAACGAACCAAAATCAATTTTAATAATATTAATATGAACGCATAAGTGGTCCTTACATATTAATTATTTTTTGTCTTATTATAGAAGGTCACAAATTTACTTAGAATGTTCCATCCACTATCAAATCAATTTTTATAATATTAACTAATAATACAATATAGTTTCGAACACTGTTAGCACAATACTAATGATATTCAGGCTCTGTTCGGCAAGAGTATTTCGAGTACTGTTTAGTATTTTAATTGGGTTAAAATACTGTTTTAATTAATTATTGTGTTCGGTAATGTCATATCTATTGTACTTTTAGAGTTTAAGGTAGTATTTCATGAAACGTTATCCTCATTAAATTTAGCATTTTAAAGACTTCTATAATATTTTGTTGGAATAAATAGACCGAATAAGTGTAACTTTCTATATATAAAATGTTTTTGTTTGATTTATGATATCAATTCCACCTTTTTAGAGAAAGATCTCCTAACTCTCTCGGAAATAACTCCTTTAGGTATAGGAAAGTTATAGTTTTTTGTTAAATGCAATGAACTCACAAATTTATCTTACTACTTAAATATAATTAAATTTATATAATAAACATTATTGTATTTTGCATTTATTATCCATGAAGTTGATGTTCTTACCAAACACATGTAAATTATTCTATCCAGAAAATAATTCCCTGAAAACTGTAATTCTTAAGACCTGTACTTGCCACATAATTGGTAATTTTGGATCAGACCAATGAAAGGTTTGAAATATGGATCACATGGACTGAAGGAATATATAAAAGAAAACGACAAAATTACAAAACAAGAAAAGTTGCTAATCCGAGAAATGCCCTCATCGATAATACATTCAAGAAGAGGCCTATAAACCATGAAGGTCCGTATATTAACTTTGTATCTGTATGGCTTAATTTTCTGTCCATTATTGCAGCAAAAAATGGTGATGGTTTTGCATTATCAATTTTATCTCAATTTTCATCTTTTGAGTTGGTTTTGCATAAGTATCCCGAATTTTGCATACTTTTATAATTTCATTCTATTTTGATGTTTCTATCAATTTTATCTCAATTCCTCAATCGCAATTAAAGATGGAATTGCAAATTAAAAGTACTTCCATTCTTTTTTTTTTATTTTAAAAATAAGAATAAAAATAAAATTTTAAACTCCTTTAAATATTACAAGGGATCAGTAGACTGTTTTTTTTTAGATAAAATACATATGAGTTAAGGACATAATATATACATAAAAAATTTTGATGAAACATATGAATTCATATCGCATGCAATCCACTAGTGAATTTCCATGCATACCCTTGACTTGACCCTAAAGCTTTCCGTTGATTGCTTTGTTTAAAATATGATATTGATTAAGTTTCCTCCATATTGTATTATTTTAATATTAGGTAATTTTTTGGGAATAAATACACCACTAACCTTGTTTCAGTTTTTATAAATTAATAAATTGATTCAATTTATCAGGAGCATCCAAATCAAACTTTTCAAATACTCTAAATAGAAGTTTAAAATTCATAAAAGTATCATTTGTAACACAGTACATTTACAAAACATGTAATGTAACTTTAATTTATTCAACATGATAAATGCATGGATTTCATATGCAATAATCCAGTAATAAATATTAATCTTGAATTATTCAAATTAGTACATATTTATGAACTAAAAATCACCAGT
Organism: Jatropha curcas; assembly: GCF_041381405.1. NCBI lineage: Eukaryota > Viridiplantae > Streptophyta > Magnoliopsida > Malpighiales > Euphorbiaceae > Jatropha > Jatropha curcas. Next base: position 5,076,809 of record NC_143153.1, on the reverse strand, counting down.
TAATCTATTATTTTCCTCTATCCCGTATTTAATTAGTTTTTTAATAAATTATACAGCTAATTTCAACTATAATTTTAGTAGATATCTATAGATAAAGATTCCTGCATTGTAAATAAAGTGAAAAATATGAATCAGGGACTTAATTGATCCAAAATATTAAATTTAATTTTTATGTCCATATTAAGTTGTATTTTGAAACTTTTTCACATTAACTAACTCAGTTATGTTCATATGTTATATTTGGACTATATTACCCTTATAGAAATAATTATCCATAAAAATTTCATTTTAAATAATATTTTAATGTGATCATTTTATATATATATATAATTGTTTAAAAATAATAAGTAACAATTAAGTATTATTATAACAATTTAATCATTAATTTTTATATAACATAATGTATGGAAATAATTATAATCTCAATCGTCAATAATTCTCTATCTATTAATCTGCCACTAAAATAAATAGAGAAAGAGGAAAGTAATAAGATAAATTTTAGAGAATAGTTATTGTGTTCAACAAAAATAAGAATAAAATTTAAAAAAAATATTAATACTCTATAATATTGTCAAAAAAAAATAAATAATTTTAAATTAAATAACTTTTAAGAAACGGCAAATAAAAATAGAGAGAAAGAATAAAATGTATTAAATATAATAAATATAATTCTAATCCACCGCAAAAATGAAGCTGAAAGTTCTTGTATAATTGCCAAAATACATGGAATTATCAATCATTAATTATAAATTGAAAAATAAAAAACTATGACTTAGTCAGTTGACTCAACGGACCAGTCAATGGTTTAAGAATGAAATAAATTATAAAATAGGAAAATGAGGTAGACTTGGACTTCCATAACACGGAGAGACTAGTCAGTACCCTACCTGTTTCTAACATTCTAATTCAGCAATTCTACATGACATTGACATCTAACCTATACATAATTCAAGATTAAATTAATAAAAATTAACATTTCTAATTTTTATATATTAAATATGAAAGCTTTTGTTCGCCATACCGGGAATTTTCTTACTTTGCAATTTATTTATTTTTATCCAAATGGTATTTGGCACTTATTATAATTATGTAATTAATTAATTATTGTGTTTAGCCATTTATACGATTATAAACTTTGAGAGTCGTAGCAATAGAGATAACAATAGCAGTAGTAAAAATAACCGTGGTAGTAGCAGCGGTAGTAATAGAAGTAAAATAGTTATGGTAATAGTAGATGTATTATTCTTTGCGTTAGTAAGAAAATCAATCGTAACAGATCTAATTTCTTAATTATTTTTTTTAGCCAAAACTAAAATTTTTACTAAGATTTTAAGAATGTTCATTCAACTAAGCAAGCCCACTAGCTGACTTTTATTACACGTATATTTTAGGAACAGAAAGAAATTCCCTCATGCCTTCCTTAAAAAAAAAAAAAAATAATGGCCTCATGCCTATAAAATAGCATGACAAACCATACCTAGTCCACAGCAGAATAGAGTCACTAACTAATCCTTCTCCACCACCACCACCACCGCCGCCATTAATCCACAAAACTTGAAGCTTTTAATTAGTTTGGTGTAAACTCCAGCTAATCAACAATTAAAACCATGCCGGTTCGTATATATTTACACATACATCGATCATTCGGAAACTTTGTTTTCATTATATTTATATACTGTGCAATATAAAAATTGCTTAATTTTCTGTCAACCGTTGCAGAAAAAGATGGTGATCAAGGTTTCCATGAATGGCGACGAGTCTCGCAAAAAGGCTCTGCAAATCGCGGTTGGCGTTCGTGGTAAGTTACAAATTACACAGCGTGCTGCTTTTTTGTGTTTCTGGAAACTTGTTAGAGATATGAATTGGTTTGAATGGTTCTTGTTCTTGATATATTATCACAGAAACTTTATCTAAACGCTTAGAATTGATTGGTTCTTGTTCTTGGTTTCAATTACTTCTATATGTTTACTAACTTTTCCTGATTATTGCATCAAGCAGGAGTGCAAGCGGTGGCTTTAGGAGAAAAGGATAAAAACCAGCTAGAAGTGATCGGAGAAGTAGACCCAGTGAAACTTACAACTTCGCTAAGGAAGAAGTCAGCAAAATGGCCCAACTTTCTCACCTGTGTAGTACCAAAGTGTAAGATGGTGCACGCAGAGCTAGTAAGCGTGAGCGATGTAGAAGAGAAGAAAGAAGAAAAGAAAGCTGAAGCGCCCGTCGTCGTGTCGTGGGGGGGCAGTGTCCCTCTACCACAGTTCCAATGTGTGTGCTATAAGGACCCTGATCCCTACTTTCCTTGTTCCATCTTGTGAGAATTAACTATCTATACCAGAATACCTAGCTATATAAGACATACAAGAAAGGGATGGAAGCCTTCAACTCTTTCTGTAATTTTGTTTCAACTTTGTCAAGTTCTTGTTCCATCTTTATTGTAATATTCCAATTAAAAGATATAATTAAATTAAAGCTAGCTAATTATCCATATTCCCTACATTTGTTTTTGTTAATTTGTCTTAACTAAAACTTGCAACGTCCTCACAACTTCAGAGATTACGTAAATACCATTGATCCAAAATTTAATTAATATTTCTATAAAATTAATTAGAGGTATGTTCGAAAATATATATATATATATATATATACATATACGCGTGTGTATAGTAAATAAGCATTATAATTAAAAATAAATTATTATTATTATTATAACTTTTTCAAGAGGAATATGTTAGATTATAATTATTGATGAAAATAATATTAGGTTAATGTGAAAGCATTACAAAATTCATTGTCTCGTTAAAGTGAAAGCATTACAAAATTCACTGTCCTTTCTTTGATTTAGACATCCACTTGCATGCTCTTTGAACTTATGATTGTTTTTAAAAGGCTCATTATAATTAGAATAAAAGCGGTTAATTTGGACGATTCTACTTAGTGAATATGTATTAAAAATTTAGCAACAAAATTTTGTTGAACATAAATGTAAATTAAGTTATTTCCTTATTTAATAGATCATGCAACAACGATCAATCTTTAATATATATAAAAGTACGAATGAAGGGAGAATTTTAAGTTCCTAAAATCCCCTGCTAAATTTATGAATTGACAAAATTATCATTACTAATCCTATTCTAATTATGATATCAATTTATTATTTTTATTATATTAATATTATAAATTTAATCTCATTCTAATTTAAAATTTGTCCTATCACACCTCTATATATATGTTTAATTTAATTGCTTCTGACTATCAAACATTTGTTTCTTTTAATTATCAAGAATTTTTTCATTAAATTTTTACTAATTTGAAATTATTGAGTTTACAATCGTGTCTTCTTCTTGCTGTAAGTATAACCTTAACTCTCTCTATTTATAAATTAATAAAATAGTTTTTATTTATACTTATTATAATTGAGATTTATAAATTTATAGATTAATTGTAATTATTTAATAATCGTGAATAATTACAAACTTATAAGTTTTTCTTCCTTAATAGCGTTATCATAAAATATTTAAAAGAGATGTACTCTCTAATTAGAAAATTTTTAATTTTATTTATCGATTAAAATTATGTAATAACTTTCGAGTAGATTGCTTACATTAGTTAACTTAATCATATGTTAGCAACGGAAATGTTTTCCGTTTCTAAAGTGATAACCTAAATTAATTTTTCCTTCAATTGCAGAGAGCTGGTTCCACAAACAGGTTAGAAAGGGAATTTTTATCCGTTGCTAAAGTTATAACCAAAATTCAAAACCTATTTTCACTTCCTTTTCTCTTTTCTTCCTCCTTTTATTTTATATTTTATTAATAAAAATTTAAATTTTATTTTAATTGTAAGATTAACATTTGTTATTATAATATTTTTTTTTTTTTATCTTTTTAGTTTCAAGTATTTCGATAAATGTAAGATAGCCATAAGAATTTCAATATTTAAATTATAATATAAAAATCATAATTTTTTTTCATGCATAAAAATTTCAAATTATATATATATCTATACAATATATAAAAGTGGAAATGAGGGGAAAATAATAAAATTTCCTATTTTGACCTTACTACAATTTAAAATATATTAAAATGGCTTTAGTGATAGCCAATTAAAAAATTATCTTAAAAAATATTTATAATATTTAATTGTAAATTTTAAATATTTTGATTAGGAGAGAGATAAGGATAAAAAAAATCTTAAAAACATAAATTTGTATTGAATTAACCCAAAAAATAGTTAAAATTTAAAAATTAAATTCTTAAATAATGGATTCAAATTAACTTATATTAAAAAAAATCGAAATTTTGAATTCCATCAAAACCGCATTGAAGTGTTTTTTTTTTAAGGAACAAATTGACAGTTTTCACATCTTTTGTAGAACAATTGCAAGTTGTAAAATTAAAGGTCTGAGAATTGATAGTATTGGTTGAGGAATTAAATGCTCAACCTGCTTCTTCTAGCTCAGATAATACGGAATTCCTATGCATGTATGTGTTCTAATATTATTATAATATAAATATATATAACATTATTTTTATTGGTTAATTAAAATTATTTAATATCCACACGTTAAAATCCTATACATATATGATTCAATAAACTAAAAATTGAATAAAATAATAAACGACACCACACAATATTAAAATTTGAATATATATAATATTGTTTCTACTAAAAACAATTCTAATTTCAATTTGTTTTGTATTTATATTATAATATAATATTTTTAAGAAGTTTAATTTTGTTGGTTAAAAAATAAAAGTAATTTAATTGGTTATATTAATTTCTACGTAATTTAATTTTATTTGTTATATTAGTTTCTTACTTTAATCAAATCTTATTAGCTGGAAAATATTTATAAATTCTAATAATTTTAAATTTAATAATCATCTATATATAATCATGTATATAGTTTTAAAGCATGCATCGTAAAATTTATTTTTTAAAAGAATTTAATATTTTTAAAATCTATTAGATTTAAATAATTATAATATAATCTCCATCTATAATATATATATAAATATAGAAATAAGAGGGAATGATGAGATTTTCAATAGTGCCCTCAATGAAATTTAGAATATGCTAAAATAACCTTAGTCATAGTTATATTTTATTAGTTGATCCAATATATCTATAAAAATAATTTTTTAAATAAATACATATAAATAATTAAGATATTTTCAGTTTTATCTTTTTTAAATTTATTTTTTAATAATAAATATATATAATAAGGAGATATTTGAAAGTTTTTATATTTTAGTTTTAAATATTTGATTATATTTTAATTATAATTTAAAATATATTGTTTTGGAGAGAAATAAAAAGGAAAAATATTTATTCTTTTTATTAATAATTTTTTCAATATATTTATATTATTTGATTGGATATATTTTTTAAAAAAAATCAATTTTCGAATAGTATATATATAATATTTTATTTAGAAGAGAGTTAAAAAAAGAAAAAAATATATTATTTTTATTAATATTTTTTCTTTATGTTTGTATAATTTGATTAGATATATTTTTTAAAAAAATTCAAATAGAATACACATAATTAAACCTTTCAAAACTTTTAAATTTTTTCTTTTCTAATTTATTTTAAAAAAGTGACGTATGTATGTGTGGGATTAACGAACAATTTAAAATTTTAATTTTAAAAATATAATATATATATATATATATTGAATTTTTTTGTTTGGTGAGTTCTAAAAAGAGTTTTATTGTTAATAATACTATCATTTTAATTTAGTAAAAGATTTATATCTCCTTGCAAAATAAATAGATGACCTCTTAATGATTAAATATTTTTTAAATTTTGTTGCTTTTTTTCTCTTATATTCTAAATTTATTTGACTTGAAATAATATAGTGTTTAAGAAACTGGAAAAAACTAGAACTGTATATTTCCGTTTTATGTCACTTTTTGGTGTTTCAAGATATTGTGTATGTGTGGGCATATATTCCTTTCTCTAATATACTAGATAAGTAATACTACTACACTAGCCAAAATGATTACCATTATTAATTCAGTTTGAAACCATTTAATTATATAAAAATAAAATTAAATACATAAAAAGTAGCATTACAAGTACCTTGTACGGCAAAATGTAATATAAATTAACCATTTATATTTATTTTAATATAAGCAAAAACTCATACTTTAATATTATATAGATAAAAAAATTAAAAAATTACAAAAATGAGTATGTAACGAGCATAGTCAACGTGCAACACACGTCATAAAAACAATAGTATATATAAAAGTGTGAATGGGGGAATGTTGGATTTTTAAAATGCCTTTGCAGACTTTTAATTTAATTAGTTGATTGAAAAATAATTTAATTTTATTCTAATTATAAACCTTTTAATTTTATTAGTTGATTAATTAAAAATATCATTAAAAATAATTTAGCCATATATATATATAATGTTTTATTAATATTAAATCAAATATATATTAGAAATTGTAATCGAAAAATTTTATCCAATCTTAATCAGGAATGAAAATTTTATTGTAGAAGTTTTGATTGAGTCTAACTTAAATCAATTATATTTATAATTTTATTACAAAAAGATTTAACTATTTTATATTTAAAATTTCAAAATAATTAAACTTATAAATTATAAATTGAAATTTTTTTTTCTTATATTTCCTTTTGTTTGCTTTGTTAATACCGTTAGCTATTTTTAGCTTTATCATTCTCTAAAAAGTATTAATATTTTATCATTAATCTGCTAAGTAAATTTTTTGATCAATTTTCAATTAGTATAAATTTATTAATTTTTTTAAAAATTTATTTAAATCATGATTGTAATTTTTTATACATTTAATGCTCCTTTTTCGTTAAAGTTATTGCATATTTTTAGTTTAAAAATTTATTATACTTTGATTTTAATATTACATCTATTATTACGATAAAAAAGGACAAATATTTAAATTATAACTCAATTGAAAATTTAATCTTTCAAATAACTATATTTTCTTTGGCTACTATCAAAGATTGTTTTGCTTTTATTATCAATAATTTATTAAAGACTCTCTACCATCATGCTATCAATAGTTTTTTTGATATTGTTATATTGAAAACTTCTCGCTTTATTATTATTATTATTAACGACTGAGGTACAAATTTTAACTTCAGTTTTTTTTTTTTTTATTTTGGTATACTATCACAAAAAAGAAAAAAATTTTGATTATCAATAGTTTATATATGTATCTATTTATACATATGACGAGATCTTGGATCAAATGGTTATTATTTTCAACTTTGTAACTATTTCATTTTGTCAAAAAATCTATTGTAAGAAATTATTAAAATTTTTCATCAAATACTGTATATGTATGACAGTGATTTGAACCTATTTTTATACATATAATAATTATAACTAAAAATATTAAATTTTTAAAGTACTTTTATAATAAAATAAATTATAAATAATCGTTCTAATGAATATATTCAACGAAATGTACTTAAATTATAACAGTTATATAAATAGTTATACTGAAATGTACTGATTAAATGATTTCATTACATAATAGTTGTGCAAAAAATTTGTTCGGTTTCTGAAAAGAATTGAAATCGGACTAAAATTCTTTTTTCAATTTAGTTTGATACGTTCTCTTTTTAGTTCTTAATATCTTTTGAGATATAAATTTATTCAAATAATCACGACGATAATTGGAGGCATGCTTGAGCATCATTGGAAGGATATTGCGTGCACTCTGAACCTTAAGTGAAAAGGAACTTTTGGAAAGGAATTGACTGAATACACCTTTGCCAGCTTTTACCTTTCTCAACAACATCAAGATGTGACATTTGGCGGAGGCGTAGTCCGACATTCATCGACTTAGAAGACGTTATGGCATTGTCCTGTCACTTTTCAATGCATAGGACTTTTGGGGTGGCCCCCTTGTTCTTTGAACAAAACTTTGTTTTCTTAATTAATACCAAATGCACAAACAAAATTTTATTAAATGGTTCTAAAGTTTTTTTTTTTTTATTTCTATAATTATTTATTTACTCATTTTTATGAAAAATAAAAAAAATATATTAATCTTAATTTTTATATTGTTTTTAAATTAATTTTTACTTACAAAATCATACTGATTCAAAGTGTCCCTTTGAATAGTATCTGGTAAGTAAGAATGAACCCTCAATATATTAGTCCGGTCCAAGCACGCTGAGCTCTGGGACCCATATTGACCGAAGAACTTCCATATACTTTTATTCAAAGAAAGAATAAGATTTTCCATCCCATGTGAAAAACAATACTAGGTACATGCCATGGTTTGATTTTTATGACTGGATGCGACCGATTCATTTATGTTATTCCCAACAATATAATTTCATTTATTTTTTTATGATTCACATCTCAACTATTTTTTGCTTTTTTATTGGTACATATATAGTTTCCATGTCTTAATAATATTTTTTTGATACCAGATTATTGTTTTTTAGTACTTGAAAAGCTTAATTATTTATTCTTTTTAATTCATTATCAGTACACAAACAAATAATAACTCTTTTATATGATAATAAAAATTTTGGAATCTATTAAATAATATGATGTGACATGTTGGTCAAGTCAAGCTATGACTTAAAAAGGAAGAAAAGTTTTGATGGATCATGTCATTATCCTTCGGGACAATGGGCTCATGGAACCTCAATTTTAATGGGCTAACATTGGCCCAATACAACCAATTTAAAAAAAAAAAAAAAAAATGCATTTCCTTGTATTAAAAGAAAACATTATGGTTTACCGTACTAGCCAGTTCAATGGGTTTGTGGACAACCATCCAGGTCACGGCCTCGTCAACTCATCCAGTTTATGGGCAAGGTGGTCCTGTTGAGCCATCTCCTGCAACAGCAAATTATGTTCCAAGGGATAAGTCCTGTTACTTACAGGCGGGCACAGGTGGAGAAACAACCCCCGTCAGCAGTCAAATAATGACCATTTACAGTCATTGGCTTATGGTGTTGAAACTCAGGATGGGAATTCAAACTTTGCTGTGCAGGAAGCAGTTGCTTCTCAAAGCTGAATTTCAACATATCCAAAGGTGGCAGTTAGGTCTCCCTTTCTAAAGATTATTTGTTCCCAACATGAAAGTCCCTTTTGCTCTTGCATACTACGTTGTCTTAATCATTTTGTAACGTAACTGCATTTGAACTAGCTATGTGAATTTAATGACAGAGGCAAAGAAACAAAGTACAGTCAAAAAATAGTAAAAAAGTAAAAAATTGTCTGAGCCCGTGTTCGAACCGGGGACCTCTAGTGTGTGAGACTAGCGTGATAACCAACTACACCACCCAGACTATCTTGAAAAGCTATTTTTTATTTTATATATATCTAAGTTTTTTTAACTGTCTCAGATCTGCCTGTTGAGATTTAAATATTCAAAGACAAAGCATCTCCATCTAAAGCAATTTTTTATAAAAAGGGGTTTTTCTTCCCTCATATACGTTATTTACTCAGTTTTGTTTGCTGATCCATCTTGTACAAGGTTATGTTACTTTCAAACCATTTGAAATTGTGTAATTTACTCCTTTTGATAAAGCTGTAAAAGCTAGAGCAAAATCTCAAAAATACTAATCCAAAGACTACACGAACATCAAAATATGCAATAAATCTAGAGGAAAATGAGAAGGTGAGATAAAATTAAGCACAACATTGGACTTTATTACATTACATGTCACAAAGCGTACACAACAGTTTATATATGCACTAGGAATTGGCAAACCATATTACAGAGAAGATGCATTCCAAAAAAGATGACAAAAGGATGCATGTAAATGGATTCTCAGCTCCTATCACAAGTTCCTAACTATGGGCAAAGAAATGGTGGAAATTCAGATACCTATTCTTTTGCAGCAACCAACCAATGTGTTCTGTCATGTTCCTTTCATTAGGCATTCACATTGCATACTATCCATGTCAAGTTCTGGATCAGTCTCTAGGTCCTCCTCCATATCATCATCAATATGTAGGCTGCCAGTCAAATATTGATTGAGACTACAGGCACCCCGTGTGGTGACTTCAGATCAAATAAAACCATTAAGAGAGAGATCATAGTGCAGGGTCTAAAGAATATTGTTATAAAGACCCGAATGTTTTTAACATTCCTGTATCTAATATTGTTCTCAAGAATCAAGAAGAGGACATTAACCTTCGCAGAAATATTCTTGGGTAAATATATTAACACATTGCATATTATTCCCTTGAGAAAATTAATCAAAACAATCGGAGTACTCCAGCCATGATTAATGAATTGGAAAACCCCTTATTTTCCTCAGCCTCCTATTTCATAGAGACTACTAGCTGTAAACTCAGGTGAGCTTTAATCCCAAACCAATTGGTGTTAACTATTAGCTAAACGAGAGGCCAGAGGAAAAGAATGCATGCATGTAACAATCTTACTGACATACTGAGCCACCTATAACAACAATTGTACCCAAGTCCAAACATATAGTCCACAGGATACACTAATTTCAAGTATTAAGTCTTGAGTGATTATTGAGAAAGCACCGTGGATTTTGTTTCAATAGTTTACTTTCCTAGGTTGCAGTTCATGTTATGTGCAGCATGCAATCTTGCAACTTTTTCTTTAATGACAATAAAAGAAATTGACCTACAGAATATTACTATATATAGAGAGAGAGGGAGAGAAAATAATTTGAAATTCTTGAAAGTAACTATTATAAAAGGTGGACCTTTTCTATAAATATTTCTTTTATAGAAAATAAAATAATATAAAAGAAGAAACACTCTGTTATTCTTTTCGCGGTCAAAATGATTTGAACGATCTCCCATTTTTTACATAAGTGAGAAGACCAACCAGACCATCATTGATCGACACATGACTGCATCATTTGACTCATGGCTAAACATGAATACATATATAAACAGAGTGACTTACATGGTGGATGGAGACAAAACTTACGAGTATAATATGTGTTATGGGGAAATTGGGGAATGATTAGTCTACTTGATCAAAATCGAAGGACTAGATAATAATTTTTCTTTTAATCATTATGTACAATTGTAAGTAGAATATTTTGATGTAAGAGTTTTGAAGACAAATCGCGTTCTCTCTCTTTTCTTTTCTTTTTTTTTTCCCTCTTTTAACTAGGGATGATAAAATCAACCCGACACAATTGGTATACAGCCAATCCAAAACCAGTTAAATCTGTTTTATGGTTTTGATTAGGTTCGGGTAGAATATAGGTAAAATTTGAAAATTTTATTTTGGGTATGGATAGAGTATGAGTATTACTATTATAAACCCGAATCAAATCCCGTACCCGAAACTCAAACATCAGATATTCAAAAATTTTTTTTTAATTATAGTATGAAATTTTTAATAAATTGAGTTACATATAGTCAATTATCTCTATAAATTGTAATTTTACTTTTAATTTAACGTAGGGTATACAAATTAATTTCATTATAGTTTTCATATATTATTTAAATTAGTCAAATTTTAAAAATTTAATTTCTAATATTTCATTTAAACTTTAATTTCAAATAATGGAGAAAAATCATATGATAATAGTGATTGAAGTGTGCATATAATAATATTTTAAGTTTAGTGATTTTGTTATATGAGTGTTCAGTTATTTTATTAATTAATTTTTGTTATAATTGCATTTGAAGAGTACGCTACTGTTACATTTGAGTGAAGTATTACGATAAGAAGACAATTTTTAAATTTAAATTTTAATTTACCATTGTTCAAACATTTATTTATGTATTAATTTATTTTCATATTTTTTATGTATTATATAAATTATTTAGATAAATATTTTAATTTTTTAATGCAATATAATCTAATTTTAAAAAATTATGAATCAAGTGGATAAATGGGTATCCATGGGCACCGTGGGTATATGCAAGCCATTGGATTTCGAGATTGGTAAAACATTCTCTGGAGAATAGTACGAGAATTGAGGATAAATTTGGATATGGGTATCGCACTATCCAACCCGAACCCTACCCATTGCTATCCCCAATCTTTTAACAAAAACACTTTTAACTATTTAGGTAAAAAGAAAATTTATTTAGAGATCCGTTTTTTGTGTGTTTGGTTGTTGGTCTTGTGAGAGTTGATAGACAAGTAACTGTCTTCTTGGCGCAGGGCGCAGAAATTATTTGAAGATGGTGATGGTGATGGTGGTTGTGATTACTGTGCAATTCCATGATTGTTGTGAGAAAGTTGTTTGAATTGCAAATTTGATCGATTTTAATTGAAAAAGAAAATGAGATGGAAGGCCCAGCTAAGATGGGAATGCTTGAGATTTTCATGAGGAATCACCAACAATCTTTGAAATCGCTATTTCTCAGAAAGAGATTATCGGATTCAAGCGAAGATGGTTCACCTGGAATTTCCCCCAGACCCATTCCCCAACTCTCTCCTCTTGCCAATTCCGTCGTCACTCGTTGTTCCAGGTAATCTTGTTTTTTCTTTTATTGCGTCCTCGTTATTCCAATTATCGGAGCTATTGATTTGTAACGTGATTGCACTGAATTGCAGAATCCTAGGAGTCCCTACCCACGAGTTACAGCACCATTTCGACATTGAGCTACCAGAGAGCGTTAAGCAGCTCTTCTCTTATGCCAGGAACTTCCTCGAGTTCTGCTCTTACCAAGCGCTCAATTGGGTCACCAGACGCCCTGATTATTTAAGCGACAAAGAATTTCGTCGCTTGACCTATGATATGATGCTCGCCTGGGAGAGCCCCAGTATTGAACTTGAATCCAATCCGCAACTCAACGTGAGACTGCCGTTTTTTCTTATCTTCTCTCACTATATATATACATATATATACAATATATATACACTGTTTATATCGGGGGTAGCTCTTCATTTTAATAATGCCTCTCTCAACTTGATTTCAAATATAGGAAACTGCCTCTCCCTGTTATCCGCAAGAAGAGGATGAGGATGGGGTCTCACTGTTTTATTCAAGTTCCACTAATATGGCTGTTCAGGTTCTTTTCATGACTTCATTTTACATATTGAGATTGAGGTATATTCCCATTCTATCACGTGAAGTCGTAGGGCTTCCAAGTGTACTTTACCATTCATTCACATTGATTTTGTTCCATCCTTACCATCAGGTTGATGACACAAAAACCGTTGGCCGAGAGGCTTTTGCCCGCATAGCTCCTGCTTGTGCTGTTGTTGCAGATGTAATGACTGTCCACAATCTTTTTGATGCGCTTACGAGTACTTCAGGAGAACGACTTCATTTTCTTATTTATGATAAATACCTTCACAATCTTGACAAGTATGAACTTGCTCTTCTTAGTTCAATTTTTCACATGTCTTGGATACGTCTTTGTAATTCATTTTTAGTGTCCTTTTGGTTGCCAAAAGAAATATTGGCTACGATTTTTTGATATGCATAAAAAATTGTGTTCTATCCATAAGAAAGTATATGGAAAGGATATAAAATGCATTTATTGCATGCAAAATTTGTATTACTGAATATTAAGGCATTTGTAAATGATAGAATTCTTTTACCTTTTTTTTTTTGTGTGTGTGTTTCTCCATTCATGCGGAAGGTTAGTAAATGAATGTTGTTGTGAGAAAGTGGAAAAGTGTTGAAGAACCAATCCCTTATTTATTTTTGTTCAAGCAGTTTGAAACAGGATTTTGCCCTTAACATTTAAGATATATCGATCCACTCTTTAGATGAAGTCTGTATATGGTAAAATGTTAGTTGCACATTTGCCTGCATTTCTGTTGTTGACCAAAAGCTGTAAACATCTTCACCTTTATTTTTTGCCCCCTTAAATTTTATTTGTTGCTTTTGACTTATTGTGTATACATTTAAATGCTGTACTGAGTCTCCTTTTCTTTTGTAGGATTATTAGGGGAGCAAAGAGTACTCCAGGACTTTTGATTTCCAATCTTCAGCTCGCTGAGGGAGAGATCATCCTAGATGTTGATGGGACAGTGCCCACTCAACCAATTCTGCAGCATATTGGAATTTCAGCATGGCCAGGTAAATCACTGAAATGGGGATAAAATAATTTTCTGTGTCCATGTGGATTCAGATTTGTACTTTAGACCTAAACCTCTGGTTAAAATATTTTTTTGCACGCTACTCTATGTAAGTAGTATGAGTAAAAGTAGTATTGAATTTTGATTATACATGTTAGCATCGATGAATCTTAGTGTGTGAACGCAAATGCTTATCCTTGCATGTGAGCAAGTGTGTGGGTGCATCTATGTATGTGCCTCCTGATTTTTCATCACTTCAAAACATTTGAATTCTAGCCCTTTCGTAGGTAAAATTTATCCCGTTAATGCCTCAGCTGGAACTTCAAGGCTGTTGACTATTTATTTTGGTTGACACTGATGCCACTGATGACATTGACCCAGACATTATTAAATTGATATCTATCAGAGATTCTATGACTAAAGATGAATAATCCATGTTAAATATATATCATCACCATTGTTATTGTTGTGTACAGCTGACTTGTTTACGTCTTGTGTGCTAATATTGGCTGAAAATTGTCCCTGAAAAAGCTAATTATCTTAAAGATGCCATCTTCAAAGTTGTAAAAACTATTCTACTGAGATGCCAAGTTTAGCCAGCTCAAAGTCATATGAACTAAAATTTTATATCCTAGTTATGCTAAATCTTAATCTTTTAACCTTGTTGATGCAGCCTTTTATATGAGTATGCATAGCAATAGAAATGTTTGCTTTTGACATCATGGATGATTTTTGACTTAGACATGGTTAAAGATTAATGATTGTATGTCTATTAATTTAAATATTGATGTGCTGTATTCATCAAACTCTTTTTGTGTAGGTCGCTTAACACTGACTAACTTTGCTCTATACTTTGAATCACTGGGAGTTGGTATATACGATAAAGCTGTTAGATATGATCTGGCAACAGATATGAAACAGGTCATAAAACCTGAATTGACTGGACCATTGGGCGCTCGCCTCTTTGATAAAGCTGTGATGTATAAATCAATTGCCACGTATGTTATATTTTATCCTGACATGTAGAATTTTTGTACTATAAAGAGATCAGTAGGTGTTATCTATCAAGTGTCAATGTATCTCACTACTTTTATGTATGAAAATCTTATATTAAACTTCTTCCCCTTCTTCCTTTTATTCACAGAGCAGAGCCTGTTTATTTCGAATTTCCTGAATTTAAGGGTAATTCTCGACGAGATTATTGGTTGGATATAAGTATAGAGATCCTGCATGCATACAAGTTTATTAGAAAAAACAACTTCAAAGAAACTCAGCAACTGGAGGTGCTTGCAAGGGCTATTCTAGGCATCTTCCGATCTCGTGCAATTAGAGAAGCTTTCCACTTCTTCTCGTCCCATTACAAAACTGTACTTGCTTTCAAACTGGCTGAAAGTCTTCCTAAGGGTGATAAGATCTTGGAAACTCTATCAAGTCGTCTGGCTCTTCTAAATGTAACTGCCTCCCCGCGCAGCGTCAATGGATTTGCAAATGCAAAGCAGCAACCAATGCTTTCACCAGTTGCACTTCTGACTCTTAGACGACTTGGATTAATGTTACAAAAGGAGACAAATATAGATGGAGAAGCAATTGAAATAGGAGATCTTTGTGTTGGTGAGACAAATCCATTGGAGATAGCAGTGAAAAAGTCAGTGTCAGACATCGGGAGAGCTGAAGCTGCACAAGCAACTGTGGACAAAGTGAAGGTTGAAGGGATTGATACAAATGTTGCAGTAATGAAGGTTGCCTGCTATTATTTTCCTTGCTAAAATAACTTTTAGACTGATTTAATGACTTAAAAAATAGTAAATCTATTTGCTTGACAACTTTTATCATCATGAAAAATGGGATTTATTTCTCTCCCCCCCAAAAAAAAAAGGGAGGAACTTTTACCTTGGTCTTTTAGATGGAAAGCCTATTAATCATTTCAATCCTGGATGCTGTGCTAGCGAACTAATATGAACTTCTATCGAAGGAAAAAACATTATTATCAATCAAGTTGCTAATTAAATGTGGGGTTCCAAAACCTAACATTCATGATTTTCTTCTTTTGATATACTGTTCCACTTGGTGATAGTCATTGAATTGAAATACCATTTCCAGAAAATTCAATGTGCTGCTTCCTTTCCCTCCCCACCTACCCCGTTCCCAACCACAAGACCAGAAGAAAATATGAAGAGACTTGATAGGTTTTCATTTTATTGGTTGGTTCTGTCCATGATAACCTTTGATGATTACGTAATTTTTTTTTTAAACTTGAAACTATGTGGAGCTTTCGTGGAGAAATTTGACTATTTTTACTTGAAAACTTTTTCATTGTTTTCTTCATTGTAGGAACTGATGTTTCCAGTTATTGAATTCGTTAGTTGTCTTCAGCGTTTGGCCTGTTGGGAAGATCCATTTAAATCAATGGTGCTTCTGGTTGTAGGCTGTTATGTTATTTTAAGGTAATTTTTCTTGAGCAATAGTTTCACTTGTGCAGAAAAGTTAAAAGTTCACATGTGCTGCTATTGAAGAGATTTTAAAATTTTGTTGATAGCTTGAATCAGCAAACCAAGTGTAATGTTATCATTCATAATGATGTACAGGGGTTGGATCAAATTCATATTACCATCCATTTTCATATGCTCTGCGGTTTTCATGTTCTTCCAAAGGCATTTCAACAAAAAGGAGCCCTTGGAAGCTTTTAGAGTTAGAGCTCCCCCAAATAAAAATGCTGTGGAGCAGTTGCTGACATTGCAAGAAGCTGTGACACATGTTGAAGCACTAATTCAGACTGGGAATATTATTCTTCTGAAGATTAGAGCTCTTCTGTTTGCTGTTCTTCCACAGGTACATGTCCTGGCCATATTCATAATCTCGTCTATCTAAGAAAAATAGCAACAAGGGAGCTTTTTTTATATGATTATTTTGGATAGGATACGTATGATGTAATTTTGTAATTTTGCAAATTTATCTACAACTTCTTAAACACACTCAAAATTTGAAATAAAATTTGAATTTTTGTATAAATGTCCAATACCTCAAGGTATTTATGGTTCGGGGTTCACAACTGAGATATGATCAATATTGAAATACAATTATTTTGGTTAGCATTATGAATTGGGATTTTATACTTTGAATAAGAACACAAAAGGGTGAAATGGAATTTTTAATCAATTTGAAACTGTCATATTTAGACGGTTGAGCTCATTGCATTATCAGAATATTTAGCATTTAAATGAAATAAAATAAAATTTCAGGAAATAAGCGAAACATGTGCATATATTGCTATATTTTCTTGCAAGATATGTTGTGCATATCACTTTATGCTTTTATCACTATTTGCATGCTGCTAGTCTTTACTTGTTTAACATGGTCCCTGGTCAGGATGCTACTATGTCCTAAGCATCTTCATTTGCATCTGGTTTCACGTCATCGGACAGGAAATGGAAACTAAAGTTGTTCAGAGTGGTTATTCAGCCACTTTATAACTTATTTGAATTGAAAAGAGCACCATACAACTAAGTAGTTGTGTGTTTGAGATAATGGATTGGACTGAAACAGACATTACATTTGCATCTTGTTGTGATAAAATTGTTAATTTCTAGTTTTTGATATGAGTTGCTTCAGAATTTCCACCGTCGTAATTAAACCAAACAACTGATTGTTGGCTAGTGCGTACCTGTGTGTTACTTCATTTATTTTTGTTTATTTGCCAGGCAACAGATAGGATTGCTCTCCTGCTAGTTTTCATTTCTGTTACAGTTGCATTGGTGCCTTCAAGATACTTAATTCTGATGATATTTTTGGAGGCCTTTACGAGGGAAATGCCTTATAGAAAAGAGAGCAGCGATAGGTGGCGGAGACGGTTAAGAGAATGGTGGATTAGAATACCAGCAGCTCCTGTTCAGCTTCTTAAACTTGACGAGAACAAGAAAAAGAAGTGAATAAACAACATTCTTTTGTAAATCATATACCAAAAGATCATAGAGCAAGAGCTTGTAAACTGTATAGGAACTTGTATAGAGTTTTGTTCATTTTAAGTTTTATTTATTTATTTTTACTCACAACTTCCTTTGATCTCTGGTAAAAGTTTCTTGATGTCCCTTGTTACAGTTGATTTCTGAAACGTAAAAAGTAGAAGCCATGGAGAGAGAGAATTGAGTTTAAGGCAAACATTTTTTAAATTAACACGTGGGTTTCTCTAAATTTTATGGGATTTAATAAATACATTATTTAAACCTTAATATTAATACTTCAATCCTTATACATTTAAAAAATAACTATGATAAACTTTATCTCATTATCTGATTTTTTTTCATCTATAAAATCGACATATTCCGTCAAAAAATTAAAATTGAGCATATCCCATTAAAGAACATGTCTAATTAACCGTAAAGAGCTTATTTTTTAAAATGGAATGAACTAATAGTAAGATTGAAGTATAAATCAGAAACGTCATAGTTATTTTTCAAATTTAAAAAAAATTTAAAGTGTTAATTTAAATGCAATTTAAGGAGTTAATTATATTTTACCCTAATTATAATGGTGTAGTTGAACTACAATTTAATCTCAGTAATTTCCTAACTGGGATTTACAGCCAAAAGTCTCATCTATCATCAATATTACACTTTTATGTCCATAATAAATTAATATAATAAACTTAATTTATTTCTCTAACATATCTTTAATGAATCATATTAATATATTATAGTCTATTCACGTCACTTAAATGATCCAAACATACTAAGATGATATTTGATTATTTTTGAAATTGCAGAACTAACATAAATAATTTAAATATCTAACTTATTGAATTAATGAGCTTAAGAGTTATCTCCGAAAGTACCACCGAGTTTAATACTATGATTGAACTTGCATTTAGGCATGAATTTGAAGAAGAAGTATGTATATGCTAACATTGGTTCTCTGAACCCAGTTTTAGAAAATAGACGGTCCATTAGAAATAGAAGAAATAATTTTGAATTTTGAATTATTCTAAATATAAAAAGTTTATTTATAAATAAATTTTATAAAAGAATTTATAACTTAAAACGAACAAACAAACCTGCTGCTTTGATGAGCATGTAAGGAAGAGTAAGAAGACCTGCTTGACTCCTCTGATGCCAACTAGAAAGTGTCAATTTCCATTGACAAAGTTTCTTAGTTGGCATCCAGGGAGCCAGGCAGATCAATCTTTCCCCATTTCATTTCTCTATTCTTCCTTCCCTGCAAAATTACACTATATGTATATATATTGAGAAAACAAAATGACACTATAATAAATTATCCTTTTACAGCAATATTTCTTGCTTATTTTTTTGGCATTGGATTAAACTAATTTCTTGCTTTTTTTTTTAAAAAAAAAAAGATCGATATTATTAAAAAATATTTGAAATAAATATTTGAAAAAAAAGAAAACGGATCCTAAATTATAGTCAAATTAACACATGAAGATCTTTGTTTTTCAAAACTCGCTGTAAGGAAACTTATGATTCATTAAATACTTTAGTCCTCTATTTTGGATGAAAACAGAATCGATCGTAAGTTATAAATCTTATAATTAATTTTTGAAAATAAGAATTCTCATGTATCAATTTGATTATATTTAAAACATAAATTTTTTTTTTTTTTTCTGAAAAAAAAGAGAGCAAGTATATGAATATAATAGATAAACAACGAGTTAAAGCAACTATATGTTTACTACAAAAGATATGAATATTAATAACTGAAATTAGATTCACATTACAAACCTGAAAATGAACTAAAACTGGACCAACAAGGTGATGATAGGTGCAGTCTGCAGAGCAAGAAACAAGAAGAAGATGAAAGAAGGTAAAAAAAACTCTCTTAGTACTTTCTCTATCAAGACAGAATAAAATGGAGAAAAAGAGAGCAGACATACTCAGAAATTTTAGGTAGTGGGATTTTAAAGAAGTGTTGGAGGGGGAAAGCAAAGGCAAATACAACAGAAAATCCACGGAGAAAGCTGAGAGATGGGACTTTGATCAGACGGCAAAGACTAGCTTTTTCTCTTTTTATTTACTTTGTACACAGTAATAATAATATTAATGTCTTATTATTATTATTATTATCATAGCTCACATCACTTTGTGCCAAAAAATAGTTCCCGTAACATCTTCCAAGTTTACTAAACTTTGTCGCAATCCTCACCTCCGCCATATAATTTTTATTTATTTCATTAACTTATATTTATATTTTTTAATACCAATTTTAATTAATAATTCATGCATATATAATAATTGAGATTTTTACTCGTGAATAAATTAAAATTTTTTTAAAACGCAAATTGAATTGAACTAAATATAATCAACAATATCAATCTAAAAAGTTTGATTTTTCAAACTGTTGTGATTAATTGATAATTTTTATATGAGATTGATAGTTTTTTTTAATATTAAGAAAAAGAATATTTTAATTATACTTTATTGTGATTAATTGATATTAACGTTTTATTTTTATTGTAAAATCTCTATGAATTAGTTTTTTTGGATTCTTTGATTAAAAAATTACTACAATTTCCAATTTGATATTAAAATATCCATAATAAAGAGTTTTCACAGGTGTTAGACAGTGCCAGAGCCAGCGCATAAGACAAAATACAACTTGGGCCGTTAGGCTGAAGAGTTATTCTAACGGATTTTCTTACGGCCCGTTTGGGTAATGAACGCCTAAACCTAAAGCTTAAAAATTAAAAGTTCAAACTAATATTAAAAAAAAAAAAAAAGAAAATAAAATTTGACGTTGTTTGTCAAATATAGGGTTTGACGGTATGAGTAGGATTGGGGCCCATCTAAAAATATGCAAGGAAAGAGGGAACACGTGTCGTCCTGTAATTGAGGAAGACTTGTCCCAAAAAGCGAACCCAGCTTAACTTTCAAGTCAAGTGATTGTACTTTTGGCCATAAAAGGGAATGGTACAGTACAGGGATGGCAAGGTGGCTGGTACTCTGCTAGAAATCATCTGCCCGAATCCATAAGTATTCGAATCCATCTGAATCTATTAAAAAATAAATTAATAATATTTAAATTCGTCTTAAATCTGTTTAGAATTAAATACAAACTCTCCCGATCCATTTAAATATTTATTTAATCATAAATTTATTAAAAAAATATAAAAAATACAGTAAAATTCAATCTGAAATAGTAAAATAATTCAAGTGTAACATTCTAAAACAACAATACTGGTAATATTAATATAAACATAATTCTTGAACTCCATTTTTCCAAGAACCAAGATTGCAAGGATAAACAATTAACATCATCTTTTTCCACACAAGAAAACATTTGACTCCACACTTGAACAATAATCAGCAAGATTTAATTAAGATCTAATTAATTAAGATCTAATTAAGAATAAGAGTACATTTAATTAAGATTTAATTATAATTAGATCAATAAGTTTACTACTGATATTTTATTTGAGTCGCATTCTAAATTAGTATAGTTATATCTAAATTTCATATTTCACACGAGTTATATCTTAAATTAAGATATAATTATAATTATCATTAGAAGATCACTAGTGATGTTGATAAGTAGCTTTAAAATTCTTAATTATAATATTATTAGCATTCTATTCAATTAATAACTTTTTTAGTTATTAATAAATTTCTAATTATCAAACTACAAAAAATTCAATTAAATTACTAAGACATAATACTATAATATATTTTATTTAAAAAAAACTAAATTTAAATTATTAAGATATTATAATTGAATGTATGTAATTTTATTAAATTTTATTTATGAATAAAATTATATTACTGTCCAATAATATTTTATTTATTAATAAAATTTAAAACTATAAAAAACTACAGTTACGAATAATAATATATATATTTTGTGTATCATGTAATTAAAAATGCCAAGTAGCTTGGTGGTAAGGTAATCCACTTATCATGTGGAGGTCATAAATGTTTTGCTTTAATAAATTAAACGGGTATCCGACCTCCTAAGTCTGAATTCGATCCGAACCCGATGTAGGTATTGAAATTACTATCTAAATCCGTCCCAAACCGATTTAGACACTATATGATTCCGCCCTTCATCATTAATGTTTTGCTTTAAATTAAACGGGTATCCAACCTCCAAAACCCGAATCTTATCCGAACTCAATGCGAGTATTGAAATTACTACCTAAATCCATCCCAAACCTGTTTAGACACTATCCGAACCAGTAAAAATCGGGTCGGATACCTGCTAGATTGGGTTAAATTGCCATCCCTAGTATGGTACAGTCTGTGAAGCATAGGATTTAGAATTGTTTGGTAAAATTAGTTGTTTTAGAGTGTATTCACTAAATTTAGCTGTTCTAATTGTTGTTATGTGCTTTAATAGCTCTTAGTTGTTTTTAAGCTCTTATTAGGTGTCAGCTGTTTTAATAGTTGTCAGCTTTTTTACTAGTAGTTACTAGTTGTTAGTGGTTAGTTGTTTATGTAACGGTTTAGAATAAAAGTGTTCTGTACAACTAACTGTTTGATTAACTCTTTAATATAAAATGACAAATAAAATTATGAAAGCGGGGAATAAGGAAAAGATAAGTGATGTGTACAGCTGTCATAAAAAAATTATAAAACGCTAAACGTTAATGAAGATAACGTTTCATGAAACACAGTCTCAAACTCTAAACATTAGGATAAATATTGTATTACCACACTCTATAATTAATTAAAATAGTGTTTTGACCTAATCAAAACACTAAACACTAAAGCCGAACAGGGCCATAGTAGCTGTTAGCTATTAGATGATAGTGGTTAGCTGTTAGCTGTTTAAGTAGCGGTTGAAAGCGAAAATGTTCGGTAAAAATAATTGTTTGATTAGCAATTAATTTAAAATGATAAAAAATTACATCTAAATATTCACTTCTAGCCATATAATTAACTCATTATAAAAGAAAAGATGATTTTATTAAACCTAAATTTTCAAAGTTTAAGGGATCAAAAATTGAAAAGTTCACTATTTTATAAATAAAAAATGAAATTTTTAATATTTTAGGGAACAATATTTTCAATTTTCAATATTTGTTTGAGTTCAAATGCAAATATATAAATAAGCATTTTTTTTTTCATTTACTATCAATTATAAAAAACCAAGCATAAAAATAATAAAAGTCATAATATGATAAAGAATGATTTTAAATTAATAAATCGTAGGATTGCATGAAAATTTCAATAAAGACCTAAAATGCTAAACGTTAAGTGAGATAATATTTTAAAAAATACTCCCTCATTCTCTAAAAGTTACATTATGTATCAAGTTATCAAATACAATAATATAGAGAAATAGTGTTTTGACTAATTCAAAACACTAAAGACTATTTGTTGTTGTTGAACACAACTTTAATAGCTATTTTATTAGTGTTCCATCAAACATTAAAGCG
The DNA here is from genome assembly GCF_041381405.1 of Jatropha curcas. NCBI lineage: Eukaryota > Viridiplantae > Streptophyta > Magnoliopsida > Malpighiales > Euphorbiaceae > Jatropha > Jatropha curcas. The sequence continues at coordinate 5,053,433 of NC_143153.1, read as the reverse complement.
AATAACATTTTATAACATGTTCTCTCAAACTATAAATATCAGTAATAGGGAAAATTATAGTGCGGTATCTATGGTTTGAAATACAACTAGCCTATGCTTTTTAAAATATATCAATTAGTCCATTTGTTTTACTTTTATTACATTATTAGGTCCTTTTGTCTAATCTTTTTTAAGTCAATAAGAAAACACAGAGATCAAATGAGAGATAATAAAATATTATATCAAAAAAATTATAATATAGTCCCTATAATTTGAAAAATACAATTACTCTGTTTCTATACTTTTAAAAATATACAAACGGTAATAAAAGATACAAGAGATATTTTGGTCATTTCATAAGACAATTAATAGAAAAGATAAAAAAATTAGATAAAAAAAATCTTATAGTCTGACAAAAATAAATTATAAGAAAATTTTAATTTGTTTCTTAAAATATAACAACTGAATAATTATATTTTCTAAATCATAACGACCGTTGTATGATTTTTCCATATTAATATAAACGGTGTGCCACTGAACATATTACAATGACATTAATAGGACATAGTTAGGCCTTGTTTGGATTCAAGTTTATATATATATTCTTAGCTTTTGGGTGAATCCAATTTCATGTTTTGGCTTCTTGGGCTAAGATAAATGACAATGACCCAGCCCAAGTATATAAATGGATCAAACTTACAACAAAAGCCTAGGACTATATAATAGGTACTCATCTCTTTTTAGCCAGGTGTGTAATTCTGTTGGAAACTGGAACAAATGGAATCATCTCATTCCAATTTCATTTTAAAATATTCTGAAATTTTCATTTTCAATTTCTCTAATAAAAAAAAAAAAAAAAAAAAAACAATATGAGTTATAAGGTTCGTTTCTCTTTTTCTTGATTACAGAAACTTAACCGAGATGCATTTCGATTCGCAAGGTCTTTAGTCTTAAAACTAAAATGTGCTCTTTTGCAAGAATCTTGAGTATGGAAACTGAAATGTGTTTCTTTTAAGTAAAACGTATCTTGATTAAGTAAAATGTGGTTTTTTCCTTGAGAATATTTAGTTCTGAAAGTAAAAATAATTAATAATAGTAATTCCTCTAGTACGCATATACCTGACATAACAGCACCAGGAGTTAGTATCGTAACTGCATAAACGTACAGAAGCAGAAGGACCCTCACATGAAGAGTTCGCGGGGAGTTCAATTCAACCCAATATTAGGTACTTTCTATGTGCTTCAGTGTATAATGACTACCTGGATTTTCTCTGTGCGTCAGGGTATAATGAACCACAAATTTTACAATTCTCAGAGACCTCCTACAAATGCTCTGAAAAGCCTATTAGTCTTGTCAACTTCAATTATATATCCTTCAATCACCATCGCTAAACGCTCCGGCTTGATTACTGTTGCCAGGAGAGTTAAAAATGTTGGTGTTAGTTCCAGCATTTATAAAGCATATATCAAAGAACCAAGCGGGTTTTCAATTTCTGTGGAGCCAAAGGTGTTGAAATGCAGGAAAATTAGTGAAGATAAAAAAAAAAAGCTGCAATGTTACCCTCAAAAGGTGAAAAATCTTATCCAATGAGGACGGGTTTGGTCAGATAGGAACAAGTACTGTATATGTCAGAAGTCCTATTGTGGTCAATTGGTAAAAAAAAAAAAAAAAAAAAGGAAAGAAAGAAAATAATAAAAGACAGTAGTTTTGCAAAAATATTAAATTTTCACCGTTCAGTATTGCTTAGAGGTCAGGCTATAATACAGCCTTGTGCTCTACGATTGTTCTAAGGAATTGTGGTGTTAGTTATTTTCATAACAATAATTAATGAAAGAAGCAAATATTAGCAATTACATTATTTTGATTATGGGCTTCCTTTTATTGATTGGACAAAGACTGGGAAAAAAAAAAATTTCAAGAATAAAGATTTTTTTTTTTTGCATTATAAAATGGAAACCTCTTTTATTGTTTGAAACTTTGAATAGTTCTGCTTCGATAGAAAGAATTTTGTTTTATTACAATTACTAAAGTTATAAATTCGACAAGTAATTCAACCAAATATATTTAACTAAATTAATGAGTGTTTATTAAAAAAAAATTAATGACTGTTCCATCCTTATAAATGAAACAAATAATTATTGAAAATATTTTATTTCTTAGTAAGCTGATATGACATGAGCAGGAATTAGTCCTAGTTTAACGAGGGATTCAAATCTGGATATATTATTAGAATGTATATGCACTTACCACTAGGTTATATCATAATCATTGTTATTAGCTCATTACAAATACTCCCTCCGATTCATTTATATAGACAAAATTTTCATTTTCAGCGTTTCATTTATATAGACAAAGTTATTTAATTTGGACTATGATCAAAGTATAAAGTCTAAATTATACTTTATTTGCTTTGTTTAGAGTACCAACTTTTTTAAAAACTAAAAAAGTGACAGACAAAGTTCAAATATTGCATTAAATATGATTGACTAACCAATTCATAGATCTACTGTCTTTCTCTTTCCGTTTCAAGCAAAATCACACATATTTTTGAAAAATAAGCAAGAGTTATGTAAGTGGAGCACAAAAGATTGTTTACTAAATCTGACCTGAATGCTCTCTCAAAAGGTGGACTTTTAGATTTTTTTTGCTGTAGTTGTGTGCGATTTCTCAGTTATTGAATTGATGTTATTTATAAGTGGGTATTTAGAAAGAATTTGAACAGACAATTGATACCACAAAAAATTTTAGCTCCATAAAGGTTATTTGCACATACTCCTTTATTAAATGTCCACATTTTTTAAACGAAAATTACATGTTCATTTTCCATCAAAATTTTTGCACTAAAAATGGAAGGGTCAATTTAAAAAATTTTATTAGGAGGTAAAACTTGCGTTAATTAGGAGAACTGGGTGGGTTTTTACTATAATTCATCCTTTAATTATGGATATAAGTCATTAGTTGTTTCCATGGGAATAAATTGACATGACATATTTGACTTTCAAAACAAACATTTAATTAATGCAATGTTGGGGCATAAGAGGGAAGAATCGACAAAAAATTACAGTTTAACTAATTTTTTAATCCATATGCAAAGTTAGTTGTGTCTATATAAATGAATCGGAGAGAGTAATATTTACTGATCAATATTGATTTCTTTCATATTAGTACGGATTCAAATTTGCATGATTTCAGATTAATTTTGAGAAGAAATCTTTCTTTTTATGACTTGTGGGTCTTAATTAATATTTATCCTTTCTTTAATTACTCACAAATCATTCCAATCGTTCGTTATTTTCTTGGCATGACAGTATTAAATATGTAAAACTTCATTTCTTTTTCTTATTCTTGCACCATTGTCCCGGCAATATGCAATTAGACAATTCCCAAAATACAAAATCAAAAAGGAATCTTTAGCAACTTACCCTTAAGACAAATAGCAACAACCCCAATGCAATCTTTGAATTTGATTTGTTTTTCAGATTTATAATTTTAAAAAATAATCAAAATCATCAATAATTTTAATGGAGCCCCCACATCTTCTCACTGTTCCTGATTTCGTCCAAAAGAAACAAGCATGCTGAAGATGTTTAGAGTACAATTTTGCACTTGAAAATTTAGTCAGACCGACCAAAAAATGAAACCACAATACTAAAAACATAAAACAATAAAAATTACCAAGTATAATAAAAAAAAGAGAGAGAGAGATAAATTAAATTCAACCATTTGAAAAAAGAAAAAAGGAGCATGAAATGATCACAATAGCATCCAAAACCCTTCAAATATGTTACTAGAGTGTCAATCCTACCGAATTTGAACCTAACAAGATGTATTTCAATAGTTATAAACCCATCTGAAATGGATTCAAGAGTTTAATTATTTGTTACCTGTTTAATTAATATTTCAATAATATTATAATTATATTTTTTTAATTATAAATAATATTGTAATTATATTTAATATAGACATTATATTTTTTTATTAAGTAAATAAAATTTTATGATTTTGACTTATCTTTTATTTTAAACCATAAATACGTAAATTGTTAAATGGGCACTACAATTGAATTGGCATGTATTTCTCTTAACTCACTAAATTGGTAAAAACAACTATGTTACATAAGTGAGAAAATCAACCAGACCACCACCTGATTGATTATGATATTTTTTTCATTGAATAATAATAATAATAAATGGTAATTTTTAAAATACTTAACTATTTAGCTGAATGTATGAAAAATATACACGTTGGAGGATGAGAGCCGTCCGCACTTGGGCTAATCCATATATTAAGTGAGTTAGAAGAATTTATGAAGGATTTTTAAATATAAATTCCTCTCTTCAAATTGTCACCCACACAGTGACATTGCATAAGTCAGTTCATGATTGGTCAATCATATAATTTATCCATAAGACTTGCCCACACAGGTTTATGCCCTATCCATACATTAAGAGCCAATTTCTGCATTCTCTCACCACCTTCCTAGATCAAAATACAAATTTTTCCTTATATTAATTTTTTTTTTCTGCTTCAAGGGACAGGTTTTGAACTCTTACAATTAAATGTTTTTTAAAAGAAATTCCCTTATAAGAAAACATCGTGTACAGTACAACATGGGCTCTTATGCGTTCTGACAACTGTTGCCTTTTAAAAACCAAAAAAAAAAAAAAAAAAAAATCTATTTATGGTCTTAAAACATTATAAACAGATGTATGATCTAAGTTAAGTATTTTATAATAGCATTATAATAGGCCAAAAGGTCCTTTGGGTCTTCTTTTAGCATAACGAGGAGAGGATCAATTCAAAGCTCTATTCCATTATTTATATAAGAAGAAAGGGAAGGCACCTTATAGAAACAGGGGAAGAAACAGAGTGAGTGGGAAGCAGAATACGTTATTTTACTAAAACAAGTAGCAATCAAGAAATGAGGCTACTAAATCCTACCCTTTGCTTCCTATCATTTCTTTTTCTAATTTTAGTGCAAAGACCCACCTCTGCCTCCAAAAAGGTTAGCATTCAATCTTTCTCATTTAACAAACACATACTTACTTTTTCATCCATGCAAATCATTCCTCTCTCTGTCTTGGTAAAATATATAATTTCACAATCTTTTTTTATTTCGTTTCTTTGTAGTCATATGTGGTGTACTTAGGAGCTCACTCACATGGCGAAGAAATCTCTTTGATTGATCAAAATCTTGTAACAGACTCTCACTATGATTTTCTTGGATCATTTTTGGGAAGGTAAAATGGTTTTTAAGTATAGTTGACTCTGTTTATCATGTAGCAACTTGCATATAACTTATAAATATGAATATATAATTGTTTTTTTTTTCCTCTGAACAGTCGAGACTTGGCGCAAGATTCCATATTTTACTCATACACAAGGCATATTAATGGCTTTGCTGCAACTATAGATGATGGAATAGCAGAAGAAATAGCTAGTAAGACAATATTATGTTTTCCTCTGTTTCTTTATACATATATATATATATATATATATATATATATATATATATATATATATATTTCTCGAGCATTAGTTATTGTGTTAATGCTTAATCAATTGCAGAGCATCCAAAAGTAGTCTCAATCTTCTTGAACAAAGGAAAAAAGTTGCATACAACTCACTCATGGAACTTCCTTGGCCTCGAGCAAAACGGCGTAGTTCCTTCCAACTCAATTTGGAAGAAAGCAAGATTTGGTGAAGATACAATTATTGGAAATCTTGATACTGGTAAGTAGTTTCTTTCACTTCTGCTTCAACTTAGATATATACTTTTTGAATGTTATGAATAGAAATCAGCTGTGAGATCTGAATCCTAATGCCCTCCTGCTAAGACAAGCTCAACTAAGGACCATTTGTCAAAAAAGAGGAAGACAAGAACAACATAATTAAGTTCATAGAAGTTGATGTGCACGTGCTTTGACTAGCAGCCATTGTTTAACTAAAGGTCTTTATGGCAAAATTAGTGGCAAGTAAAGTTATTTTAACGGTATTTAGTTATTTAAATAATTTTTTATAAACATTAAAAGTTCTACGTTACAGTAATTAATATATTATAAAATACTATTTTAACTTTCATAAGTCAGTTGAAAGGCTAGAAAAGCGATTGAACACCACAACCAATGTAAATTGATTTGATTTCTGCTGGGATAAATATATGAGTACGAGTTAATATTAAATGATATTGCAAGCTGTAAACAATTTGAACTGTTCATTGTCTTTTGCTGTGAACCTTTTTCTTTCTTTCTGAAATGGGATTGTTTGTTGTGAAAAGGTGTTTGGCCTGAATCGAAAAGCTTCAGTGATGAAGGGTTGGGACCGATTCCATCAAAGTGGAAAGGAACATGTCAAAATGGCTCAGATCCTGGTTTCTACTGCAACAGGTCTGCTCTATTGCCTACTTTTTTTTTTCTTCTTTTTCTTTTTATTGTTTTATCAATAGATTCAAATTTGTGATAATGTTAAAGATAACTCTTCAATGTTCCTTTCTATCTAGTCAACTCTTGTTGGCTCTCTTCCACACTTGTATAAGTTTTATAAAAATTACTCAATGACATTATAATTTCTGATGTTTCTTGATTTCCTTTTACATTTACATTCTTCGTTTTCTAGTTTTGGTTAATCAGTAAACAAACTATGGAGATAACTTCAGTACCATCATTAATTAGTCAAAGCTCATTTGTCATTTCTGAAGGGTTTACTTTGTTTTCTTTTTCTTTTTCTCCAGCCTATGTTGGTCCAAACTATGTGGGGATATTCCATAAAGGCCCATATTATGGAATCTATGCTGCAGAATTTGATTTATACAAAGTTAGACAGATGATGACAATTTTACCTTGTCATGAACCCAATGGGGAATAATTTTCTTGAGGGTGAAAGTTAAAGCTTTACTGGACATGTTTTAATAGTATGGAGTTGAATGTTAAATAAGAAAAAGAAGAGCAAAGATTTATTAAGCTGTTAATTACGTCTAGATTATTCCAACTTGCTTTAATTAATTAACACTTTTTGAATTTGTTGCCTGAAAACATGAAAGAGTGTCTACCCATTTAATTATATAAGCTTAGACTAATATATTGATTTTGCATTAATATAGTTACGACCCTTTTGGATGCTTTGTACTCCTAAACCAGGACAACACAAGATTCACTAGTAATAAATATTATTTCAAGTTGCTCTAGATCTAGCTTCCCTTTCTCCACAATTTCCTCTTTACATTATATTTTAATTACATGCATTAATATGGTGCAAGTTGCTATTTAATTACAACTTTAATATGATTATGGTTATCAGTTTCTTTATTTTATGTTTCATGAAGCAGACGTTTCAGTAGATTATGTTATCTTGTTTGATTTTTCTGTTTCTTACATATAATAATGTATTCTGCATCATGTTATAGTTTTCAGAAGTTTCTTGTAGTGTTAATTAATTTTGAAAACATTTTTATATGCTTGCATGAAGGAAGCTTATTGGTGCTAGATACTTCAACAAAGGGTATGCAACCGTTGCTGGTCCTCTCAACTCTAGCTATGATTCGCCCCGCGATAAAGAAGGTCATGGATCACATACACTATCCACAGCAGGTGGTAATTTTGTATCAGATGCAAGTGTTTTTGGATTTGGCGAGGGAGTAGCAAAAGGTGGGGCGCCTAAAGCTCGAGTAGCGGCTTACAAGGTCTGCTATCCTCCAATTGGTGGAAACGAGTGCTTTGATGCTGATATATTAGCAGCATTTGATAGTGCAATAAACGATGGAGTTGATGTGCTTTCTGTTTCACTAGGAGCAGACAATACAGCTTTCTTTAACGATAGTGTTGCAATTGGTTCTTTTCATGCTGTTAAAAATGGAATTGTGGTGATTTGCTCTGCTGGTAATTCTGGTCCTGCTGAAGCTACTGTCTCCAATCTTGCACCTTGGCAGATAACAGTTGGAGCCAGTACTATGGATAGAGAGTTCCCTAGTTATGTTGTTCTTGGCAACAATATGACCTATAAGGTTCATTTCTCTTTTTCTTTATTGCAGGAACTTAATTAACCGTGTTTTGTTTCTTGGAAGAATGTTGAGTCTTGAAACTAAATTTGTTCCTTACAAGTATCTTGAGTCTTGAAAGTTAAATTTGGTTATTTTGTAAGAATCTCCAGTTTTGAAACTAAAATGTGTTTCTTGCAAGAAACTTGAATCTTGAAACTAACAGAATCTGTGGTTCTGCCGAACCTAAGAGTGTTGAAACTACCAAAACTTGTTTCTGTTTCAATACTAATCAAAATCTGTTTCTTGCAAGAATCTTTGAGTCTTAAAATTTAACAATGGATCTTTGGTTTTGAAGGGAGAAAGTTTATCAGCAAAAGCCTTGCCAAAGAATAAGTTCTTTCGAATTATAAGCGCTGCGGAAGCTAGAGCAGCTAACGCATCAGCTCAAGACGCGTAAGGATTGAAAGTTTTCTGTATTTCAATCTATTGCATAATATGAAAAGAAATATAATATTTTCTCTCTGCATTATACAGCCTCCTGTGCAAAGCTGGAGCACTTGATCCAAAAAAAGCCAAGGGAAAGATTTTGGTCTGCCTTCGAGGCTCAAATGCAAGAGTGGAGAAAGGCGAGCAAGCTGCATTGGCAGGTGCTGTAGCCATGGTTCTTGCAAATGACAAAGATTCCGAAAACGAAATCCTCGCTGATCCTCACGTACTTCCTGCTTCGCATGTCAATTACATTAATGGTGTTGCTATCTTCAATTACATTAACAATACCAAGTAAGATAAAACGAAATCTCACCATCTTTGAATTTTCTTGTATTAGACCCTAATTAATATCTAATCATCAAATTGCATAAATAGGTCTTCTGTTGGTTACATCACACGTCCAAAAACACAAGTAGGCACAAAGCCAGCTCCTATTATGGCTGCATTTTCATCAAAAGGACCGAACACCATTGCTCCTGAAATCCTCAAGGTAATCATTATAGTATATACAAGTTAACAATTTTAATTATATACTAAATTATCATTTCTCTATATGCAGCCTGATATAACAGCACCAGGAGTTAGCGTCATAGCTGCATACACAAAAGCAGAAGGACCAACAAATGAAGACTTTGACATGCGGCGAGTTCAATTTAACTCAATGTCAGGTACTTCAATGTCATGCCCTCATGTTTCAGGAATTGCTGCGCTTCTTAAAACTCTGCATCCAAATTGGAGTCCTGCTGCTATTAAATCAGCGGTTATGACTACTGGTGAGTACACTAATTAAATAGTTCAAGTTTATATCATTTCATGAAATATATTCACATGTTCTTGCAACGAACTACTGTTCTGACATTCCTTTTCTTCTTTTTTCTCCCGTGTACTCTTTCAGCAACTACGCTCGATAATAGTAAAGAGGAAATTCTTAATGCATCACACTCCAAGGCAACTCCATTTAGCTACGGAGCAGGACATATTAGACCAAATGAAGCTATGGATCCAGGCCTAATTTATGACCTGAGTGTTAATGATTACTTAAATTTTCTATGCACTTTAGGGTATAGTGAGGCACAAATTTTATCATTCTCACAGACCTCCTTTAAATGCCCTAAAAAGCCTGTTAGTCTTGCCAACTTCAATTATCCTTCAATTACCATCCCAAAATTCTCTGGCTCCATTACTGTCACTCGAAAAGTTAAAAATGTTGGTGTCAGTCCAAGCATTTATCAAGCTCATATCAAAAAACCAAGTGGGTTTTCCATTTCTGTTGAGCCGAAGGTGTTGAAGTTCAAGAAAATTGGTGAAGAAAAAAGTTTCAGAGTTACCCTGAAAAGTAAAAAATCTTATGCCATTAAGGACTATGTATTTGGAGAGTTGGTTTGGTCAGATAGCAACAAGTACTATGTCAGAAGTCCTATTGTGGTGAAGTGGTAAAAAAAAAATGGCAAGTGTCAAAATATTGGATTTTAACTATTTACTATTGCTTAAAGGCTATAATACAGCCTTGTATTCTATGATAATTCTAAGGAATTGTTGGTGTTAGTTACTTTGATAACAATAATTAATGAAAGAAGCAAATATTAGCAATTACATTATGAATGTTTAGACCATTGTTCTTATTTTGATTATGGATTTTCTTTTATTGGTTGGGTAAGGACTCGAAAATTTTTGTTCATGTATCCAAGGAATAAAGAATATTTTTTAGCATTGCAAAATGGAAAATACTTTATTTACAGAGAATTACAGGATTGAAAAAAAAAAAAAAAAGTTCGATTGGAGAAAAAGAATTGTATGTTTTATTAAAATTCTGAAGAACAATAATTGTTAAATTTCTACAAAGCTATTTATTGTGCAGATTGATCAGCTAATTTTGCTGAAACTATATCGACGTTTGAGTACTTAAATTTTCTAGATATTCATGATTTGAAATAGTTAACCTTAAAATATGTGAATCAAAAGATTTGCTCATTTTTTTAGAAAAAATGATGTTTTTTACTAGTAATTCAGCCAAATATATTTAATTAAAGTAAATACGAATATTCAAAATTTTGGCATTGTTTGCACCATAAAATAAATAAACATTAAAATAGCAAAATTGAAAAGAAATTCATACCCTAATCATATTATTTTCTTTATTTTTATGTTTTTACTGTTTTGAATTACTGTTTTTTGAATAGAAGTGTTAATTTAGTTAATCTTTATTGATTTTGGATATGGTTTAACAAGAATACCTCCTTATTGAAACACATGCACTTGTTATCTCAAACTCACACACACACACACAAAAAGACAATTGTAGAAGAGATGGATTTTAACTATATATACCAAAAGTTGTAGAAAAAGTTTGAGAGATTACAACCCATTGAATATTTAGTAATATCTAAAAGAAAGGCCTTTTTAGATGATTAAGGAAGAACAAACCCTTCTTTCAACAAAATAGATAGCCTGAAAAAATTTTAAAAAATAAAATAAAGCAGAACCCCAAATATAAACACTATAAGTTGATGATTCTTCCTTGAGTTTGATTTAAAGAAAAGGCTAATGGGAGAATGGGCTTGAAAGATGGTCCAAATGTAGCATTAACCCTCTTTGAAATTCTACATATGGATAGGCCAAGGGTTGCTCAACTTCTTCACCTCTCCATCTGCAATATTAAATACAAAATTGTTTTAAATCTTATGGCCCACATAACACGATAAGCTACATAACAAGAGTACTTCTCCTTTTGATTCACTAAATTAGTGAAAACTCGTGATCAAGAAGACTCAAAAAAGCGAGGCATCTTACTTCTCACACCAGTCTTTATTTTGGTAATTTTTTTATTTGAATAAAATATATGTTTGTTGGTAGTTTTTTTTTAAAAAAAAGAGAAGAAATATATTCGTTACTCTTCCAATAAGTATATTTGTCGAACTAATATATTTTATAAAATAAGTATAATTACTCTTCCAATTAGTATATTTGTTAAAAAGAAAAAAAAGAAAAAGAAAAGAAAAGAAACCAACCTGAAATTCTGTACAAGGTGGTGGAGGAAGAATGAGACCTCAACTTTAGCTAATTCAGACCCTGGGCAGCATCTAGATCCACCACCAAAAGGTGTAAATTTCTTGCATGTTTGATCTTGAGTCTGCATTATCCAGAGGTAAAAAGTTATATATATATATATATATATATATATTCTTAGAACATAAATAAATATGTATGGATAAACAAATTAAATGACTCTTCAAACAAAAATTCCAACAATAAGCATTAATTTTCCTTGAAAAAACCCCAAAAGGGCAATTAGGTCATTTCATTTTTTGATGAAAAATTTGATAATTAATAATTAATTCTCATTATAGTAAGATGGTGCATTACAACTATTAATGAGAATTGAGAACAAAACTAATTAATTAAATAGCGGTTAGGTTGTCCTAATCAAACAGGTCCACACCAACTTAAGCCCAAGAATAGCACAAGATATTAAAAATTTTGACAAAAAAGGTCAATTGTAGGACACCCAGCCCTTTTAGATATCCTTGAGATTAATGTAAATGTAATTATTAATTACCTCCCATCTCCAAGGATAAAACTGGAGAGCACTTCCATGCAGTGATGAATCTAAATGTACTGCAGTAAATACAGGTAGTACCTTCCAGCCAGATGGAATTAGGTGACCTGAAAACCAAAGAGTTAAAAACAATTTACTGTGAATCCAAAAAATAAAATTACGTATTATCTTAAATTCATTTTCCTAATTTTATTAAAAAATTATTAGTATCAAAATTAAAAATACCTAAAAAATTATTTTTATAATTTATTTTTAAAAATTAAATCTCAATTGATAAAATGAAGAGAAGTAGCAATTATGAACCAAAATTAACTAAGAAAAGTAAAATTTCCATTGACAAAAAAATAGAAAATAAATGTGCATATTATATAATATAATTCAAAAGGTGATGTATGACAATTAAGTGTAAAGTAAATATTAAAAACTAAAATACTAATTAATAACCTCTAAATTTGACATCTTTGAGAGCCTTTCGGTGCACAAATTTTACGATGTTCCCATATCTCAGTGCTTCATTGATGACCTACAAATTAATTAATTAATTAATTAATATCAGCAGAAAGGAAAAAAAAAGAAATATAAAGCAAGAAAAAAATATATATCATGCTGTGTATAATCATTGCAAATTTAGCATGGCTAAATCTAACAGTTGTGACAGAAGGAAAGGAAAAAAAAAAAGGAAAAGAAACCCACAATAAAATAAAAATAAAAATAATTCTTACATTTTGAGTGAATTCCATATTTTTATAATCATCCCAATTCAAAAACTCATCTTCGCCCTTCATGCTTCTAATTTTTTGATGCTCCAGCTGTGTAATAATATGAAAGTATATAATTAATTAAATAATTAAGCAATTAATTAAATTAGAACATGTGAGCTTGGGCACATAGGAAAGGAAGGTAATTATTGTTATTAGTTATTAATTACCTTTAGTTGGTGTAATGCTGTGGGTGAATGAGCTAAAAAATGGACAACCATAGCCATTAAGAGAGAGGTGGTTTCATATCCACCCAACAGAGAATCTAAAACAAAACTAACTTTTTCATCTTCAGATAAGGTATCAACATATAGAAGTATCTCAAGAAAATCACTACTCCTTTTTGATCTACCATCATCATCAGTTTCTTCTTCTTCTTCTTCTTCATTATTTCTTTTTTTTCTTCTTCTTCTTCTTTCCTCTATAATTGCTTTGACAGTAGTTGATATCCTTCTTCTAGCCTGTAAAGATAGTTCAAGAAAAAGTGATCACATGCCTTCTTTTTGCATCAAAAAAGAACCTGTAGTAGCTGCCCTATCATTATTGAAACCCACTGTTATTATATTCTTTATTTTGTAGTAAATAAATAAATCTAATTATTAGCTACCGATCTTTTTTCCCTTTTCTATTTTTATTATGTATCAGAAATTTTTTATAGAAAAAGAGTCTCAAGATATTATGAAGTTAGAACTTCCATTGCTAAATACATGCAGATTATATTTTTAAATAAATTAATAAATAAGAGACTAAATATTTTTTTATATTAAATATATACCTGAACAGCTCTAGCATATGGAGTTCCAGGAATATAGAGTGGGAGAGAAATAAGTCCCTTCATAAAAGTGAGAAAATCTTCAAGAATTCTTGTAGTTTCTGGCTGCTCTGGTGTTAGGCCTAAAACTTGCTTTACTATTACATTGAATGTGAACTGTAAACAAAGAGAAAATAAAAATAAAAGTTCAAGAAACATTTATATATATATATATATATATATATATATATATATATATATATATATATATATATATTAAGCAAAGAAATTCACATGATCAGGTTCTTGAATTTTGTTAAAGAAAATAATAATATACCTTTCTAGCCTCTTCACAAAACATTACTTGCTGTTTGTCTTTCCAAGAGTTAAGTATTTGAATGGCAGTTCTTTCTATATCATTAAGAAACTCAGGCTTTGATTTAGTAATGGTGACAAGAGAAAGGGCTACATTTCTCAGTCTCTTATGAGTGTCACCCACAGCTACAAGCATTGAGACATCTCCAAGAATGCCATGGATAGGCTTTGGATAACTGCATTGAAATAGCTTTCCTTCATTTTGAAGTATGAAGTAGTTTAACTCTTGGTCACAGGACACCACCGTTGGAGAGAAGAATAAATGGGATTTGAACACTTTCCCATACCTGAAAAATCCCAAAAAAATACAAATAAGAAGCTGATTATATACCTATAATAATAAATATTTCGTTAATAATTTAATAAACGAGTGTCTGTCTTTTTCTTATATTGTTCTGATAATGTAAAATTACGATTTTGAACTCCAAAAGATGGTATAAGTAGAGAGTTATAGAGGATGGTATAGAAATTTCTTACCTAGAACAGTGGTCTTGAAGAAATTTTCCAAGAGAATTAGAAGGATGAGGCTTTAAAAAACCAAGGGTTTCACCAAGTATTGGCCAGCCAAATGAGCCTTTAGGGACATGGCAACCATCGCCATGCTTCAAGAACATGGGCAAGAAATGATTCAAGATTAGACCTAATAGAGGAAAAACAAGTCCAACCAAAACTCCAAGCCAAAACCCACCAGCCATGGACTAAACTTGGTCTTTTACCAAATTTTGTCCTTGGTGAGAAACCTTACCTCTTTTATAGGAACAAAATTTGGAATCCAATTTCTTTATATAGAGAGGGCTACAAGAACTGACAGAGAGAGAGAGAGAGAAAGAGAGAGAGGGAGCAAACAGTCTTTTGCAAACATAATTACATTAGGTAAAATTTCTTCGTTGCAGAGAAAGCATAGGAAATAAGTCCACCGAGCTAGTCTATGACCTAGAACTTTACTACATGTAATAGGGGTGCAGAAGAGAGAAAGAGAGACGGAGACCCAGAGAAGGAGAGAGAAAGGGAGAAGTAAAAAAATAACACAGGAATCATATATATATATATATATATATATATATATATATATATATATATACATAATAAATATTGTATGTAATTATATTTCTTTGACACTATTATTAATGTGTATTTAATCATACTAATATGATGATTGTAGCTTGGTTATCTTGGAAGAAGAGGTGAAAAAGGTAATCATCTCTTAGCTAAATGATTAACGGTGATGTGTTGGATTCTCAGACCCGTCACTTTCTATCCTTTAATGGGCTTAATGAGCTTATAAGTTGTAATTGTTACCCTGCTTAAAAATTAATATATTTTGAAAATATACCTTCTATCATGATATTTTTTAGAAAAAAAAAAGGTTTTGATATTATGGAAAACTACAATAATCTATAAAATAATCAATTTTTAATTCTAATAAACTTGTTAGCTAATACAGTAACTTTAGTCCCTATATATAATTTATAATCTTCTATATAATAATTATTTAATATTTTATGTACCATACTTGTCTATTGACATTTATAAACATTTTAAATTTTAAAAGATTGAAGCATTCGTAAATTTTAATTTTGATTCATAGGTTCATACCAGCTGATAACTAGTAGCGGTTCTTAATAAGTAATGGTTAATAACAATTAGCTGATGATAGTAAAATTTTGATACATATTTTATATATTACGGTATATAATATATATATATATATATATATATATATGTGTGTGTGTGTAAGGAACATTAAGGATATAATTATAAAATGATCATTAAAGGTACAATTATTTCTATATATTACTATGTATAATGTGTGTATATATTAATTTAAAGTGAATATATTTTTTTCATTTTAATGTATGATATAAATAAAAATATTAATTAAAATTTTTAAAATAATATTTATTAAAAATATTTAAATAACTATAAATAATATATTCATAAAAAATTAATTTGAAAAAAAATTATTAGCAATTATTTTTATGAGATTAATGTAGTTTAAATATAATATAAATACAAATAAACTATTGGCTCATATGAGCAACTAATGGGGAGTCCTAGCAACTATCAATTGCATGAGTAAGCTAAACTAAAAACCCTCTATGCCTATCAAGCACTCAAAAGTAAGTTGTTAGATATGAATTAGTTATAAACTATATGAATAAACTTTATAAATTCTATTCCTAAAGAAAAAAAAAAGAAAAAAAAATGAGATTATAAATTCCAACTCTAGTTGAAACTAATTTATATATTTAGTTTGTCCAATGATCCCCCTTTGTTGGGAGTGGTCAACCCTCAATATATAGTTCATATCAGGAATGTTTTAATTATTAAAATTTAATTCATCTAAAAAAAATTGAAATTTAATTAAATTATAAAATGATAAAAGTATATATAATAAGCACGTTAAGACATAGCCTAGCAGTACGTGCATGACGACCTGACAATAGAACCAAGTTCGAATCTCACTTTTTAGATACTCAAGAAAAGTATATATAATAAACTCTCCTTCATAAAATTGTCTGTTGCCAAATATTTTTCACATTTAAAAAAGTATTATATTGTAGATTTCATAAATAATAAATTATTTTTTCTATTTTTACACTTTGTATATAACTAATACTGATTGTTTCATTTCCTCAATAATTTGTTACTCCCTCTATCCCAAAGGGATAGTCAATCTTTTCTTTTTGATTTATCGCAAAATATAGTTCATTTGGTTTTTTGTATTATAGTTAATCCATAAATTGTCTATTATACCCTTATTAAATTTTATCTTATTTTAAATAACCCTCATTAATTCTTACTTACTATTACCTTTGGTCCATAATACTTATCATATTTGAAATTTTACATCCCTTAAAAAAATATTAAATTTGTTTAAGTTACAATAAATTATTGAGTAAATTGACTATATTACCCTTAATTTAACAATAGTTCTCTAAGAAAACCATTAAATTAAAGTAATAATTATTGGTCATATATAAACGGTAAACCACAAATGTGACAAGTATTTTAGAACAAACTATTTTCTCAAATATGACAAGTATTATGGAATGGAAGTAGTATTCCAATATAATAATTGCTCATGTATTATTTAAGATGAACATAATAGGAATGTTATATAAATAAAATTGTCTTTAAACCATAATAATTGTTATTTCTTAATCTGTGTGAAAACAGAAATTAGACTATCTTTTTGTGACGGAGATAGTATAACTTAGACAAGTTAATGATAGTACAATTTATTGTAGCTTAGACAAATTGATTAATTTCTAAAGGGATTTAAAAAT
This sequence comes from Jatropha curcas, assembly GCF_041381405.1. Lineage (NCBI taxonomy): Eukaryota > Viridiplantae > Streptophyta > Magnoliopsida > Malpighiales > Euphorbiaceae > Jatropha > Jatropha curcas. The sequence continues at coordinate 5,036,259 of NC_143153.1, read as the reverse complement.
ATAATTGTAACAAAAATATATTGGAATGGAAGAAGTATTGATTAATTTCAATTCCTATGGAAAACAACTGAAAAAGTGTTGGTTTAATTCGGCTTTTAAATTAAAATGCAACGAGAAAGCCAAACGATGAATAAAGCATAATCGAATTGGTTTGATTTGATTATTTTTAAAAATTTGTTTATTTGATAAAAGATTGGTTCGATTTTTTTTTTTTTTTTTTTGACCACTAAATGCCCATTCTTAGTAGCTGTCTCTCTAATTATTTTTGTTGGGTGGTTTTTTTCAAATTTAATATGTTTTACCAACCATCTTTTTTAATTAATGATGATTCTTTTCTCTTTATTTAATTTAATGTTCCTATAGAGTAAACTCGTATATATTTAGATCTTTAACGTAATATTTGTAAGATGAATGTGGGACATTCCACATTCAATAAATATAAATCGAGTTAAAGGCATATAAGGAAAAATGTGAACCAACTATTATTATTTTGTATTAAAGTAATCCAAATTCATCATTAACTCAAAATTAATAAATAAAATTATTGATGAATTTGATTAATTGCTTCTAGCTAGGGTTCAGATTCTTAATATGGTATTAGGGTCTGGGACCAAAATCTGTATTGCATGAGAGAAGTTCTCATGTAGGTCATACCTAAATCGACCCATGTTGGACCATCCTATGCTTATCAAGTGGCATAATTACTACTTGGGAAAGCGTAAGAAGTATGTGGGTAATCTCACGTTGGATAAATATAAATTTAATAAATGACATACAACGAGGAAGATGAACCACTCAAAATAGTCTGGATAATTTACATTAAAACTAAGTCGAACTCATTATAAGTCGAAATTAACATAAACTCAAATTAATAAATAAAATTTTTTTAAATTTGATTAATTATTCTTAATGCCCAAATTCTTAACAAATATGTGTTTTCTAGACATATTTTTATTTTTTATTTTTTATTTTTTTATGATTTTTTTTATTGAAAAAGAGATTCAAATCCAAATATATTGTCATGTCGTATATATTTTTACTATTAAAATATCCCTACGCGTGCATTTTTCTTATAGTTTTTGTTATTGTTTTGATTGGATTGAATTCATAAAAAGTAGTATGTTTTTTTAAACCTTGGAGTTTATATTTTTCATTTCAAATTTTTTTACTAATATTTAGGTGATTATGCTCACTCAAATACGTGAAAGTGGACTTTGTGATTGCAAATTGCTACCAAGCAAAGGATACTTCCCTTTGAATAGTAGTTTTAATGCTCTTTTAATACTATTGGAAAAAAATAGATATAACCTTATTTAATTGGTTGCTCATAGTTAGTAGCTGATTAGTAATGAATGTTTGTTATTTAGTAAAATTTGAATAGTGGTTGCTCTTAAAATTTAAAAATCACTATTAAATATATAACTAATTTTTTATATACTGTCATATATGATACATTTTTTTTGAAAGTGAAATTGTTATTTTCAATTTTAATGCATTTTATGAATAGAAATTATTAACTAAATTTATTATAATTATATTTAAAAGATTTTCAAAAAAATATTTATAAGCTATTTGTGATTTTTAAAAAAGTATAAATAAATTTATCACATAATTTAAAAAAATAATAGAAAATTTTGAAAATTATTTTATTTAGGTTATTTGTATAAACTTGATATAGTCCAAATATTATATAAACATCAAGAATAATCTAATTAATTTTTTCGCATCTTGTAAAAGAAGTAAATAATAAGAGGTCTCAAATTGTAATCATTTCTGTGGTATATAATATTTATAATAATTGTTCACAATAATAATATATTTATTAGTAAATATAATATATTAATGATGTAGGTGTGGATAAAGATAAAGCATATATTAAATGTCAAATTTTAAATAAATTTTTCTATCTTATCAAAATTTAAAATCTTAAAGATAAATATGGCATTATGAAAATAAAAATCCCCAAAAAGATAAAAGGATGGGATAGCTTTCCAAAAATAATAAAGGAAAATAATCAAATTAAGTGATAAAATAAATAAAAGTGGTGTCAGGAAATCTTTTTGAAAGTGCCAATATATATATGGTCACGCTAATAAATTCAGTCGAGTTAAAATAAACCACAGTGGCAGACTAATTTAATGGCCAGTGACCAATTTGGTTCCAAGGAACATGATGAAGAAGAAGGGGAGAAAACGAAAATTACTCCTTCCTACACTTTTATCTAAATTTTTTTATAATTTTGACAATATTAATTAATAGATGTTGAATCTTTAAGTAAAACATCAAAATTAATACTTTCTTACCAATTAAATGGAAATTGTCAAGTCCACTGTTCTATTCGATTGAGTCCCTCGAATCAAACTAGAGTTTTTATTTTTTTGTCGACTCTTTATAAAAAAAATATAAAAACTTATTGATTCATATATATATTTCATATTTGTATTACGTTTTGCTTTTGATGAAATTTTTAATTTTTTCTAAAAAAAAAATTGCCAAGTGAACATACGTACTCATTTTTCATCAATAACCTTAAACTCTTAGTCTTAGTCTTATAAGATATCAATTAGTTATTTAATTTCACTTCAATTATTTTATTTTAGTATTATACTTAATTTAATATAACACATATTTTTTATTAATCTAAAAGAGAAGATGTTGTGATAAGCTATAATTTATATTTATGTTTGAGATATTCAAATTTACGTAATTACAGATTTCAATAGAATAATATGAAATAAAATTTTAAATTTTTAAAAAATATTCAAAACAGAATAGAATAAAATTTTTGTAGTACTTTTGGTATAAATAAATTAAAAATGCAAAATTCTTTTGGTATTTGGTAACTCATGGAATGAAAATAAAATAGATAAATTGGAAGAGTGTCATAGATGTACTATATGGTGGAAATATATGCTTCATCCATTCCAAAAATATAGTTGACTTTCTATTTTTATACAATTAAAAAAGTAGCAATTATTATGATTAAAAGATAATTTTATTCATATAACTTTCCTATTATATATATTTTAAATAACACATGGTAATTATTATATTGGAATAAAAAGTAAGAATTTACGAGCATTATTGAAAATAAGATGAAATTTAATAAAGGTATAATAAATAATTTAAGGAGTAACTATAATGTAAAAAAAAAAAAAGGACTATATTTAGGGGACAAATCAAAAAGGAAAGATAAACTATCTTTTGGGGACAGAGGGAGTATAATAAAGTACTTCGTTCGCCCCAAAATATAAGTCTTCTAAGGTTGTTACACAAGAATTAAGGAAGCAATTAATTCTCCTAGATTATAACAAACTCAAGGGTAATTTGACTAAATTATCATTTATCTGAAAACCAATAGTAGTTTGTGAAATTATGTATTGTAACTAATTTAAATAAAGGTAATATTGGAAAAACATTATTTATTATTTCTTAAAATACTCAAAATGATTTATGTTTTGAAATAAAATAATCACCTAAAAACAATTTATATTTTAAGATAGAGGGAGTAAAAGATAAGTTATATAGTAGGAAAATAAAGTTTATGTTATATGGGAATGAATGTTGGCCTCCAATGTCTAATATGTTGGCATTGAATTCCCAACTACAGTAAGACCAAGATGTAATCATTGAAGTAAATATGTGATCATGTAAGATTGAATAAGATTAGAGATGATCAGATTCGATAAAATTTATAAGTAGCTGAAGTGGAAAATAAACCGAAAGAATAACCCCTGAGATAATTTGATCATGTTGTATGTAGATATTCTACAATTAACCTTAAGCAAGACAATTAGTAAAACATTGTGATTACGTCCGTTCACAATTAAAGTTGATACCAAAAACAAAAACAAAAAAAAGTTCTATTCCTCACATATTTTTTGCTTAAAATAGTGATTTATATCTAATATTTTTTTTAAACTATCGGTATTTGACCCTATTATTAGGAACAGCCTAATTCGATTTAGGGTTCAGTCACAGTTAAGACTCTTCACACTTTTCTGCATGTGTATTTAGTGAGAATTGAAGCCAAAAGCTTTCTTATATCCCAACCTGCGTTGCCAACCGAATCATAAACGATATTATGTATATGTAATGTTATCAACCAGTAATCTAATTAATATACAAGTATTGTTGGAAAGATTATAATGATTTATACGTCATTCAAAAATTAGTACACAGCGGCCAAGTGGGGAAAAGGACACGCTGCTTTCTTTAACTGGAAAAATTTCCAACTTCCCCTATCAAATAATAAAAGCACATGCTCAACATATATATTTTTTTTTTAAAAAAAAAGAAAAACATTCATATAAATTACGATAATTCAAAAATCATTGAAAATGACATATGAACGGTAAGGTCCATTCTTTTGTTTTTTAGTCTTCTACGTCTCTTTTCTTAATGGACGAAAATGTTTAACATATGTGCATTATATATTTATATATATGATTAAAAATAATTATATATTTGGTATCTAAATTTTATCAGGTTTTTTATGATTGAATTTTATTTTTATCAATTACTTGAGTGCCAGAACAACATTGTTTTCTTCTTTTGATTAAATACATTTGCCAGATTTTGTTTTTGAAAAATTAAAGCAAATAAGTCCTTTCAAAAAAAAATTAAAGCAAATAATTTTATTATTTCATACCTCTTCTTTTAAAAAAAAATCTTAAAAAATACTTATATTTTTCTTTCTATTAAAAAAATCAACATGAGAGGGAATAAAATGAATAGAGAAAAGTGACATTACAGGAAAATAAGGTGAAAATTGAAATAAAATATTTCATTTTGATAAGAAATTTCAGCAAAAAACATGAATTATAAAAAGAATATCAAACATTTAATTGATAGAAAATAGAGTTAAAATACCAAAATAGAAAAAAAAAAATTAAAATTTTATTACCGGCTTTATAAATTTTTTCTATTAAGAAATCTTAAAAGAATTTGTTAGTGTCTTGTAAAAGATGTGAACAGTGAAAAATTTGTCTTATCAAAATATTTTTTTTCGGTCTATTGAGTCTCCTATATATATATATATATATATAAAAAGAGACATTATTTAAATAATTACATATAATGCCACCTCAGCATTTTCTAAGCAGCATGATGTTTTTTTTTAATTTTTAATTTGATTTCCTTTTACCCCCTTCCCTTCATTAAATTATCACAATTTTAGCACTTCTCTTGTCATGTGAAAAAAATTAAAGAACCATTAATTAGTTTCTTTTTAATCTTACTCTTATATGTTTGTATTTAACATTTAACACATTTAGATATAAAATTTTAATAAATAATAAAAATAAATACTATAACATAATTATTTATTAAAAAGAAATAAAGAGAATGGAGTAAATAGAATTGAAGAGCGGCAATGAAAGGCGTGAAGCTGTCATCTATCATTAAATCAAACCTGGAAATTGGTTGTTCTAACACTGTGTGAGGCCATTGAATTGACATTTGCTTTTCAAATAATAATAATATATTTAGAAAATGATTGAAAAATATTTTGTTCGAATTCTTTTTTATTTTAAGTGAATTTTCAAATGTCGAGTCAAGGCACCTTTTGCAATATATTCCTCTTGGGCTGCTCAAATATTTTTCTTATTAATTATTATTTTAATTATTTTTTCAGGGACCATTTTCCCTCTTCGTATCATCATTTCCCACCAAGCCAAATTATCTTCAAATTATTCTGTTTACTAAACAAAATATTGCATAAAGGGTAACGCTGATGTCATCCTTTTTTATGAACATCCCATTTTAATAGTTAATAAAACATAATTAATTAATAAAGATTATTAACACTTGAAATTAGGCATTGTTTGATTAAAAAAAAAAAAAGCTTATTCCTTGGAAAGTTTACTTCTCGAAAAATATATTTTTGAAAATTTTATTTCTCAGAAATAGGATTTGAATACATTTAGTTGGTATATCAAGTTTTCGAGGATAAACACTTATCAATGGAAGGTGACATTAGAGATGAGGGATGTGCCCGGCAACAGTTTTTTAAATAGTTTTTAGTTAAAATGCTAAGCGCTACTCTTTTTACGGTGTTCAGTAATATGACGTTTGAATTAGCTTTAGAGGTTAAAGTAATGTTTCATAAAAAGTTGTTCACTTCGTAGAAAAATATATTTTTGAAAATTTTATTTCTCAAAAGTATGATTTGAATGTATTTAGTCTGTGCATCAAATTTACGAGGATAAAAGCTTATTAATGGAAAGTGATGGTAGAGATGATGGTTGTGTTCAACAGCGGGTTTTCAAATAGCTTTTAGTCAGAATGCTAAATATTATTTTTTTACAGTGTTTAATAACATGTCATTTGAACTAACATTTAAAGGTTAAGATAGCGTTTGTAAAAGATTAACTCATGTAACATTTAGCTTTTAACTTTTTATGAAAATCTATTCAAACAGCTAAACATTACTCAAACAGCTAACATCTATCAATACAGCTAATTTTACCAAACATGCCATATGTAAATACCTATAATTCAAAATAAGGATAGAGATAAAGTAAGAAATAGGACAATTTTATGCTAAGGAATTTGCTTCCCGTGTCCAAAGGAAGTGATTTTGTCAACTTGGTGGGAGGTTAGATACTCCCTATATTTCATTAAATTTCACGATTTTTAACTTTTTATAAAGTTAAAAAAAAAACTTGGTTGACTAAATTATTTTTAATTAATATTAATTTAATGGAAATAAAGTTCAACACAGATATCTAAACAATGGTAAAATTAAAATAAAATAATTAATGTTATTTTAATTTTTTTAAAATGCCATCTAAATGAAAAAATTGTTAAATTTAACGGAATTAGGAAATACTCTTTTAAACTCTGATCAATTTTAAAAAATTATTAAATAATCTTTTAAATTCAACAATTAGTAATTCTCTGTCAATAACTAATACCAACAATTAATTGTGATGGTAGAACAATCTAAACACATTAGATTAGCTGATTTTATTTTACTTTTTTAAAGATGTAAGAACAAAGAGCGGAAATTTTGGATTCTAGTCTTCCATTTACTATTATTATAACAATGTTCACTGTTTTAGCAAGAACATTAAGGAAAGCTATTATCGCTCTTTTATCTATTTTACTTTCCATAAATAAAGAAAACATAGTTATTTAATCAATCGAAACAATTTAGGGTTTATCCAGCAATATTATTTATTTTAATAATTATTAGCTATTGTAGCAGTTATTACCGGTTAACTATTAATTTTTACCTAATTAGTTATTTATACAGCGGTTTAAATTAGAAGTATTCAATGATTGTTGTTTAACTTAAAAGGCATTAATTATTTAATTAGTTGATTTCAGAGAAAATAATGAATATGATTATAAAAAAATTTTAATTTAAAACTAAACAGTAAATGCTAAAAACTAAACGTTATAGTGTTTTACATTTCATAAAAACTCTCTCAATATCTTAAACACTATTATAAAAGTTATGTTACCAAACACTATAATTAACAAAAATATAGTTTGACTTAGTCAAAACGCTAAAAGTTAGTTCAAAAGTTGTTATCGAACATGACCTTAGTTTAGCAGTATATAACTATATATATGCTATCATATCATTACCTTGCTTATATATAGGATTTACTCGGTAAATTAACTGTTCTGGTAGCTGTTAGTTTTTTACTAGAATTTAGTTGTTAGTTATTTGAATAGCTTTTCATAAAACGCTAAAAGTTAAATATTACATAGGTTAAATTTTTATAAAACGCTACTTTAACCTCTAAAAACTATGTTATTGAACATTATGAAAATAGTATTTAACGTTTTGAGCAATCAAAATGCTCAAAGTTACTAAAAAAATTATCACCGAACACAGATATAGTATTCATAAAAAACAAATTCTACCAATACTTTTTACTTTACTGTTTGAAATAAATGAATTCCACTATTAAGTTTTACAAAATTCATTTATAGATTCAAATTTTTATATTTGCCATGAAAAATATGAAAATTTAAATTCTTCGGATATAACTTCGTTTATTAAGTATAACTAAATTAAATTTCATCTAAATGCTGAATTTGCTAATGTATTCAATAAAAAAATCATTTTAAATATGAAAATTTATTATAAATTAATTTTAGATTTTAGTTTCTAAATTTTAAATTTGTAATCAAGAGGAAGAGGCACATCAAAGCCCCGTTTCATGTAAAGCAAAGCAAGTTGGAGAGATGATTCTGATTTGTGATGTGATGAGGTCTTTCTGCAGAAACACGCATTTGTACTCTCTCAGATTGAATTCTCTCTTTGACTGATCAGCATGCAGAGATACTTACGATACAATGCAACTCCTTTTCTTTTCTCTTTTCTCTTTTCCTCTCAACTTTCTTTCCATCACTAATATCACACATATAACGAGACAGCACGAGGCTGTGTCAGTTTAGACCAACTTCTTTGTTTTCTTCTTTCAAATCTTTGACTCCCACTCTCTTTCTTTCTTGTATCCACGATGACCTCTTATTTGACCATTCATCTCTTCTACTTTAGATATATAATTCTCATTTAAATATTAGAGTTTTATTAAATGGTTGAAGTCTCAAATGTCTAAAATGTATAATGTGTTCGACATCAGTTTTCTTACACGAAGTTTTTAATATTTTGACTAAATATTATTTTTTTTAAATTCGGTAATGCAACAGTTAAATTAATTTTGTAATGTTTTATAAAAAGTTAACTCATATAACATTTAATTTTTAGCTTTTTATGAAAAGTTATTCAAATAACTAACAGTTAAACGTTACTAAAATAACTAATTTTGCTGAACAAGTCTTAGGTTATGAAAAAATAACGAGACTGTTAAATAAATTTGATAGCGCTGCTTGATAAATTTATAGTATTTAAAAAAAAATCAACATCAATGATCAAGAACAGTAAATACTTAGAAATCATTCATGGTAATTATTTGTAATCACCATAGGAAAAATAGTGTGGTTGCAATTGTTTTTACTGAAGGATAAAAATATGTAGTTTCTTTGGATGTTTATGGACGGTCAGGAATTCAAGAAAAGCTGAAACACCTTTTGTTAGAGATAAAAGAAGAGAAGAGAAGTCATCTTACTTTTTTTTTTTTTTGAAAGAAAGAAGTCATCTTACTTTATCATGCATACGATGCAATTTGCATTCATCTTCTTGGACTCTTATGGGTATAGGTATATATTTATTTGTATGCCTATAACATAGCTACTGCTAGTAGCTGGCTTTGGACGTCAGTAGTCAACCTGGGCATAACATACAACCAACGTACTTCAAGATCCCTCTCAATTTTTCATAGGTTTGTCCTCAAGTTGCTTTCCTTCAGAATTAAAATATTTGCAGTAAGTAAAATAATTTTTTTTGTCCTGCACCCCTTATAAGTAAATAGTAAAATAAAGAACATTTCCTTCCTACAATGACTTCAAGCTATTGCGACTTGTGCGAGTTAGAAAATATAATATCATTTTTTAAAATATTTTTATAACCTTCAATTTCACTCATAATTTTTTGAATCAACCTTTGTACCCTAAGCACTCTAAACTTATCAACCTAATTGCAAGTACACATTAATTTGCTTTTAGGGTAATTGTACTCTAAAGGTGAATTATAACACTCTGAACTCGTCAATTTGTTGCAATTCCAACTTTATGCAATTCCAACTTTGATTTTAAAATTGAACCAATTTTAAGATGCAAAAATGATGAGTTGGATACTAATTGAATCAATTTTAAGATATAAAAATAAGATAAATTTTTTCTTTTAATTCAAATGTTATGTATTGCATTTAATTAAGTTTGGATTGATTATGATATCCATTTCCAAATTATTTTAATTATAATTCTAACCTTAATTTAATTTTAGGGTGAATTTGCAATGAATCGAAAAGTTGAGGGTGCTTTAAGTAAACTAGAGTGTAATTGCAGTTATGTGAATAAGTTTAGAGTGTCTAGGGTATAAAGATTGATTTAGGGTAGAATTGCAACTACTCAAAAGGTTAAGGGTGAAATTGATAGTTAGACCTTTATAATACATAAAAAAGTTGTTTGCATGAGTTATTGTTTTTCTCCAATAATCTCATATCACCGGTGTGACCCATTTTTCTTTTCATTTGTTTTCTCAACGATCCTCATATTTGTATCTTTTAATACAAATTTGAATTATTATTATTGTCTATATCTTGAGATTTCACTCCCAGATCTAATTATGAATTATTGTTGTCAGTATTATGGTGATTTTGTGTATGATATTTTGTTATTTGGACAGTTACATAGAAAGAAATACAAATCTCTTTCCTCATAAAAAAGAAATATGAATGTTATCAAATCGGATTTATAGAAAGACTATAAAGTTGAACAATGGCCATGAATAGCCACTAAGTGAAGTAAGCGATCGCTTATGATACAAATATTATGTTCTATTAATCCAATCAGATACTTCAAATCAAATATGTGTTTTTTTATTCTTTGTATAAGAGGGTTTTTATTAGGTGTTTTAGATAAAAATATAAAAATATATTGATTTGTATCTCATATTTATATATAGTTTCCTCTTCATGAAATTTTTAGTTTGATTTATTTTTAAAAGAAAATATTGTTTTGTAAAACGTGTTTTTTTTAAAAAAAAATTAGTAAATTACAAAATAAATAATAATTTTATTAAAATTATTATTCATATATCAATAATAGTAAAACTAACGTCAATGCTTGGTGGTTGTTTTAATGTTGGAAAGTTAAAATAAAAAATTGAAATAACATTTTTTTTTCATTTAATCATCCAGTATCCGAAGTCAACTGGAGGGCAAAGCGCTCTCTTCCGAGTGTTGGAAGGACTTCATATCCAGAGCTTCAACTTGAGACCTCTGATTAAAAGAGAAAAGATCTCTGCATCTTATCTCACTCTGTAAAAATAAAAAAATTGAAATAACATTGATTTCCCACTTGTTTATATATTATATAATTTGGTCAAAAAGGACTATTTTAAATTAATTTAGGGTAGAAATTCTAACTTATCATCCATTTACATCAATTTTTGAACAATCAAATCGCATTTTAACTCAACTAATTTAATTTGATTTTGTTCAATTTTCATATAATTTAGCTTTAGATTTGATTAAACTCACCGAGCTGATTCATTTCGACTTAAACCAATTAAATGGAATGCTCACTTCTAATTTTATTCTTATTGTTTTGCTTATATTTCTTTCTCTAAATTGTCCTCTTTCTGTGTTTATTTTTCATTTGTTTTTCTTTTTCGTTGATTTTACATTGGAATATATATATATATATATATATATATATAAAAGAATATAAAAATTATAAAAGAATTTTATTTTTTTTAAAAAAAAAGGAGATATAAAACAATGGAAAGTGAAAACAAATGATAAAAAGAGAAAAAAATAAATATTTTAATGAAAAAGTTAATTTAGTGAAACAGTTATTCATATAATTATTTAAATTAATTTATAATTCCATTATTTAATAAAGAACTTAATATTTTATTCAAATGAAAAAAATTAATTATAATGAAAAAAAATAAGCGCTACATCAATACTTTCATGATCTAAAATGTTGTTATATCGGCTCTCATATTTTAGAAATTATATATTTATATAGATAGATATAGATTGTCTATTTTGTTTTTTTAATAAAATATTAACCAGCTAATTAATTAAACTTAATTGTAAAACAATTCTGTTAATATAGTTAATTAGTAAAATAAAAGTTTCAACACTAAAATAGAAAAGTAGCGAAATTCACATGCCGATTATATAATTATTCTAAAATTTTTTGCTTTGTTGCTTTAATTTGAATAATTTGATGGCAATGGAGATGAAATCAAAAGTTCAGAATTTTGTAGCGAGAATCTATAAATGAATAACAAAATTGAGTGTAGAAAACACAAATTTTGGAAGTCCAAAATAATAATAACTATAAGAATACATGAGAGTTAGAAAGAACATTATAATAATAATAATAATAAACAATAAAAAATTAAATTTTCTAATAAAAATATAAGAAACAAAATTGAAAGTAGTTAAAAATATAGTTATATAATAAATTTTAAACTACAATATATTAAAGAAAAATGCAATAACTAAAAAGGTAAGATGTAAAAGAAAAATATATAAATAATTTAGTATCTATATCTCTCTATATCTATATAAATATATAAAAGTTGAGTCCTAAAAGTTTATATGGCATCATTTTAACGTAATAAGGTGTTTATGTGACAATATTAATCTATTGAGTTGGAAATAATTTTTATATTTTAAAAAATTATTTTTAATATTATTAATAGAGAATTTAATTAATATCATTAATATTTTTAGTTTTAAAATAATTAATAAATTAATAATATCATCAATATTTTTAAAAAACTTTTCACTTTCTTTTTATAAATAATTAACAATGTGATTAACATTTTCTCTTTCATTTTCCTTTTTTTTCCTTTCCTATTTTTACGGAATTTATATAAATATCCATTTCAATATAAATGAAACCATAAAAAAAATCACGTCATATTTTCAGCAAAAAAAAAGAATTCCTTGCAAATAATACAAAACTATTTTCATGGCATTTAATAAATTTGAGCTTGATCAATGTGGTGATGGTGATGAAATTACAAAATATATTCAGTTCTCAATGATCAATTAAGGTATGATTAAATTGATATGTATGTTTTCTTTTGTGAATAGAGATGACAGTATTTCTCAACCTATTTCAAATCAGGGCAAACTTTAAGGAAATTTTTTTTATATTTTTAATCTTTATTGGATTTATGCCCATATTTTAAACTATTTATTCAAAATGAATTCAATAATAATTGATATTTATAAAAATTATTTTAAAACCTACTAAAATATTTCTAGAAAATAAAAAATTAAAGATTAATTATAAGGTTGATTTATGTATGTATATGTTAATATATTGATCATTTTGCAAGAATTTACCAAAAAAAAAATTATTTTTTACTTTATTTCTTTGGAAATTAGTAAGTATAATATACTTGATATTTGAATTATTGAAAGTGATTATTTGTTTGCATCTTCACATCAAGTGGATGAAGAAAGATAACATCCGCACGCTTTGCACGAGAAGACCACTAATTTATATTCAAATGCAAAGATCAAATTCCTTCAAAAAAAAGTGAAGATCAAATTAAATTAATTTAAATAATTCATACTATACACAAATATATTTGATATTATTTATGAGTTGAATCAATAGGTTTACCTAGTGAATATGTAATCATAAAGATGAGTTACTCAATACAATTCATGATATTTTCAAATCCGTCGTATTAAGCTCAATTAGGTTAAATTGGATTATAACATATTGCTTGCATCTCTACATATATAAAACCCGTCACTTCTTAGATTTTCCACTCCCAAACAAAGTTTAATTTTTTTCTTTTTATATAAATAGTTAAATAAAATCCTTTTAACGGTAATAATTTTAATTTTTAATTTTTAATCTATCATTAAAATTCATCCGAAAATACAGTTAAATCTTTGCTAGAGTTAGCATAGGCGGTAAAGCTATGTGTTAGTCGTTGAGATACACGCACAGCCTTAAACCGAATTCTGCTAACTGAAGATTATTGCACGCAGTTGGACCACTACCTAGGGCTTTAGCTTGAATCATACAGCTATGTTGACCCAAAGAGCTAAAGAGGTATTACTCCAGAAAGATGATGAATGCTAATTACTGCACTCTGCGTTTTCCTAGGAGCCAAACATTTTTGGTAATTTGCATCCAACTTCCAACCAATTTGTTCTCAAATGAACTGAATCTTTAAAAATTTTGATATTTTTCAAATTCAAACTCTACACTTCATGATTCTTTTGATTTTTTTTTTCTCGATATAAATATTTGGGTCTTTTAAGTTTGATTATAATTAAAATTTTCTCTCTTTTAATTAGTAAGTATACCAATTAATGATTAAACAGGTATTCGACATAGTTTTTCAAGTATCTTTTAGCATTCTGATATACTATTTTTTTAAGGTAACGTTTTATAAAAAGTTAATCCTATAACATTTAGCTTTTAGCTTGTTATAAAAAATTAAATGCTACTAAAATAAATAACAACTATCAAAATAGTTAATTTTGTCGAACATGCTCTAAATAGTCCCGTTAATCTATTTGATTATTCCACACAAAAATATTACCTAAGGGGATTAAACTCTGTAATATTTAACTATTTAGTGTTTCACATTTAATATAATGTTGTTATTTAATTTCTCATTTAACAACAAAAAAAGACACATTATAAAGGAAAAAAAAGAGTAAAACGGAGCTAAACTTTAAATACTAATCAGTATATTTATCAAATAAGAAGGATGAAATTATAATTATAATTATAACTAAATCTGAAGTATAAATAACTATTTACCGTAAATATTATTTAATGGCACTCATTTGCATAAAAAGTGAATATAAAATTAGATTTTAAATAAAAATATAAAGAATTAATACGAGTATGTGCTAGCTATTGTTAGATTAGGTACGTGAACATCTACTATGGGTTTGGACTTAGAAGAAGATATGGAATGGAGGTGCTTGGGATTCCATCTTTTGCTCGTGCGCCCATTCAATTCATAATGTAAATGGACCACATTTTGCACGCCCACTACCCAACTTATAACACTCAATAATGTCCAATGCTTGCATACAATCATATTTCTATTATTGCTTTCAAAATTATTCAACATCTAACTAGGGATTGTTTGTTTTAGCTTAATCACAATTTTAACTTATTTATTCAGATAATAAGAAATACATTTACCAATAAATTATTTATTTAAATTTATAAATTAAATTTTGGCTGAATGAAAAAGTTTTTTTAGAGTTGATTCAAATTCAATAAGTTTCGTAACTTATCGGAAGAAATGATAAAATTGCCACCACAATTATAAAATAATACTATTAGACAAGACATTTTTTTTTTAACATAAAAAATAATAATGCATTAACTTTGATAATTAGAAAACAAATTAGAGGGAATCGTATCTCAAATAAAGAGATTAGTATGATGGTAGAAAGCTCTTGCTAAACAATTAGTACCCATTTTAGCTTGTCTTCTAATCAAACGAACTGAAATGTCATTTCGACTATGAAGAACAAACTAACGATCCTCAACTATTTATGAAAGTCAGAACAATCAATTAAGGAAGAGTAAATAGCATAAACTATTTATTTTGTACCACATATTAATTATTCAAAAAAATCAGTTTTTTGCATCACTTCTTAATCATTCAGCTTAATAAAATAGTAATTCAAATTAGCACTCAAAATTCAAACAAGCAATCTTTAATCAAAATTATTTAAAATGATTTATTTCAGAATTGTTTTAATGCGGTGAGGAGTATTTAAGAAATGGTATCCTTTAATTCAGGCTTTTGTTTGTCTTAACGATTCACAAAACTGACTAATCTCCAGTTACTCTCAGAAGTAAAGGAGTTGGCCTCATGGGAGTTTATATTGCGGAGGATTAAAACTATGATATAAAACATGGTGATTGATCCCGCAAGTGCTCTTTGCTACTGAGCTACCAACATTCGAATTAAAAGGGAAAATATTAAATTTAATTTACTTGAATACTTTTACATTTTACAAATATAAATAATTTCAATCGATGATAACCACTTTAATCGATTGTCAAACAAAATGGCTTTCAGGTAATGTCATTGTCAATGGCCAAAAGTTCCTATAAAAAAAATAGCATATGATAATATATATATATATATATCCGATTAATGCAGACACTATATATGGTTAGATGAATTTCATATTTAATGTTAAACATAAAAAGTATGTATTTATTGCAGAAGGTTGAATCATAAAGAAATAACTTAAAGATTTGTAATTAATGGAATGGATAGTGAACTTAAGACAAATTAATTGAGTTTATGAAAGTGGATTTCTACTAATTCCTCATTTATAAGCCTATCTATGTACAGGTAAATGGATTTTAATACGGTATCAGAGTCTCTCTCCCTAAATTGTGTTTAAAGAGTGGGTTGAATGATGGATCTCTTCTCCAGAGATTATTCCAATTGCACTTCACCAAATGTATTGGGAGATGAATCCTATGCGTCAAGGAATTAGCCCAGTTGCATTTGAGGAGAGATGAATCGCACATGTCTAGGAGAAATTCTTAAGTAGATTCAATCCACTGCATCAGCTATAAACTCATCAAATAAAATAAACTCACATTAGCAATTTATTTATTTTTAATTTATTTCTTTTACCCTTCCCGTTTGGTTAGATATAGAAAAAGTAGTTACGATTAATTTAGAAGTTGCTTATAAAAAAATAAATTATTGATGTGCCATTATTTCGTTGGATGACTTTGTTTTTCTAGTTATTATCTTCGTTTTTAAATACTTATCACATTTGAAATTTTACTTTTTTTTTAAAAAAAATATTAAATTTATCTAAACTATAATAAATGATTAAGTAAATTGACTATATTGCCCTTGATTTAATATATCAAAACACCGAATTTTTAGAAATTGAAACAATAATTATTAATAATGTACAAAGGATAAATATGAAAAAGAAAAATTTTATTACTCTTTGAAATCATAAATATGATAAATATTTTGAAACATAATATATTTTCAAACGTGATAAATATTAAAAAACAAGATAGTATATAAGTTTTTTAAAAGAGAGATAGGGTGGAATTTTTGGAGGAATATTTTCAACATTCTAAAAAAAAGGCAGGGTTAAAAAGTATAGGGAAGGCAAAGGCATCGGCAGATGGGCAGAAAGTAAGCAACGAAAAAGAGGAAGAAATAGTAGAAGGCCAAATCTGAGTGGTGATTGCACGTGCAACCCATGTGGTCCCAGAAGCCACAGAATCATTACAAAGTGGGGACAACTCATACAGACCCGTGCGTGTGGTTTTTTCTTTTTTTCTTTTTTTTTTTTTAATTTTTTTAAAAAAATAAAGGTTGAATTGAGAGTGAAAGTGGGGTTTCCTTCCATAAAGGAAAGGATAGGAATCAAAGAGATGAAATTAATTGCTTATGATTTTAGGTTCTTTGCATGTGGGTGGCACCACACACTCACACTCTCTCTTCATTTTGTGGGTTACTTCTAATAATTGTTGAGTTGTATATCCCCAACATTATCATAGCCCCTTAATAGTGATTAAAAGCCTCATTTCATGCCATACACAATCATTAATCATATTTCAAATTTCATTAATTAATTATGAAAAATTTTTATAATTTGGATTTCCCAAATATTCTTCCAAAAAAATAAATTCATTCCACACTAATATGAGTTTTAGATTTCAAGCCCAACCACAAAAGTTTTCACCAATTTTATAAGTCAATGGAATGACTACCCCGTGTTGTGTAGCTCATCGTATTATTTTTGCACGTTGGGCCTCTAATGAATAGAAAAGACAAACTCATTACATTGGTAAAAATTTAAAAATTTTTTATATTCTATTATGCTCTTTGACTTTGATACCAACTTGAATAAAAATTTCAAAATCTTATTATAATCTATTAATCTTCTAATTTTGATATTTAGATTTTAAGGTTGGGTTTTGGATCTCTAATAAAAATTATTGATTTATTTATTCTTTATAGTCATTCTATGTGTAAAAGAACTTATTATATAATATCATTGTGAAAAAGACAAGTCGGTGATTACTATTTGATTGTGAAATTTTGCTTTAAAGTTTGTTTAAAATAATGCATGATTGGTTTTATAGTTAACTTTGTTGGTATAATGATTATAAGCATATTGTATCATATTAGTAATTATTTAAATATAGATATTAAGTTTCAAATCTTAATTTAGTCAACCATGTTTTGATCTTGGTAAAAATGAGATTTTCCATAGATAAACATTTTTATTTGAATTTTACTAATAAAATAATAATAATCTTTTTTTATCACCAAAATATTTCTTTTATTATTAAAATCTAAAAAAAAAATTTAATATAACCAAACATCTAAGCCCGGACCATCAGGCCTTCCCAGTACATCGATTCTAATTAAAGTAATAATAATTCTTCTTTCTTGCAATGCTAGATGGGAAAAAAAATGATAATCAAAATGAAGTGATTCAGAGAGAATAATCAAATTATTGAATTTTATAAGTTAAGAAAACAATCCCATTAATTATTTTCCATATAAATTATTTGTTTTTTTTTTAATCTATAGAAATAAACTTAATAATGTCATGTGTTGTATATTTCAATTGCATCCAGGAAAAATTGAAAGAAAAAGTGAAGTGGGCTTGGTTATAAAAGAAAATATAAGAATGATTAGGCCATTCCTCGCCTAGGATTTAGAGACCATAACTGTTTGTGGATCACAATACTGAATCAGAAGCCCAAAACAATCTTGAAGTTGAATTGACCTTGGGTCAAATTGGGCCCAGAAAACATGTAAATCCATCGAACGCACTTTCGAGTTTACTCAAGTCATATAATTTCTTTTTTTTTTTTTTTTTTAAATTTGTTTTGAGGGAAATCATATAATATCTCAATACGTTATCAGAAAGCTCTCAGTAATGATGTAGAAGAGCTTATCTTGTGTCATCATATTATATTGTATATAGATATGTATTTTTTTCAGTGAGTTTTATTTTCTATATCTTATATCAAATAATAAACTTTATAATATATTCCTTAATAATTCAAAAAATAATTATAACCGATCAAATAACAATTATAACCAATCAAATTTCACCAATAAAATTAAAATACTTAATGATATTATTTCTTATTATATTTAATATGTACCTTATTTAATATAATATAAATTTATTATTTTAACCAATAGAATTTAGATTTAAATATGAAATTAGTATTACCAATAAAATTTAAATTATCTTTATATGTTCAACAAATAAAATTAAAATCATCAATGACATTATATTCTTACTATATTTTATATATACCTTGTATAGTGTATAATATAATTTCTTAATTTATCTAATATAATTTAGATTTAAATAGAAAATAGAAAATTAATATAATCAGTCAAAATTAAATTATCATTAATTTTCAACTAATGAAATTAAAGTCCTTAATGATAATTTTATTAATCTATAAACTTAGTATTATGTTTTTGGCGATCTTAATGTTCCCATTTCCCATTCTTACTTTTATATGTTATTAGTCTTTTTTATGATGTGCATTGCACGTTGACTGTACTTGTTATATATTTGTATTAAAGTATATGTTTTTGTTTAGATTAAAATAAATACAATTACTTAATTTGTATTAGACTTTGTGGTATAAGATACTTGTAATATTACTTCTTATATACTTAATTCTATATATATATATATATATATATATATATATATATATATTTATAATGAAGTAGTCTAAAAAAAAATTCAACCAAGTCCCTATATCTAATCCTTCAGTCCCTAATTTATAAATGCAGATTCTTAAAACCTTAATAAATGCCCAAAAAGAAAATTAAGTTATCACTTCATCTCCAACCTCTTGTTTTCAATCCCAAATCAATATCTATATACAACTATAATGAAAAATAATAATAAATTATTTTTTACTGTTGGGTAAAGAAAAGAAATGAGCAGATGATTTGAATTGATGATGGTAATTATTTTGGCAATCATGACAATATTACTTACACAGTGCATTACAGAAAGGAATATATGCACATACACATAAATTCTTAAAACCCCAAAAAATGACTTAAAACAGAAATGTATAGTTATAATTCTTTTTTTCAATTTTATAAACATATTTTCTTTCGAGTCAAATAGATTTAAAATATAATAGAAAAATATTAAGAAAATTAAAAATATTTAATTATCAAGAGATCGTCAATTTATTGTAAGGAGATATAAATCTCTTACTAAATTAAAGTGATAATAGTTACAAATTAATTCAGTAATGAAAAAGAAAATAAAAATAAAAAATTATTATTAAGAATAGAACTCTTCTCCAAACTCAACATATAACAAGAAACAAATTATATTAAAAAAATTATTAATTTGAATTTCAAAAATCAAACCCTTCTTTAATTGGAAATGTTATAATTTAATGAAATTTGATGTTGATAGACCGAAAAAAAAATTATAGCCAAGTAATAAATGAAAATTATAAAGCAAATAATGTTAGGATCTAATTTTGTTTCTCTATTTTTATAAATTTCAAATTTAAAATAAATAAATAAATAAATTAATTAATTAATTAATTAATTGAAAGATTATATAAAAGAAACATTCTATTCTCGCTACATAAATCTCAATTTTAAGGAAGAGTATTTTTTTTTATTATCTACATGTATTTATTTAAAAAATAATTTTTATAAATTTTATCCAATGAAATAATAAAATTGTAATTTTTCTTTTGTCTGAAACACAGGTATTCCAAGCCCACTGGGTTAGAACTAAATTCTGCTTGTATTTGATTGGCCCAAGAAGGGGTAAAGTATTCTCAGCGAATATTGATTCATCTATGAGAATCAAACCACTCATCCAAACTCTCGTTGGTATAAAATATAATTTTCGAATTGACTACGATTAAAACTATTTTAGAATTTCTAAAATTTCACTAGGTGAGTATAAGTATTCCTATAATTCTCTCCTTATTCCCATTTTTAAATATAGATATAGGTATAGATATAGATATAGAATACATACTATATATAGTTAGAAAATATTAAAAAAAATCAATCATATAATTAAACTAATTCTGTAACCGAATACAATATTAAAATACATAGATAACTTTGATCGTGTCATATTTCCATATTAAAATACCATAATTAGTACCTCCTTTTTTATATAAATACAGGAAAAAAATAATTATTTTTAATGAATACAGGAAAAAATTATAATTTTCTCAAATATAAATTAAAAAAGATTATAAAGTATTCGTAAAACACTAAAAGGTAACTATTAAACTTTAAATAAACACTTTAATTTTTTTTTTTAAGTCTCTAAATTTCTCTGTCTCCTTCAGACCATTTTTTCTAATTTTAAATTATTAAAAACTCTTAGAATTTTAAAATACGCATAATGTTGATTTCTTTGTAATTCTTGTTTGATCTTTCCAATTATTTTTATAAAATCATACTCTATCATTTATGGTTAACAAACTCAAACTATTATCGAACTCGAACTTAACTTATTTAATATTTCAATTCATTAATAAGCTATCAATTTGAAAGATGAAAGTAGACAATGTTAAACCATAAAATTTGAATTATTTCATTTGAATTCTTAATTTTCATTTCATTTTAGTTCATTTTGAATTTTTTTATATAATTTTAGCTCTTAGTTCTTATTTCGTTGGTGAAAAGAAAATTCAGAACATACTCTATTGAATTTGATTGAGACAGTTTTTGTAATTAAGGGGAAAAAAAGAAAGATTAGAATGGACTAACCATCCCCTTCTGACAAATACTAATGAAAAAGCATTATTATTCATAGCAATGACAGAAAGGCATCAAGAATTAGGAAATTAAGCTAGAATATATGAAATTATAGAAATTAAAATTTACTTAATTAAAATTTCAACTATGGAAAGTTGTTGCTCCACTTTAAAGAATTAGATAGAATTGGCTCATGTGGGCTTCACAATAGTCAGAGCCTCGTAGTATTTTAAATTGTAATATTTTTAATTTTGAATATAATATTTTCTTGATTAAGAAAAATCCAAATAACAACTCAAATGTAATATTGAGAGGTGAATTTTATATGGAATGCATTTTAAATATTAAATCTAAATTAACAGTTTATTGACCTAAATACTACCAATTAATGTAAAGAAATGATCGTTGAATGATTAAAAAGTAATATATAGTGCTATTTTATAATTATTATAGTTTTTTACCATGTGTTTTCGCATATAGTCTTTATTTTTTTATTCATACTCGTGATTTAATGTTTTTAATAATAAATTTAAATTTAAATTTAAATATGAGGATTATTAATATATTAATCCTTAGTAATTAGTCATCATCATAGTAATTGAGTTGAAGTATTAGTCATTTAGTATTATAATTTAATTGTGATATTAGAATTATAATTAAATATTAGGTCCTTTAATGTCAATGATAAAATATTAATCTTCAAGATTTCTAATTGAGGATTTTTGTTTTTGAAGGGAAGGTAAGTTCAAATATTAATTTTTTTAATAACACTATTAGTTATGAGATAGGTCTTAAAACTCAAAAGAATCTAAAAATAGAAAATATTTTAAATTCTATGTCCAAACCTTATCTTGCACGTAAAAAATATAAAAATTTTAAAAATAAAATCCATACAAATTTTGATATGTAATCATTACAAAAGAATCTAAAAATAGAAAAGATTTTAAATTCTATGTCCAAACCTTATCTTGCACGTAAAAAATATAAGAATTTTAAAAAATAAAATCCATACAAATTTTGATATGTAATCATTACATTTCATAAAATCTAGCATTTGGATGTGTAGCTTTCTACTTATGTCCAATTTTATTATTAAAAATGAAACATTACATGTCTAAAATTGATGATACCTCCTTTTGTATTCAATTGCAAATATAACATAATCTAACAAGACAATAAAATTATTACCTAATAGCTGTGGCAAATATCTTTGTGTCTGGGTTTGAACCTCACCCTTAATTATGATCGTAATTCTAAAGTTATCAGTTTTTATTTTAAAATCATTGGTTTTAGTCATAAGAAAAGTGTAATCGAAACCGAACAATTTTTAAGCAGTTTCTAGGACGGTTTTGGAATGACTGATTTCAATTTTGTTTCGATTTGGAACTAAAATTAGCTAATTTTTTCAAAATTTTCAAAATTCTTTTTTAACTTTGCAGTAGTATTGAGAAGAATAAACCAATTTAATAAAAATTCTTAGAATTTATTTTAAAAATTATAATAAAACAAAAGGATGAATTGAGATTTTTTCTTAAATATTTTTTTTCACAATTCTAAACCAAATCGGATGGTTTCTAGTTTCAAAAAATGAAAAATCAGAACTGATCTATACGTATATGATTTTGCTTGCAATTTAAATCTATGCATTGTTATGATATCAATTCGGTTTCAATTTGAAACAGAAGTGTGATCGTGCCTATTGACCCATTTAATTTATAAACTCATTAAAGAACTTTAAAGATCTTAAAGAAATAATAGATAAATGTTGCAATTAAATATAGAAAATCAATCTGTTGATCGAAGAGTATTAAATTTCTTAGAAAAGTAATAGATAAGTGTTGCGATCAAATATAGAAAAATCAACATGTACTAGACAATTCTGAATAAAAGAGCTAGCTATATAAATTAATTGTTCACAAATTTATCATAAGCAGCATGTTATGTCTATATGTATTAAACTATATATCAAATAGTGACATTCTTCCTCTTGAAAGATACAAAGCTATAACAATATTAAGGCATTCTTTATTTTCAAACTACAACTTATTTTTTAAAAGTATTTTTTCACAACTTATTTAACATTGAAAATTAGTTAAAAATTATTAAAATTTATCGTTTAAATAATAAAAATAAAACTTGGTTACAAAAAAGTCGTCAGCATGCCATTTTTAGCGAGCGAAAAATTGTTTATAGCAAAATTTAAACAAAATCTCAATAACCAAAGAAAATTTGTTTAATAACATAAATAAAAATTTATGGTATTTTTTCTCTAGAGAAAGTAAAACACACACACATATAATAATAATAATAATAATAATAATAATAATAATAATAATAATACAAAACTTTCACAATAGAATTTTAATTTCTAATTGAGATTGAAAAACATTCTATTATGATTGGTGAGATATACTTACTGCAATATTACATAATTTAGTTTTATATCAAGGTTAATAACATCTATAATATGTAATATTATCAATTTTCATAATGTAAATTGTTTTTGACTTATTATGTTCTTTATGTTCGTCAAAATTTAATATAAAACTTTTTACGTTTGTCCAAACATTTATGTTAATATTAATATAATTACATACAAATATCTTATTTAACAATTTTTAATTAATATAATTTTCTTGTTACACAATCAACTTCCTAAATTAAAATTACAATCTTTCGTAATAATAAATTTTGTATTTTAATTAATAGCAATAGAATTTAAATAGGAAACCAGTATGATGAGTCAAATTAAATTCTCTTTATTTCTTTAACCAATAAAATTAAAAGCCTTAAAGATATTTTTATCAATTCATAAATTTAGTAGGAATATTTTTGCCGACCCTAGTGTTTTTCACCCTATAAATATAAAATAAATTTTAAATTATTTAAATTTACAGTTTTTTTATAAAAGAATCTTAACTAAAATAGTAAGTAATATATTCAATCAAAATAAATATTTTATTTATTTAAGTTTTAGCCAATAATATTTGGATTTAAGTAGAAAACTAACATAAACAATCAAATTTAAATATTACTTAAAATAATTTATTTTTTAGCCGATGAAATTAGAGAGCAAATTATTATTATTAAATTTAAACATGATTTATTTTGGCATATATATATATATAGAATGAAATTTTAATTTCCTTTTATCTGATAAATTATAGAGCGTATTGAATTAGCTTTAAAAAAAAATTTACTCAAATTAAATTTGACTTACAAATTTAGATAATAAATTTATTAATTTAGCCTAGACAAATAAATTTATTTTATTACTATTCGAACATCGCCCTATAAATATAAAATAAATTTTAAATTGTTTAAATTTACAACTTTTTTTAACAAAATCTTTACTAAAATAGGAAGTGATATATTCAATCAAAAAAATATTTTCTTTATTTATTTTTGTAGTGATAGTATTTAGATTTAAGTAGAAAACTAATATAATCAATTAAATTTAAATATTACTTAAATATAATTTATTTTTTCGCCAATCAAATTAGAGAGTAAATTGTCGTTATTAAATTTAAACATCCCTTCCTCTCTCACACACACTCGCACGGATGGAAAATTTTATCTTTTTATCTAATAAATTATATAGCATATTGAATTAGCTTAAAAGAAGCTTTTTACTCAAATAAATTTAACTTACAAATTCAGACAAGTAGTTTGTTGATTCAGTTCAGACCAATAAATTTATTTATTACTATCCGAACATTGTCCAAATGAATAAACTAAAGGTCTAATAAGTTATCAATAAAATAAAATAAACCACCTTAAAACTTCATTTTGTAAATCAAAATATTGTATAATAAAATATATTTATTATAATTATATTTTATTTCAACCTGCGAAATAACCAGATACATTTTCAACCTGCCAATAAAGTATAATACTCCAGATACATGTATATGTACATGAAGGATTATTAATTATTAATTATTAATTAACATGCCAGTTCCCCTATAAATAGAGAAACTGGCCATGCCCATATTCACCAAAAACGAAAAACAAAGTTCAAAGTTAAGTAATTTTGAATCGTTAAGGAAATGGGGAAAAGGGTGATGATGGGGTTTTGGGCATTTGGGTTAATCGTTTTGCTTATGAGTAGTGCGAAAACTGTGCATGGAATTACATGCGGTGGAGCCTTAATAGCATTGCAGCCATGTCTCTCTTTCTTGGTCGGCATTGATCCGTCGCCGGATGCTTCTTGCTGTCAGGCTGTTGCGTCGATAAACCAACAGGCCAACACTAAAGAAATACGCCAGCAGCTCTGTCAATGTTTCAAACAATCTGGTTCATCTTTCGGAGTCCAGCCTGAGAAAGCTAAGCAAATCCCCGACCTGTGCCATGTCCAGGTCCCTGTGCCAATTGATCCTAATGTGGATTGTAGCACGTAAACCCTATTACCCTCTTTTTTCAAATTTTGTTATACTGTATTAAATTAAATTGATTAGATTTCATCCAGAGTTTAAATCGGTGATAAAATAAATTTTAAATCAAATAAAGCTGATTAGATTCGACTAAAGGCGAATTAGTATCACACAATCTTGAAAATAATTAAGATCATTAGTTATTTTTTTTATATTTGTTAGAAATTTAAATAATTTTTTGCTGTTTGTTCTTGTTTGTGATGTGCAGGATTAATTAATATCTACCAAAAAAGACTTGCCTAAAGAGTAGGGGAGCATGTCTTTGTTAATAAATCCAGTGTTTGGAGAGTATTGATTTAAATATGTAGGCATGTAGGACTTGCCTAAAGAGTAGGGGAGCATGTCTCTGTTAATAAATCCAGTGTTTGGAGAGTATTGATTTAAATATTTAGGCATGTATGGAGAAAGATAATATTAATAAGATAATATTTGTGTTTATTATCAAATTTTTGAGCCTTATAATCTACCAATTTCAATAATCTTTTGATCCATATGTCTATACCAATTTGTTTAATATTTTTTGTTACTTTCAAACTATGTTGCATGCAAATGGAAGCGGACAAAAAGTGAAAAAGAGGAAATAATAAGGAAAAATGATATTTAAAATATAATTTTACGTGAAAAAAATAATATTTTATATAAAAAAATTGATAGGGGAAAATGTTAATTTGGGATAGGAGTAAACCTATACATCAATACCTACACCTGAAGAGAATATACCATGTAAATAAAAATTTAATCCAATGTGCAATTGTTCAGAGCTTAATTTGTAGAATATGATAATAATTTTTCTATTCATGTGGGGTTCGTAATAATGCATAAAAGATGGATAAGAATGTTTAATAACATTGCATCAAATTGAACTTATCTAAGCTCGATATATCCACTCATACACCAATCAATTAATGAAGGTATTTTGTAAAATTACTTTTATTTTATCCTTTTTTTCTAGTGAATGGTCATAAATACCCTTTTCCTAAAAACAAAAAATTAATTTTTATGGATTAAGATATATAAGTAAGCCTATATACCATGTATAAGTAAATGTTTCTTATATCGAGTGAGCCTACTATTTTTCTGAAGTTGCGATTTTGGTAATATTATACTTCTCTCTGTACCAGTAATAATAGTTTTTAGCATTTATCCGCAAAATATTTACTTCATGCATGGTTAATTTAATTTTTGAATAAAAATTTTTCTATTTTTAAATTATCCAATAAAGGTATAATCGATTTAATTTTATAAGTTCGAACATTGAATAAAATCATTTTACAAATTGAAATATTTAATGAGTGCAATTTTATAAGTTAAAATATTAAATAAGTCAAAATAAAAATTAAAGTACTCAGTAACTTTTTTAGCTTAATTTCACTCCGCCTTACTAAACTACACCTATTATATTGTCACCCCTGAAATTATGACACAAAAATTCCTCAAAATTAATTTGTATCACAAAAGCGAATTTAACCCGATATCCGACTTTTCCGAATTTAACCCGATATCCGACTACGCCAAAAAAACATACGTGGAAAGCCAACTTAGATCATGCTGGCATACGTAGAAAGCCAACTCAGATCCTTCTGGCATTGCATAACCCGACCGGATATCAAATTAAATTCACCAAATTAATTAATTAATTCGGGCTGAAATAATTAACTGACTGATTTCAACTTAATTAACCCTAATATTTTAATTAAATTAATCCTAATATTTATTGTTTAATTCTAAACATTAAACAAATGTTTTTTTATTCTTCATACCAAATTGGCAGAACTGTTTGCTCACTCCTACATATTACCGACGTGAGAATTTTCTCTCCCATTTCTATGTTCCCTTAAAGAAATCTCCAAAAACGCCCCACCAAAGCAAGTATAAGAAATGACTTCTTCTTCTCTCCCCCCCCCCCCCCCCCCCCCCTTTCTCTCTGACTACAAACAAGCAGAGGAGCCCAAATCTTAGACAATGGTGATACAAACACTATCCCCACCCCTTCCAGAGGACAAAGCTGATTGGTCTGGAGGAAAACATGCATAGCGATTCCTTTCCCAGTTCATATTCACCAAGTAAAGCAAATTGTAAGCCATTCTCAGTCTAACATACATCATGAGTTCATAATGTCACCAAGTAAACATCAGAAATAAGTCAGTGACTGAGGTCTAGTTCACTGTCAAAATTGAAAATTCAGCAGCATCTACTATTGACTACTGAGATGGTAAACTAAGCACTAAAACCTGGCTACACCCAGAGATCAAAAGAGCGCACGGGATCATATGATATAATTCTAGACTTCACACTCAGGTTCCCCTCCCTTTTTTGTTTTTAAGCAAACTCCATCTATACACTAATTGATGTTGAAAATCCTGATACAAGCTGAAAAGTATATGATTAGCGACCTCTGCCACGTCCACGACCACGCCCTCGTCCCCGACCACGTCCCACAGGCCTCCCTGAAATCATGACAGTTAAGTAAGATTTTTTGGGTTATAATACATCATAGTTAAATATCAAATAATTGGATACAGAAGAAAAAGGATGTCAAGTGTACAATACCAGCGGTCGCCTTCTTGGGCTTAACCCTTGGTGTTTCCTCCACAAGTAAAGTTTCCAAGTTCAAGCTGTCAGGGAGTATATAGTAGCGGATATTGTTGCCTCTCACGCTTAGATGATCAAGAGTAACTGGATACTTCCCCTTTACTGTCAATTTCACAGTCTTCAAGTGTGTGTTCATACTAACATCCACACCTATGAGATTCCAAAAAAACAACCATTTAGATTTAGGCAACCATTTTCATATAGCCTCAATTTTCCTTCATAATCCGAGGAAGATAGCAACACAAAATGAAAGACTCCAAATTACAGTTCAAAATATATGCATAAAAATAATTCTTCCTAAGATTCAGAGGTGTAAGACAGAGAAAGATTTGGAGGACAAAGACAGCGAAAGATTCAGAGGCGAGAGAATGTGGCAAAACATATTCCTCAGTCCTCTCAACTTGGATGCGCAACATTGAAAATAGATTCGTAAAAAAAATGAGGAATATTGGTTTAGCGCTATTACAGAAATGATGAATGCTTTTCCAAATTTCAAACAACATTTAATTGTGATATATTACTGACATCTTAACCTCTTTCTAAGACCTAAGCTCACAGAGTCTGTTACAATAAATATTCAGGATAATAAAAAAATATAGGAGGGCAATGTAGAATTAAAAAGAAAAGAAAATTAAGCAAGCTCAGGTACTACTTCTTTTCTTGACAAGGATGAATGAAGATAAATGAAAATTGAATGAAGCACAAGTATTAAAACTTAAAGAGTCCGTATATGTTTTGGAGGGGATATATAATACATTAGAACTCCCAGCAACGTTCAGATCATAATAAAAACCGCTATATTAATTAAAAGGCTTAAAATTGAAAAATAAACCAAAACTAAATCACAGATCCGCCGATAATAATTGAAAGCAAAATAAATGAAAACTTGTTGGAAGTCTGAAGGGAAATAGTGAAGTATTTTGAGAAATTAACAAACAAGCACCGAGCCTATCTAAGAATACACTATGAGAGGAAAAATAATATACCTTAATATGAATCTAATGTGTGCCAAAGCTCTTGATGCTAGAATCGTAAAGACTGAGTTTCTATAAGTATCAAAACCCACCAAGACAATTGCATATCCTCATGCTCACACCTAATATCTTTCTGTAGTGGAGATAGAGCATCAACTCCTATGGCCATGTTCTATTCTATCAGCAAAGCAAAAAAATACTACCTGAAGAGAAGTTGTTTGCGTATCAATTAAAGTTCATAGCCTTGTAGGGAAGAGCTAAAAAGAATGGAGACAAGTTATATAGAGAAAAGAAACACTCGCCCATTCCTCCTCTTCGCAAGTGAAAAGCAATATCCAATGAGTAAACCAAATCAACACGAAAAGTTCATGAACATAATATTTCTGGCAATTAATTGTTAATTGGCTCAAAAAATCTAACTCATTAAACAAATTGAAGAAATTTATCAGTATTACATTAGCTACAAAAGGAGGGATATTGCAAAAAAAATTTGGTAAAAGTACTGCACATCTTGGAACCTATTCCTAGAACATCCCTGCTATTGCAGGCAAAATCTAGCAACCCTCCTTCAAATCTTGCCCTTAAAATGCATCACCAAGAAGTTCTCAAATAACAATCCAAACAAATAAAATCAAAATAAGGATCAGAAATTAAAACACAAAGCATAAAGTAATTTCCATTCAGTAACTAAACCAATGAAATAAAAAGGGGAAAAGTTAGAGAGAATAACCTGTGATAGTGCCATGAACAACAGTTCCATTTTTGAGCTCAATTGATACAGTCTCGTTGTTTAGTTTCATCAAAAACCTAACCATAAAGATTCAAATGGAAAATTACAGTGAGAAGTAAGAACATGAAGCTTAGATTTCGTTAAGGTAAGAATATATTTTACATTTTTGCTAACTAAAAAAATAATAATTAAAAAAAGAAAGAAAGAAAGAGAAATAGTATTACCTGACGAGCTTCATCTTGAGCACCGGGAACGCGAAGAAGAAAGCAAGAAGAAAGGCCCTCAGTATAAAGCTCTAGTGTTGCGAGAGAAGGAACGATCTGATAATTTTGCATGGGTTATTGGGCTTCAGTTCAGAATTATGGTTTCGGACCTTAGCCACCTTGAATTGAAATTGGAATTTTTAATGGGCCGATACATGGGCCTCCATTTGTAAAGGAAATTATGGCTAGGAACCGAACTTCTAGATCAAAATCGAATCCAACTGAAGTACTGTAAGGACCTAATTGAATTGTATTGGCTTGATTCCATCAATTTAGTCTATTTTCAATTTGCAATAGTATCGATTTGATTTTAAGCTTAACCAATTGAATTTTATAAAATTGAAGAGAATTACTTTGAAACTTCGGTTTGAATTAAAGTAAGCTAAGAATTAAATTTTGTGAGCAAGCTAACCGAACCAAATAATGTCAGTTCAATTTTTGATTTGGTTGGATCAATCATTTTATCTAATCTTAACTAAAATAAACTATGACGACAATTGAAAATTTTTAAGGTTCTATTTTTTTTTTTTTTTTTTTTTTTTTTTTTTTTGTTACATAAAAGGAGAAGAAGGTCTAACGAAGGTGGCCAACACCGACTAAATCATGAGACAACAAAGATAGCATATCCTGAGAGAAAGTGAAGTAACTGAACATCCAGACCGAAAGCCAATGCATATTTGATAGCTAATCCGCATAAAAATTAGCCTCCATGCTTATGACGAACCCCGAAGGAAACACCCGTCTGAAACAGGCTTTTAATCCGATGCACAAGAGAAAGAGAATGGAAAACTGCTGGAGGAACAGCAACACCTTGGACACATTGAACAGCAGCTAAATTATCACATTCAACCTCCACCTGCTGAAAGTTCTGAGCCAAAGCCATTTGGAGGCATGAGTGAAGTGCCCACAGCTAAATTAATTTTTGAGGTTCTATTTAATAAGTTATAACATAATTAAGTACATTTACTAGAAATATATTTAATTATATTATATTATACCTTACCAAATGAAGTCTATTATTTTTCAAACTAGGCCAACACATAAAAAAATGTAATTAAGTTTAATTAGAATCAATTACAATTTATATTTCAAAAAAAAAAAAAAAAGAATCAATTACAATTTGTTTCATAAATATTATCTAAATTTTAACTTTCACAGATTTCTTTTTTTCTAAAATTAATTTGGAATCAAAAGTTTGATTATGGGACCAAATCAATTTGTGATTTTTTAAATAGGTCAAATACTAATTAGTGATACTATATTAGAATGGATTATAAGAGGATTTGTATTTTAGTTTTAAGCTAATCAATTGAAGATTGTATAAGGTTTGAATTTCGGGTTCGGGTTTATAATAGTAATACCCATATCTTATCCATATCGAAAAATAAAACTTTCAGGTTTTACTCATACCCTATCCAAACTCAGTCAAAATCCTAAAATTCGAATTTGACTGGATTCAGGCTGGGTGCATACTCATCAGGTCGGGTTGATTTTGCTATCCCTATAAATACATACTATATAAATTGTTCAAAATTTAATTCAAATGTATAGAATTATTTATGATATAAATCAATTCCCTATAAAAAAGATCATCTGCAACATCGCGGGCCTAAAAAGCTAGTACAGTAATAAGCCGTAAATATTGTCCTTGTAGTACTATCACAAGTAAAGTAATTATTTTTTATAATCTATACTATATATAAATGTGGGAATAGGAGAATAATGAAATTTCTGATAGTACCCTTGATGAAATTTATGATATCCTAAAATAATTTTAGTTGTAGCCAATTTAAAAAATTACATTTTATTAGTTGATTGGATATATTTATAAAAATTATTTTTTAAGCCAATCATATGTGATCTGATTGTCTTCTCACTTATGTGAGAAATGAGAGATCCCGAGTTTGAATCCTCTCGATCACAAGTGTTTTCACCAATTTGGTGAGTGGAGGGTTATTTCTTATTTTATAGATCGCAGTATTATTTCAGCTAATCGGGTCTCCTAATGAATAAAAAAAATATTTTTTAAATAAATACATATAAATAATTAAGCATTTCAAAATTTTAAGTTTTATCTTTACTAATTTTTTTTAATAAATATATACGATAATGAGACATTTGAAAATTATTTTATATTTTATTTATTAAATATTTAATTCTTTTAGGATGTAGATAAAAAAAGAAAGAAAATATATTCTTTTTATTAATATTCTTTTTTTGTATGATTTAATTGGAAATTTTCAAGCAAAATATATAATATTTTATTTAGAAAAGAGATAAAATATAAAAAAAAAAGTATATTATTTTTATAAATATTTTTTCTTTATGTTTGTAAATTTTGATTGGATATATTTTTAAAAAATAAATTTTGAAATAAAATTTATATAATTAAACATGAGGTGGTAAATAGTTGAAAATTTTAATTTTAAAAAAAATATATAATATTTTATTGATATATTTATATATCTATACACATTGAAACTTTTTTTCTTAGGTGAGTTTTGAAAGAGTTTTATTCTTAATAATATTTTTTAATTTTTTTCGTCACTAAATACTTTGTAGCTACTATCAGTTTAATTTAGTAAGAGACTTTACAATAAATAGATAACCTATTGATGATTAAATAATTTTAATTTTCTTGATATTTTTTTCTCTTCTATCCATAATCTATTTGACTTAAAAGAGAATAATGTTTAGGAAACTAAAAAAAAAAACTAGAACTATATATTTCTGTTCGATTCACTTTTTGAGATTTCAAGAATTTGTGTATATGTGCATATATTCCTTTTTCTGATACACTGGATAAGTAGTACTGCGATTGTAGCTAAAGTGATTTCCATTATCAATTCATATCATCTTCTCATTTTTTTTTTCTTTTGCCTAATAGTAAAAATTAAGTTATTATTATTATTTTCCTTATAATTGTATATAGATATTGATTTAGAATTTAGGACAGGAAGTTAAAGATTGAATGATGACTTGATTTAAGGACTAAAGGATTAGGTCTAGAGACGGGGTTGAACTCTATTCTAAGATCACTTCATTATATAAAAATAGAATTAAATACATAAGAAGTAATATTGCAAGTAATTTGTACGACAAAGTGTAATACAAATTAACCACTTATATTTATTTTAATCTGAATAAAACTTATGCTTTAATATTATATAGATAAAAAAATGAATATATAACGAGTATAGTCAATGTGTAATGCACATCATACAAAATATTAGTATATATAAAAGTACGAATAGGGAACAATGGATGCCTAAAACACCCGTACGAACTTTCAATTTAATTGTTAACAATAAGGATAATTTAGTCATTTATTAATTAGAAATCTTTTAATTTTATTAGTATTTTTATTTCTATTTGAATCTAAATTCTATTGAAAAATTTAATCTAATCCTATTCTAATTTTGATATCAATTTATTATTTTTATTATGTTAATATTAATTAAGAAGTTGTTCTATCATACCATTATATATATGTTTAGTTTAATTGTTTTTTACTATCAATTCTTAATTGTATTTCGCTATCAAGAATTTGTTTCTTTTACTATCAAAAATTATTATTTCAAAATTTAAGTTTTCTTGAAACTCCTTATAATTTAGTAATTACTTAATCCTTCTCGTTTGTATTTAGAGTTATAAATTTATAGATTTATAGATTCGCTATAAGCTTGACAAAGTGTTCCTCGTTTGTATTTAGAGTTATAAATTTATAGATTTATAGATTCGCTATAAGCTTGACAAAGGGTTCCGCTTACAGATTAGTAAGAGGTGTTTTTCCGTTTCTAAAACTATAACCTATTTGATTTTTATTAATTAACAAATTATGTTTCATTATTCTTCTTTTTCTCTTCTATTTTATATTTTATTAATAAAATTTTAAATTTTATTTGGATTGTAAGATTAATATTTGTCATGGTAATATATTTTATTTTTTATTTTCAAGTGTTTCGATGGAACCATGAGAATTTCAATATTTCAAATTATAATATAATAAATTATAATTTATTTAGTATAGGGAAAAGGAGATTCGAACTTTAATTTATTATTAGATTGTATATGCACTTATCACTAGGTTATGCCTTGGTGTGCATGATTCATATTTTTTTTTTGCTTATATAGGAATTTCAAATTTTACTTGTATTTTATTAGTTGATTAACAATATCATTAATGATAATTTAGTCACGTCCTAATTAGGAAACATTGGGTTCCTAAAAAGGCTTTCTAAATTTATGAATTGACAAAAATGCTACTAAGACCTTTAATTTTATTGGTTGAAAAATAAACGTAGTTTAATTTTGGTCGGTTATGTTAATTTTCTATTTCAATCTAAATTCTATTAGAAAGTTTAATTTAATTCTAAACGTCATCAAATTTATATAGATAGAAAAAATAATAATAAATATAAAAATAATACTAAATAGAGAAGAGATGGAAGAAATCCATAAAATTTTAATAGAGATAATAAAACTAATGCTTATATATTTTGGATAAATAAATGATATTAGATTTATATAGATAGAGAAAATAATAATAATAATAATAATAATAATAATAATACAACTTTATGACAACAAATCTTATAAAAAATAAAAAAAAAAGAGGAATGTAAAATAAAAACAGAAAGTATAATTACAGAAACCATTAATTGTGGTTTCATAAAATTTATTTTTTATTTTAGAAAGTAGTTTTCTAAAAAGTAAAGAAAAAAAAAAACAAATTTAAACAAACAAGTTTTATTTATTTTTTACAGAAAAAACGAAAAACGAAAAACTTAATCTAAAACAAAGAGCACCTTAGTGGGCGAATTTCTTTCTTTTGCTTTCTTTTCATTTTGTTATCGTCTGCTATGTATTTTTCACTGTCATTTATGGTTGATATTTATTCATCTTGCAATTATTGATTTATTCTTTTTTTGGAGTTGGAGGAGTCTGAATCTCATTCTACTGTGTTCTTACTTTTTTTTATTTTAATCTAAACTTCTTGGATTTTTTTAACTATAGTTTTTTTTTTTTTCCTTTGTTTTAGGTTGTAAACTTTTTCAAACTTTCTTTTACTGTTTTAAAGTTGGCTAAATCATTAAAAATACCTCAAACTATGCGGATAATTTTAATTGTATCCTAAATTTAATTTTTTTCTTTTAGTACTCCAAATTTTAATTTTAGTTATAATAACACCTTAATTTTAAATTATATCCAATTTAATGAATAAAATATTATTTTTGTTGGAGCTACACTGTCCCTTATGGTCAAGTTAACTAAAAATTCATTATTTAACAACACCTAACTAATATTGGTTGGAAATTTAAATTTATAAAAAGGCAAGTAAAATAATTAATTTTAGTTAGTTATAAGTATAAATATTAGTTTAGGTTTTTATTTTGTCATTTTTTAAGCATGAAATTTTGTTTATACTCAGGTTAAATCTCTTATAAAAATAGTTACTACGGCGTCATTTTATTTTTTGAGAATCATTACTTGTTGTCAATATTATATATATAAATAAAAGTATTTCATTTTTAAGATAAATAAAATTTTTTATTTTAATATTTAATATAAATAAATAAATAAATCTATTTTTTTATAAGCAGTGATGGTGGGAAGGAGTCTAATTTGGAAAAAATGTTAAACTGGATCCCATAAAAATAATATTTTATTCATTAAATTTGATAATATTTAAAATTAGAGCTATTATAACTAAAATTAAAATTTATAGTATTAGAAAAAGAAAGTTGAATTTACCATACAATTAAAACTACCTATAAAGTTTAAAATATTTTTAACGATTTAGTGATTAAAGTTTATGTCCCGTCTTTTGATCTTGTCAAACAATATGGATATTAGTTCTCCATCTAATTTTGATGGGCTTTGCGGCTAAGTGGCTAGAAGTAGACGAAAATACCATAACACAACATCAATCAAAATATCACTAAGGAAGAAAACAAAATAAAGAATGAAATTTCTTATCAATTCTCATAAAAAATCTAATTAATTCAAATCTTTTTTTTTCTTATTTCCTTTTATTTGCTTTGTAGATATTGTTAGCTACTTTTTGCCGCATCATTCTCTTCATTCTCTAAGGTATTAATTATTTTATCCTTGATCTACTAAGTAAATTTTTTTGATTAATTTTAAATTAGTATAAATTTGTAATTTTTTTGTTAAAAAATTTACTTTAATCATAATTGTAATTTTTTTAACATTTAATGCTTCTTTTTTTTTTTAAGTTGTTGCATATTTTTAGTTGAAAAATTTACTATACTTTGCTTTTAATGTTACATATATTATTATACTGATAAATAATAAATATTTAAATTATAATTCAATCGGAAATTTAGTCTTATCAATTCATACCAACATAAAGAAAAAATATTAATAAAAATAATAGTTTTTATCTCTCTCCTAAATAAAATATCTTAAATTATTATCAAAATAGAATTCAATATTTTAAAAATAAAATATAAAAAAATCTAACTATTCCATGTTGTGGAAAAAAAATCCATTTTGTAAACATTTTATTAAAAAATTTTATCATATAGTAAATATGTATGGTAGTGGTTTCCACTTATTTTTATGTGTGATAATTATGACTAAAAATATTAAATTTCTACGTTGACTTTGAAAAATCAATGAAAATATATAAAAAAATAAATTACAAGTAATCATTCTAATGGGTTGAACGAGTAATAATATGAAATGTACGTTCTTGATATATATAAAAAGTACAAATAGGAGAATATGGGGTTCCTAAATTGTCATTGCTAAGTTTATGAATGACAAAAATATCACTAAGAACTTTAATTTTATTGGTTGAAAATAAATATAGTTTAATTTTGATTGATTATGTTAATTTTTCTATTTAAATCTAAATTCTATTAGAAAGTTTAATTTAATTCTATTAGGAGTTTAATTTTATCATTAAAGGATTTAATTTTATTGGTTGAAAAATAAAAATAATTTAATTTTTATAGTTATTACAATAATAATTTGATCCTGTGAAATTATTATTTAACACTCTTTTGAAATGAAATGAAATGAAATGAACCTATTACTCTTTTTATTTTTTTTATCAATAAAAAAATTAATTTTATTAACTTCTAATATTCAGAAAACTTAATTTATTTAAATACCATCCCAAGCTAATAGGTCACACATACACCCACTTATATTTTTTTATATATTTTTATTTTTGTAGAAATTTTATTATTATTATTATTATTAAGTTAGTAAGTATAAATTATATCTATACATGTTGTTAATTGATTTTTAATTAGTAGGCAAATAAATTAGTAATTATATTTTATCTCTCACTTATAAGAATTTCAAGAATTATAAAAAAATTAAAAGAGTAAATGATAGTTAGATTTTTTAGTTTAAATCTAATTTAAATTATCTCGCCCATTTAAAATATATATTATGAGTAAAAATTAATAAAAAAATAAACAATTAGTAGAATTACCGAGTAAATTTTAAATCCTTATCGCAGCGGCCAAACCATACGATATAAGGATGATTGTAGAGAGTAGATGTTCAATACAAATCCGACAAGAAACAGGACAAACTATGAACTAACTCATATAAAAGCCGCTCAGGGTTGAGATACGAGGTTGGCAGCAAATACAAAGCAAGGACGCTCCTTTCCCTTATTCTTCGTCGCATTATCCTCTGCCCTTGTTGGCTGGAGTCAGGTACGCTAATCTCTGCCATTGACATTGCGAGAGGGGTTTTGGTTCTTTATATATTCTGGATCTACTAGCTTAGTATTTGGAATTGAATCATCTCTCTGAAATAGATAGTAAAACGGATGTGGCGAATTAAACGACACAAATATTTACCTGTGGTGGAATTAACTAGTGATATTATTTGGGAAATTCTTAGGCGTTTGCCTGCTGCGGATATCGTTCGATTCAAATCCGTGAGCAAAGCATGGTATTCCATTATCACTCATCCGCAATTTCTAAGAGACCATCTAAACTATGTTTCCACCGCAGAGAATGAATTCAGAACCCTCATTTTGCACGAAAACAGATTTCATCCCATCTTCTATCACGAAGAGGATAACGTCCAGAAAGAGTGTCCAGTCTTGCCTCCTCAGATGGTGATTCCTGAATTTGATATTTTTAATGGTTCTTGTGATGGTCTGTTGTTATTTCTAGCCCCACGCCGGACACGCTTTGAGGAAAATCATATCATCATATGTAATCCTTGTACTAAAGAGCTCATTAAAATACCTGTAACTCGCCCTGTTGTACATTTTCCTCCCGATTCCATTGGGCCACGAGAAGATTTATTTGGTCTTGGCTATGATCCTCACACCGATGACTACAAAGTTATCAGATTCCCTTCTGTCTTCAAGGCGCAGGAGTATACGACTTTTGATAAAAAGGATGGATTCAAATGTTTGGTTGAAGCCTACTCTTTGAAGAACAAATCCTGGAAGACCATCCAAGATGGAGGCTTTATGTACCTCATGAAACGCGTGGCGCCTAGTACAGTCAACCGACGTCCCCACTGGATAGCCACCCATATTACTAATCCTAATTCATCGCGATGTGTGATTTTCTATTTTGATGCAGGAAAGGATAATTTTGGGGATATGGTGCTGCCTCCGTCTGTTCAAAAGAATGTGAGTGTGCACAATTATAGAGGATTTCTTGGTTTGGCCGAGTATTCCATTCGGGGAGACTTCATCTTGTGGTCTATTGAAGAATATGGAAAACCTGATTCTTGGGCCAAACTCTTGACTATCTCTAATGTACCTGGACCGCAGCGTCATATTTGGTATCACGGGCCGGGGCCAGTGTTCATTACCGAGACGGGCAAAGTGCTAATAAGGACTAGAGAAGGACAACTACTCGTGTATGATGGGAAGGATGGTAAATTCATCGAACCTTTAATTCAAGGCCATAGTGACGGCTTTCTATGTCGCATTCCCTACATTGAGAGCCTCGTTTCACCAAGCGGTGGCAATTTGAGATGGTAATCACTCGATAAACAGACACCTTATTACCTGCATTCCAACATCATGAATGAGATTCAATTCGAATGGCAATGGGATTTGCATATTATGCTTCTTGTTCCTGAGAATATGTATTGCTGTCTTTTTATTATATTTTAAAATTTTCTCTCTATATGTAATGTATTATATACTTTGCTGGACTATTTGCTCCAAGCACACTTTTTTTTTTTTTTTTTTTTTTTTTTTTTTTTTTTTTTTCTGTCCTTGATATTCGTGGTTTTATCATGTTCTGCTAAGGTTGTATGCGTCTATCTCGCGTTCAGTCTGATAAATTTGATTTTGGCAAATAACCAAAGGCAAAAAGATTGACCTCCCTATCTGAATCTCTTCTTTACTTGTAAGTATGAAGAAACACCATCAACGGATGAACATAGCTGCATAAGTAGGATATACATTGAGGCATCAAGTTTAGACCATTGCCTGGACGGGTCATGGTAGCAAGGAACACAAGGAGCAGGAGAATCTGGAGTCTGACCATTGCCTGCTTTGAAAGCAAATGTGAAGAGAGTAATGTTTTATTGTCAAAGAGACTGGAGAGCGGTGGCAGTAGCAAAAGCAGTAAAAAAAAGAGAGAGAAAAAAAAAAAAAAGTTTCCCTCGTATATGTAACATGATAGATGCAAGACTGCTAGATCTTCCTTCCATTTTAGGTCAGTGATTAGGATTCCTCCAAAAATCATGGGAGAAACACCCAAACATAGGTGATAGACTGATAGTTGTAGTCCTGTCAATAACCATTCATCTTGGAAGAATGTGAATGTAGGCTTTTGTAAAGAAATGTTTGTTTCTGATCAATCTTGTAATAAAGAAAGGTTTTCTTAACACCACACTATCACAATAAGAACTTCGTATTTGAAAAATATCACAAATAAATTGTCTACGGGGTGCTATATCACAACTCACAAGTAATTATTTTAATTTTCAAAGAATGGAATGGACTCAGATCTAAACAACCTTGACCAGGCCATTCCCACAACTATTTCATTTACCAATGGTGCTATATCCCAGCAGCTCTCTCGTCAACCTCTCCATTTCAGTACGCAATCACAGATTTCTCCTGAAGTCAATAGGCCTTCATTTGCTTTGCATTTAAAATGGACTCTTTAACCATGTCAAGTATAGGATCATTCCTCTTGAACTGTCTTGCAAAAGCAACTCCACCATTTGATCATAATCAGAAACATTCAAGGAGTGCGGTTCCATCTTTGGACGATTGTCCCAGACCACACATCTTAGATCACTATTTACAGTAGTGTTCTTATACTCTGGTGCATTGCAAATGAGAGACTGGACATAGCCCTCTTCAGACAACATCACATTTTTCAAATACATGAGAAGGGTCTGAGGAAGGTTATTCCAACCAAGAATGCAAAATTCAGAGGAAAAATCGGCTAAAGATAAACCATGGGGAACCCGCAGTAGAAGAAAGAACTATTATTGCACATGGCATTCCACAAGTTAACGAATACCCAGAGCTTCAGCTTCTACTAATAACTCTGTCAAAACAGTATACTACTGAGACTAGACTTTGCCAGTGAATACTTTGAAAGCATCAGGTGTTGGCGGCTTGTTTGTAGCATGAAAAATCTGGCTCCTTCTTGCTAGGAAAATTCCAGGGTCAACAACAATAGGCAGGGACCTTTGAGATCTGCACCAAAATCAGGACAATATGGTTCAGATTTACTTTTACTTCCCTGCCACAAAAGTACAATTAAATTTACCAACGAGGGTTGCCTACTCTTTCCACCCAAGATCACTGGTATGATCTATGAAATTGAGGTCCCTGCTAACAGAAGAGAATTCGTGGGACAAGTCTGGAAGCAGATAACAAAAGTAAATATAAAAGAGTTAGAATAGCACATTAAGGAGAATGACAAACAGCACACGGAAGAAAAAAATAAAGATCGAAAACCTTTGCAATACAATGCAAGAGCAATATATACACCAATTACATCGAAAGAAATTCAAAGTGATAAGCATATCAACTAGGGGCACACCATCTTTAGCTGCACCCCAGAAATCAAACCAGTGTCAAGCTTATCTTGTCAATGAGAGAATGGTGAATATTTACCTCAGTTGGGCCTCAACAATTGTAATTGTGCAAAGCATTAAATTTTCTTCCAAAAAAAAAAAAAACCTGTTTGATTTTTTTTTGCCCAAGTGAAAACCCCAAAATTAAATTGATTACTTAGGTGACCACCAAGCTAGAGAAGCTACCCTGTACTTGAGAGGGAAAATTAAATTGAATCTTATTTTTATTTG
The DNA here is from genome assembly GCF_041381405.1 of Jatropha curcas. NCBI lineage: Eukaryota > Viridiplantae > Streptophyta > Magnoliopsida > Malpighiales > Euphorbiaceae > Jatropha > Jatropha curcas. The sequence goes on along the minus strand of NC_143153.1, from coordinate 4,994,587 downwards.
TTTGTTTTGTTGTTATTGTTAGCTACTTTTTACCGTACCATTCTCTTTAAGATATTAATTATTTTATTCTTGATATGCTAAGTAAATTTTAAATTAATATAAATTTGTAATTTTTTTGTTAAAAAATTTACTTTAATCATAATTGTAATTTTTTTAACATTTAATGCTTCTTCCTTTTAAAGTTGTTGCATATTTTAGTTGAAAAATTTACTATACTTTGGTTTTAATATTACATATATTATTACACTGATAAATGATAAATATTTAAATTATAATTCAATCGGAAATTTAGTCTTATCAATTCATACCAACATAAAGAAAAATTATTAATAAAAATAATAGTTTTTTATCTCTCTCCTAAATAAAATATCATAAATTATAATCAAAATAGAATCCAATATTTTAAAAATAAAATATAAAAAAAATCTAACTATTCCATTTTGTGGAAAAAAAATCTATTTTGTAAAACATTTTATTATATAGTAAATATGTATGGTGGTGGTTTCCACTTATTTTTATGTGTGATAATTATGACTAAAAATATTAAATTTCTACATTGACTTTGAAAAATCAATGAAAATATATAAAAAAATAAATTACAAGTAATCATTCTAATTGGTTGAATGAGTAACGATGTGCAATGCACGTTCTTGATATATATAAAAAGTACAAATAGGAGAATATTGTGTTCCAAAAATGCCCCTGGTAAGTTTATGAATGACAAAAATATCACTAAGAACTTTAATTTTAATGGTTGAAAATAAATATAGTTTAATTTTGATTGGTTATGTTAATATTTTTATTTAAATTCTATTAGAAAGTTTAATTTAATTTTATTAGGATTTTAATTTTATCATTTAGGGCTTTAATTTTATTGGTTGAAAAATTATTTTTATAATTATTACGATAATAATTTGATCGTGTGAATACGTGTTTATACTTATTACTCTTTTGAAATGAAATGAACCTATTACTCTTTTTATTTTTTATCAATAAAAAAATTAATTTTATTAACTTCTAATATTCAGAAAAACTTAATTTATTTAAATACTATCCCAAGCTAATAGGTCACACATACACCCACTAATATTTTTTTATATATTTTTATTTTTTAAAAATTTTATAATATTTATTATTATAAATAAAAAGGAAACTAACTTAATTAATTATGCTTCCCTTATAAATAGAGTGACATCCACAAATTCTTTCCACGCATCATCACTGCCAATCTCGCAGTCAAGAACAACTTTCTTTTCTTTCCAAAGCAATCAAGAACCCCAAGAAAGTATTGAAAATTCCACTATGACATCTTTCTTTTCTTTGCAAGCAATCAAGTAAATTTCTTTGAAAATTCCAATAATAATATTTAATTTACTCCAATATCTCAAATAATTAAGAAATAAAAAATGTTTAACTTACATAAAGGAGTAACTTATATAAGTTACTAAATCATTTTTAATACATGACTAAATTGTTAAGAGGTAAACATAAAATATATGTTGTCTTCTTTTTTTTTCTTTTTTTTCTAACATCTCTTCAATGTGATTTCGTTTTTTTTTTTTTTTTAAGCCAACAAAAATCTAATCTCTATGGAGTATATAGTCATTGTATTTGTAAAATTTAACATTTCGTATTTTCTCAAAATTATACATACAAAAAGTATTATTTTTTATATGATTCCTGTTATTGATTGAATTAGTTTCTATCTTCAGTAGAACAAAATTTCTATGTTTATATTGAGTATATTGCTATAATATTAAAAGTCTTAGTAGATCACTTAACTAGATGTAAACACAATGTAACAAATCAAAACATAATAATATAAATTTCAAACAATCAGCCCATATTGCCATAAATAATAAATCTCATAATTATATTATACTTTGGCCCAAATCTAACATCTTAAACATTTTATAGCACGAGCCCGATTATAATACAAAACATTCATGATATGGGCTAACTTGTTCATGCATCCACTTAAATGAATAACTAAACATCCACCTAAGTTAATCGGTTACAATCCTACAATTGCAGAGTTCACTAACAGATAAATATAAATGAGTTTTAGTACATATAGCTATATAATTTAAATAACTGCTGACATTAAAAGTTACTTTTCTAGCGTTGCGGGGAAAGAGACGGAGGCTTAACCGGGACAAAGAAGTATCTACTTTTTGAAAAAGTTAAATAAAAGAAATGAGAGTATAATAATGAATAGAGCACAAACATTCACACGAAATGCTTCCTAAAGTACTAAAATGAACATACAGTCGGTCAAGCAAATGTCACAACATCAGCATCCACAAGTAATCAAACAAGTGGAAATTGGTTGGTGGCGTCACCGAAACCCCCGATGTACCGTCCTTACACATGGCTCATCCTCTCATGACGTGTGCACCTGGGAGCCGATTCCCGGTACATGGCCGACCGTTCTAATCCTCGCTTGACCAGCTCTCTCATTTTTTTTTTTATATATTGTCTTTTCTTTTCCATACTAATAGGATGTCACCCTGTGGTTTTCCATATAATTCATATCATCATATGTATACGGGGTCACCGATCTCTCCATATATGGCCGACGGTATCGAAGACCACCCTCACAAACCCATGGTGACCGACGTCATTCCAATTCCACACAAAGAAGGCAAATAAATGTCACAACACAAATAATCAAACAATGCAATTAAATGCAAGCATAATAAATAATTAAACATTGTCATGCAAGAGCACAAATAGACATTCATATACCAATTCCAACAAATATTAAAAAAGTAATAATAATAAATAAATAAATAAATAAAGACAAATCTCCCTACTTAAAAATAAATCAAATTAAAGAGTTATACTAAATTAAGCCTATTTACTTAATTATTAAACATTACTAGCCTAATTCTATCAAAATTTCGGCAGCATCACCACAAAAAATTAGACCATCCACCCGTTTAAATATCAACAATTTCATTAAATATTCATTCAATCCACACAGCCCATCCGTCGGGCAACCAATAAAGTTAAGTTCCCATCCTCCTTCCACCTCAACATCAGCATTCAATTTGCTCTAAGCATATTATCAAGCATTCTTGCTTCTCAAAATAATTAGTTTCTTTAGCTAATTATCAAATAAATAAAACATTTTATACGTACAAATATAAGCAAATTGTTGTACATTTAAATTAATTAACTTTAACTATAAAACTCGGTTAACATCAACATCAACATTTAATTATCACAACTGATTTACATAAACTTAATTTACGTTTCGAATGATATAATCTATCAATTCTTATAGATGTACATATACCTATATGAGCATGAATGTACGAACAGCTCCCATCGTTAACTCTTACTCGCATGAATGTACGAACAGCTCCCATCGTTAACTCTTACTCAATATTCTTTAACTGATTACTTCTCACACACTTAAATAGGTATGTCTCATAAATCAAGCACAAATTATATATATACATTTCTTTCTTCACATTATTGCAATAACCAAATTCTCGATGCTAGTTTAAAGGTTCTTAGATTAAGTTTTTATATTAAATAAAAATATAACTAATAAATTCAGCTCACTTTATATATTTAAAAAGTATCAAAACATACTCGTTCTTGGTTTCGATTAGACAAAACTGATAAGAGTCAGTCTCGCAGCAGCTATCATTACACCGAACCTCAAGTCTCCCACAAAACTCATGTTCTATACCATAAACAATTCCTTTCTCAACATAATTATCTTTGTATAATGCTAGTCCTTCCTAATATAACATAGCTCCTATAAACACTATGCTAGCTGATGCCGCAAATAAAAATTCTTAGTCTTCTCTACCACGACAACAATATAACAGCAGCTATTATTTTCTCTCTTTGCCCGGTCGTGGAATCGTTGCCCGTTTTTCGATCGGTACGCTCTAAGACTCAATTCTCAATTTTTGTATAATTATGAATTAATTAATTAATGAATTTAATTGAGTAATTAAGTAAATTAAATTGAATAATAAGAAATTAGGTTAGTGGATTAGCCTAAATATTTATAGAACATCTATAGTCTTTTATAAATAAATTAAATTGATTAGTATGCGGTAATTGTGATAGCCGAATGTGTTTAGTTAATTGGTTTAGGATTTTGGAATAACGTAATTGTAAATTAGTTTAGAACATTGTCAAATAAATTACATAAATTATAATTATAATTAGAAGACTTGACATGGAAATGAGAATTCTTAGTTATTATTTATATGAGTTAAATTGAGTTGATTAATTGACGATGGAAGAGCCGAGTGGATGTTGAGTTACAAAGGTGGCGGATGGAGTATGATTGGTGATTATGGATATGGCGGATGGGAGGTGTTGTTGTGAGTTGCCCGACGGATGGACTGTGTGTATTGATTGATAAATATATATAATATTATTGTGATATTTAAACAGATATATAGTTATATTTCTAGGAGAGGTTCTGCCGAAATTTCGATAGAACCTAAACTAGTTTTAATTAATAGCATAATAAACAAGCTTATTTAGATAAATTCTATAATTTGATAAAAAAGAAAAAAAATATATTCTTTTTATCAATATTCTTTTTTTTTATTTCTATGATTTAATTGGATATATTTTTTTTTAAAAAAATTTCAAATAGAATATATTATATTTTATTTAGGAGAGAGATTAAAAAAATAAGAAAAAAGTATATTATTTTTATAAATATTTTTTCTTTAGATTTGTAAAATTTGATTGGATATATTTTTAAAAAGTAAATTTTGAAATAAAATTTACATAATTAAACATGAGATGGTAGATAGTTGAAAAATTTAATTTAAAAAAATATATAATATTCTATTAATATATTTATATATCTGTATATATTGAAACTTTTTTTTATTATGTGAGTTTTGAAAGAGTTTTATTCTTAATAATATATTTTTATTTTTTTTCGTCACTAAATAATTTGCGACTACTATCAGTTTAAATTAGTAAGAGATTTATATTTTCCTTATAACAAATAGATGACCTATTGATGATTAAGCATTTTTAATTTTCTTGATGTTTTTTCTCTTCTATCCAAAATCTATTTGACTTAAAAAGAAAATATTGTTTAGAAAACTAGGAAAAAAAAACTAGAACTATATATTTTGTTTGGGTCACTTTTTGGGCTTTCAAGAATTTGTGTATATGTGCATATATTCTTTTTTCTGATATACGGGATAAGTAATACTGCGACTGTAATCAAAATGATTTCCATTATAATTCATATCATCTTCTCTTTTTTTTTTTTTTTTTCTTTTCTTTTATCTAGTAGTAAAAATAAATTATTATTATTTTAAAATAAATCGACGAGGGCATAGAATCCAGATTCTAAACAGTGGATCTGGATTGGGCAAAATCAAATTGAAATCCAAATAAAATTGAAATACAAAATGGCGTAAGGTACTTTTACACAAGCAAACTTGCAAGAAGGTGCTGAGGAATTTTCTGGCATTTCTCTTCGTCCTCTGGATGACTCTGATATTGATGATTTCATGGTCTGGACTACGGATGAGAGAGTTGGTAATTTTTGCACCTAGAAACCCTATGCTAGCAGAGAAGATGGGGTCATTTCTGATAATAAGTTGTGGAATTCATTTGCTTCTGATAATGCAATTTGAAATCCAAAATTTTGACTATAATTTCGAAATTGGGGTCATTCCATGGAATTCATTTTTTATTTCTCTTTTTCCTTCTTATTATATATCTTTCTAATTTTATTTTTTCTAAATTTTCTAGTATTTTTTTTTAAAGAGTATGAAGTTCCTGTCGTATACCACTATGATTATATAGTGAATCCAAATGAATTTTTAATTTTGAATATATTTTTAATCTATTAATAAAAATAAAATTTAAATATTTGTAAGGACTTAAAATATGAAATTTTAAAATTTAATTAATTAATTATGGTGGAATATGAGTGTATTTATTTATATTACTGTTTTTGTTAAATTATTATGTCAAGAGTATTTAAAAAAATAAAAATAAATAAATTTTCATTTAAAAATTATTCCAAACATAATTTGGTAGAATTCAATTGAATTTTTTTTTTTAAATTGTAGCATACTAGACATGATAAATTCATTTATATTCTAAATGAATTCTACAACTATAATTCATTTGTTCCAAACAGTACTTAAAATTGAGCAAAACCGTATCAAATTAAATTGAAAATCGAATTGACACTGTTAGATTCGATTAGCTCATAATAAGGTGGATTCTTATTATTATTATTTTTTTGGTTCAAATTGAAATATCAAGATAATTGGATTCGATTTTATAAATCCAATTAGTTAGATTTAGTTTCAAGGGAACTAACAATAATTCATATTGATAACTTTCTTCTTTTTTTTTTTAGCCCATTTACATGAAATTATGGGTCGAGCACTGATCACGTGTCATTGTTTTGTGACAAATCTATCATTGATCGAACCTCCATCGCCTTCATCACCAAATACTACCATCACCGTCCAAGTCCCATCACGATCGACCTTGTCTCCATCGCCAATGGCTCAAATCAAATTGCTAATTTTCAACAAGATCAATCACAAAAAAGAAAAAACTTCTTGTCAATGTCAACATTTACCTCACAGCAGACTGTAAAAAAGCAACGGCTCAGGAGGAACAAGAACAAGAGTTCATCAAATTTCAAAAGAAATAGAATTGTAACAGAAAATACTAATAATTGGATCGAGCAAAAACAACTAAAAATACATGAATCAAAAACATTAAAACCTGGTATCCGTCCAGAGTTTTACTACAAATATTTTATTTTTATTTCTTACTTGGAATTTTTTGATGGTTTTTGAATTTTGACTTTTTGTTTGATTCTTATGAAAATTAAGGGAAAAATACAATTTTTTTTTTTACAATAAATCTCAACCCATGGACATGCCTTCTATGCTTGTTGGTTTGGTGTGACAACACTTCTAGTGGTTTCTAACTTTCTATGGTGATTTAAGTTTATGTTTGCTTCTTGAGAAAATAATAGACAGAGGTGAGATTTTCTAAAAAGAGCGTAGATAAACTATGCATTTTGGCAAATGTAAAGGAATAAAAAAATATTTTTATTAAAAGTATTAATCAATTTATATAGAGGTATTTATATACTTTTCAAAAAATATGATTAAATAGTTGATTTTAGCAAATTTTAGGGATTAAATAGTAATTTACATAGGGAGAGCACATTTGTACAGACTGCTCATACAATAAACATATTTATTATAAGAGGAGGGGAATTAATTGAATAAAAAAGAATCAAGTCCCTTAAATAAAAGTTCAAGGAGGTATGAACTCTCATACAAAGGAAACCTAACCTCCAATATAAAAAAAAAAAAAAAAAATCAATTTTTAGAGTCCGTTAGGAACAAATGAATTTCACAAAATTTTTTGTGGAATTTATTTAGAAATCCAAAATGTTATGCTTGGAATGAAAAAAATACAGATTTAAATTATACGAATTGAATTCTATGGAATCATGTATGTTTAACTCAAATTTTACTAAAATTGATAATATTTGTAAATAAATTCTACAAAATTGATAATATTTGTAAATAAATTCTACAAAATTGACCATTGAAATATTTATTGATAAAATTACACTCCACTATAAACTCAATTATTTTTATTTTTTTCCTTTTTATTTATTTTTTTTAGAAAATTTCAAAGTATAACAATGTTATTTTTTTAAATCCAACAATGACATTAGTTTATATTTTAGTTTTTTTCTTTATTATTATTTTTTTAAAAATTCCAAATCAATAATGAATTTTTTTTTTAAAGTCTAGTTATAACGTCAATTATTATTATTATAAAACTATAAAAACTGAGTACAACATTTGTTTTCAAATGCAATTAAAAGTAATAGTAACATTTTTAATATTTTTTTAGTTTCCAAATTAATTACTTAAATCAACAACATCAATTAAAAATAATTATTATGATGAATGTTACTACTTATATAATTAATTAATTAGTGTGAAATATTAGTGTACTTATTTATATGAAATTTATTATTTATGTTCTAATAAAAAATGACAAGTTATTATATTGTACATAATAAATATAAATTGTATTTATTATTTATTTTTATTAAATTATTATGTCAAGTGTGTTATAATAAACAAAGACAAATGAACTTTCATTTAAGAATTTATTTCAAACAAAATTTTGTGGAATTCAATTAAATTTTTTATTTTAAATTGTAATATACCAAACATGATAAATTCACTTGCAAATGAATTTTGTTTGGAATTCATTTATAAATAAATTCTACAATCATGATTCATTTATTCCACATGGACTATTAGTGTTAAAAATTAAAAAATATTTTAATTTGACTCTCGTTATTAATCAAAATTATAATTTGATCTCCCAGTTTTTTGGAGCGGGTGAATATTAAATTCTTGTTAATTTAGAAAATCCTGCTGGCAGTGTATCCCTCTTATGCCGGGGGAAAAAATGACACACAAGGACATTATTAATTATTTATTGAGGAAAAACAAACAAGTCTTAAATAGAATAAAAAAATTTTGAAATATTAATCACTGTTTTAATGTACTGGTGTGTCCTATACCCGAGAAGTAGTCAAGTAATTTCCAAATGAAGGAAAGAACGCCATGTGACCGTTGCTTAATCCTACCAATTACGAAATGACAGCCACGAAAATCATTTTGTTCAGATTTTTACTCTTATAAGCAGTAAAAATTTCCAAAATACCCTTCCCGTGCCTCACCTTTCCACCCGCCAAATCCCGTAAATCCATGCAAAAGGAATGGGCAAAACCGTTCCCGAGGTCCCATCAAATCTCAGATCCTCCACATAATAAATCAAAACACAAAACTCCACTTTCTGCTGCTCTTCTATAGTGAAGAGAGACAGAGAGAGATAACACACAGCCATTCCTCAGCAGTTCTGCGTTTTTTTAGCGATTGATCATAATGATGGCGAGTGCCGCTGCGATCGGAGCTCTGAAAGTTCCATTACCGGCCTCTTCATCTACTAATTCGTCGAAACTCAACCGGAAAACATCGCCGCTTGTGCAAAGCTTGTCATTCTCGTCGTCCAATCTTTCCGGGGATAAGATTTATTATAAGGCCTTTTCCGGTCGTCCTGGAAATGGCTCTAATGAGAGGACGCCGATGGTGGTTTCTCCTAAGGCCGTTTCTGATTCCAAGAATTCACAAACATGTCTTGACCCCGACGCTAGCAGAGTGAGATTTTTTGCATCTCGTTTTTTTATTTTTGTTATTTTAATACAATTTGAGCTCAAAGTAATAGATTGGATTGGATGGTGGCTTATATGCTTTACCGTGTTATAATTTGATTCATTTGGCGAGCTTTGATTGGATTCTTTCCTGTTTTCGTCTAGATTTGATGGTACCGTGTAATGAGGAGTAGGAAAAATGGAAGACTGATTTGCTGCCACTTAATTTAATATTTTATTTCAAGTTGAATGTATTTTTTTATTATTTTATTTTAAATTGGTTGTTATTTTAAATTGAATTTTATTTGCAAAGTTACGGAATTCTATTAACGTTAAACAATCAAAGCTATTGTTACTCTTAATTACTGTTGTTTTGAAGTGATGAAAGTTAATTGGATGTTTTCATTTTATTTGTATGTTCAAGAACATAAATTTGACTGTTACATCATGTAATTTTGCCCATTTTGCATTGCAGTTACATAGGTGGAAGATGCATATGACATAATATGTAATGGTGCGTTGATTTGGATTTTAAAAATTTCAAGTTAACCGCTATATGTCCATTGAGAAATGATTGGCCTCAGGTTGACATTTATATCACTGTTTTTCTATATCTTGATTTATATATGCACCTACTCTCAATTGTAGGAAGATGAAGGAGAAAAGGTTTGAAAATAAAGTCCAAAATGTTAATAGTCTAGTAATTAGAAAATAGAATTGACTGGATTGTTGGAATTGTTCCTGGTGGTTTCTTTTCCATGGCTTAATAGATTTCAATTTTGTTGTTAATATATGTTGCTGCAATCACCGTAATTTTTTTTTTGCCTTGTAAGTTTTGTACAGACTTGTGCATCCAACGGAGTGTAATATTTTGTTTCATTCATAAAGTGAGGATTAGCTGACGTTTTCGCTTGTGATCCTATCAGAGTGTTTTGGGAATTATTCTTGGAGGTGGTGCTGGGACCCGTCTTTACCCACTTACCAAGAAGAGGGCAAAACCAGCTGTTCCTTTAGGAGCAAATTACAGGCTGATTGATATTCCTGTGAGCAATTGCTTGAACAGTAATATATCAAAGATTTATGTTCTTACACAATTCAACTCTGCATCCCTCAATCGTCACCTTTCACGAGCATATGCAAGCAACATGGGTGGCTACAAGAATGAAGGTTTTGTTGAAGTCCTTGCTGCTCAGCAGAGTCCAGAAAATCCAAATTGGTTCCAGGTACTAAATGGTTTGAGAAATTCTTTTTTTACGTATTTGGAAGGGACAACTTTGCAATTGAAGTATTTTTTGAGTTTTTATGCAATTTAAATATTAGGCTTGACACTTGTGGATGAGATAGAGAAAAACAAATCATAATCCACATTCAAGTAAAGTTCTCTTTGTATCATAACCATTAAATTAATATACCTGAGTTGAAATTCTTCAATTTCATATGCCTACGTATCGAAATGAAACCTTATGTATTTGATGTTAAAAATTTATCAATGTTTTTTACTTGTTGCTTAAAGTCCTTTTATTAAATTTTATTTTAATGATTTACAGGGTACTGCTGATGCAGTCAGACAGTACTTGTGGTTATTTGAGGAGCACAATGTTTTAGAATTCCTGATTCTTGCTGGGGATCATTTGTATCGAATGGATTATGAAAGGTTTATCCAAGCACATAGGGAAACTGATGCAGATATCACTGTCGCTGCTCTACCAATGGATGAAGCACGTGCAACTGCCTTTGGTCTTATGAAAATTGATGAAGAAGGGCGCATAGTTGAATTTGCTGAGAAACCAAAAGGCGAGCAATTGAAAGCTATGAAGGTAGGTCTTAATTCAAAAACATTTCATTTAGTTGTCAATATTTGCTATTATGCTTGATAATTCAATAATGATTACAGGGAGATAATGTTCTCTTGAAATTTTGTTAGTCATTATTTCATGATATTGTTCCAGGTTGATACTACCATTTTAGGTCTTGATGATGAGCGAGCTAAAGAGATGCCTTATATTGCTAGCATGGGGATATATGTTGTTAGCAAAAATGCCATGTTAGATCTGCTAAGAGACAGGTTTCCTGGAGCCAATGATTTTGGAAGTGAAGTTATTCCTGGTGCTACCTCCATTGGGATGAGAGTAAGTAACCTTATTTCAATTATCCTCTTACATTCTCATTTGTAAGAAACTATCAAGAATAGCTGGTTCTTCAGATAGCATGTGCTCATGCAAATGTTGTGAAGCATTGTGTCTAAACATGAAAATCAGAATGCAAAACTGTTTCTTATCTATGTTGAAGCCATAATGCCTTAACTCTTATAGTGTAACCTACCTTTATTTTCTTGCAAAGGAGGCCAGAGCAGGACTTCTGTTCATGGTTTGTGTAGTCTTGAATTTATATTTCCTACACCTGATCACTTTTATTTTTTATACTTTGCCTTCTTGAGCAAAGACATTTTGTTTCATAGAGGACTTCAGAAGTCCCTTTTACTTTGGATGCATTGGTTTATTTCCTGTTACAAAGTCGTGCATTTTATTTTTCTGGTGGTTTCAACATAAAAATTGCCTTTTTACTGCTTTCAATATCTCGAGATATGCAATATTTAGACTATTAACTGCTCCATAACCTCTGCAGGTACAAGCTTACTTATATGATGGCTACTGGGAAGATATTGGTACAATTGAGGCCTTTTACAATGCGAATCTTGGGATAACTAAAAAGCCAATACCAGATTTCAGGTATTCTTCCAGTTCTACTTCTAATTATGCTCAAGGTGCCATGCTTGCTGCCTGGTCATTTATTTGATATACCGCTATATCTTTGGCATTTCTTGTAGCTTTTATGACCGTTCATCCCCAATCTATACTCAACCTCGTTATTTGCCTCCATCCAAGATGCTTGATGCTGATGTTACAGATAGTGTTATTGGCGAGGGTTGTGTCATTAAGGTAATTTACAGGTCAGAAAGTTTGGCAAGGAATTATAGTTGGCTCTGGCCAAGGATAATCCACTGTGTCCTGACCTGGCAAAGGCATTTATCCTTATTCATCTATAAAAGCTCACTTGTAGACATTAATCTCTCTACGACTTTCCTTTTTTGTCCTTCTCAGAACTGTAAAATTCACCACTCTGTGGTTGGGCTTCGATCTTGCATCTCAGAAGGTGCAATCATAGAGGACACATTGTTAATGGGAGCGGATTATTACGAGGTACCAGCATATTGACACCTGAGAATTAACATTTTATCATCTATTATCTTTCAATTCTGTGCTAATGGACTATTCGGGCTGAAGTAAGTATTTCACTTTTATTCCATTTGCAATTTTGTTGATTCTCTTTTTCCCAAATGTCTGGGCCCAGACTGATGCGGACAGGAGGTTTCTGGCTGCAAAGGGTAGCGTTCCAATTGGTATTGGCAAGAATTCTCATATCAAGAGAGCCATTATTGACAAGAATGCCCGAATTGGAGACAATGTGAAGGTAACATCTAAAAAATTTCTTACTCTTATCTGAGTTTTATCTTCTGAAATCTCAAAAATAGTTGTTCGTCTTGTACCTTACATCACTGAAACAACCCATCGTTTCAGTGAAAGCTTAACCATTATAGACAAGGGTTAATTTTCTTTGGTTCAATATGAAAGTATTTCCATGTTTTTTTAGTTGTCATGAACTTATATATGCACTGAAAAGGGATTTATATTTTAATTTCAGATCATTAATAGCGACAATGTGCAAGAAGCAGCTAGGGAAACTGATGGATATTTCATTAAGAGTGGGATTGTCACAGTAATTAAGGACGCCTTGATTCCCAGCGGAACCGTGATTTGAGAAAGATCATCTTCTTTACTTACACTTCCAAAATCCTGGTTGGGGCATCTAATAGCAATTCTACTTTGCGCGTTTATTTTTGGCCTCTTTTAATGCACGATTCATGCATATGTTCTGGTTGTATAAATATTTGAACCCCAACTTGTTGTCTACAGACATGCAAAACGAGAATGAAGTGCAGAGTTTATAGGCAAACTCATGATCATGCAAGAACCATAGTTGGAAAAATCTTGACAGAAGAATTTTGATCGCCATAAATATAAATAAAACACTAAGAGTTTGTTTATTATAGAACAAATCCTAATGCAGGATGTCGCCTCGTCAGCATTTTTACCCTTTGAAAGCTTCAGCTCCCCGATTTCACTAAACTTCTCCAACTTCTCTGGCTTCCTATCTTGTGGTGCAGTTGTCAAATGACGCTATAAATGATAAATCACTTTTTAATTATTTAATAACCAATTTTTGATATCTCTTCTTAAATCATTTGATTTAATTTGGATTCGATTAACCGTTGATTCATATTCAAAAATCAGTTTGATAAGTAATAACACTTCTTTGAGTCAAAAAATAATAAATTTATCTTCTATTTTGTTCTAAATGTTAGATAAACTTCGTCTCGATTTCAAAATTTTTCAGATCCAATGATAAATTTATTTTGAATTTATGTAGGTTTACTTATTTAAATAAAAAATGATTAATTTGTATTTTCATTAAATTTTGTGTTTTATTTACAATTTTACTAATTTTGATAAAATTTATTTTAAATATCATTAATTTTATAAAGTTAAAATTTCTAATTTATATATATATATATATATAAGCATATACATGAATTTCTTAATATTTTATGAAACTCTGAATACTAAATAAACTGTTGCTGTTATATGTTACGAATTATTTATAGACGTTATAAATTTGAGGAAAGTTACGCTATTGGAAATTGCATTTATCTTTTATTTGTCAACCTAACAACATCAATTAACGGGTCATGGTCAGCATGAATACACCATATGCCGTCTGTAATATGTTGAATCTGACTCCGAGAAAATTGGAAGATCCTTTACGCCAATCCTTTTTTAGCCATTAAACATTACTCTCTCTGCTGTCCACGAAGATAAATATTTTAAAATAATGCTTTTATCAATGATATAGATATTTTTAGAAATATTAAGGAATGATAATGATTTTTTTTCAATTTTACTATTATTTTTTATAATTGTATCTATAATTTTCTAGAAGTAAATTCATCAAATTAATTGATATTTTTTATAATTTATAAAAATTAATTAATTCTTTAAATATCATGTAACAATCTCAAATGATTTATATTTGTAAATGAAGAGAATCTGTAGAAGGGATATGTTAGTTATTAAAAGCGATTAAGGTCTCTGCACTTAGTCATGCTATCTATAAGAAATATATCATCAGAGAATAAAAATTTGAATACAAAAAATTTTTTAGTTCCAACATCAGTCTTCACTGTCTAAACTAACATCCTCCACCTTTCACCAAACCTTAGTTTTGAATAAGTTTGGACTATAATTACAATATTGATTCAAGTAACGCTTTATTTTTTTATTTTTCGGTTTGATTCATGATTTTTTACATTTTAATATATATAATTATATTAATTTATATTTATTCGATTAAATTTTTACTTTTTATTCCCATTAAATTATTATTTTTATTTACTACCTCACTCATTAGATTTTCTAATTCCTCCCCGCTTAAGAAAGTTGATTCTTTAACATTTAAGTCTTGTCATGCAATGAGTTGGCCATCCCGGTACCGTGGAGAAGTGAAGAAATGTTTTAATTCTTTTTAATGAACTTATAACAAGTTAACGATATATTCTGTAAATTTAGCTATTTTAAATGTTACTAGCTATTTTAATAGTGATTAATTATTAAATATTAGCTATTATTGATTAAGGATTATATATAATGGTTTAAAAATAAAAATGTTCAGTACAGACAAATGTGTTTAAAATAAAAATGTTCCGTATAAATAACTGTTTTATTAATTATTTAATATAAAATTACGAAAAAAAGGTATGACAGCGAAAAACAGAGTAGATAAATGTATTCAAAATAAAAATATTCGGTACAAATAACTGTTTTATTAATTATTTAACATAAAATTACGAAAAAAAGGTATGACAGCGAAAAACAAAGTAGATGTCATAAAGAAATTATAAAACACTAATGCTATAATTAATTAAGATAATGTTTCAACACTATTAAAATACTAAACATTACTTTAAATGTTGATGCCAAACAGGGACTAAGTATTATAAATTAATATTTTTTAAACAATTATTATAAATATTCCACGGTGTTTAGATATAATACTATTTTCATTTCAAGATTCACAGCTGTTTCTTCCATAATATTTTAATTTGATTAACTTTAACCTCATATGTTATTATAAATATAATAATAGGTGAGTCAAACATTTTGTATTTTTGAAATAACACACAAATTATCTTTCAAATCACGATATATAATTTATTTAAAAATAAATTTTTAGATTGATTTTTATAAAGAATTTTGAATTAAAAATTTAATTTCACTGATAGGTGCAAATTCAAAATTTACTTTTGGAGAAATTTCCTCTAAAAATTGATTCAATGAATATCTAATTATATTATTATTATCTATAAAGAGTTCTACTATTTTTGAAATTTCACCGAAATTTGTGTTAGCTTTGTCATCTTCATCAATCATCATCAGTGACAGTTGAGAATATGAGATTCTAGCAGTGGAATTTTTATTAGTTGGCTCATGGGAAGAATTTTAGTATCTCCTGTAGAAACGGAGACGACGAAAATCAATCAATTTATCCCTCTCGTCACCTCCGTTTCTCTCTCTCTGATAATAGAAACGCAAAAGTAGAAATATCGCCTAAAATGGCGTTATCTAATGGTTATTATTGATAAACACATTTGTTTCAATGAAAGGTATCTGATAATCTAAACACCTTTTTTTCGTTACCAAAAATCTAAACACCTTTTTTCTTATTCTTTCTTTTTGGTTTCGGTCTTTATTTTTGATATCAAACATTGACTTCCATTCACTTGCACTTTCTCTGAAATTTCCTTTCTTGATTGAAAAGTCGTGCTTTTCTGCTCATCTTCTTAATTGGCTTGCGTTTAGCAGATTCAGAGACTTTTATAGGATTTATTTATTGTTTAGGCATTTGTGGTTTTGGCTATTGAGAATATGAATTGTGCCTGGTGATGGAATTGTTGTTGCTTTTCATGCTTAGAATCACTCCATGGCTAGCCGCACCTCAGAAAACGATACACCCATCATTCGATTCCATTCCAATCTTGAGGTTTGTTCCTCCTTTTTACGGCAAAAACAATTAGGTACATGTAGAGGGTTTGTTCCTTCTTGTCAGATTATATAGGTTGCTACTTCGTTATCAGAAGGTCGTATGGTTATGTCACCATTGCAAAAAATATTTAATTTCACCTGTGGTGCCTCATGAGTATGCATTAACATGTTAAAACCTGGTACTAGATTTTATAAATTTTGATAACTAAAAAAATGATAGTGACAACACATGAGAACCGAAAAAAAAAATTTTAAAAATATATAATTTTTCTGTCTTACCCTTTTCACTAGTCTTTTTTTTTTAGAAGAAAAATACTTGCCATTTCATTCACTTTTTTCTGCTCTTTATTTTTTTTCTATGCTCTTTTTCTTTGTAACCAAACAAACGTGTTTCTCCTTAAGGGTCACGTTTAAGAATCATTCAGAGAGTTAGGAGAGAGAATTTTAATTACGAATGTCGTCTTATCATCTTTTTATCATCGAAATTTGTAAAATTTAAAAGGTTTTTATTATTGTATAAATTGATGTTCTGGGTATTTTATGTTACAAATTGAAATTTAGATATGTTTACATACACCAGTGATATTTAGAGACATGAGTGCAATTGAGCCAAGATTTCTGTGAATTATAGATGACCTTTTTTGATCCTCGCAATGGAGGAAACCTTGTGCACTAGATGTTCATGCATTTTGAATGTGTTATTATATGCTTGGTTTTAAAAATATATTTAGTAACATGGTTTTATTTTGTTGCAACAGATGGCATCATTAGTAGATAAAGCTGAAGGAGAGTATGAAAATGAGAACCAAGAGAGTAAAGACTCAATCGGAATTAAGAAACAATTATCTAATAGTGAGTTAGACAGTAATTTTGGTGGGCCAAGGAACAGTGTGCTTGATAGCATAAAGATCGTGATATTCTCTGCCAAAATCAATTTGCTTATGCCTTCGGGCCCTTTAGCAATTCTTGTGCATCACTTTTATGGCACTCATGTGAGTTAGCCCTCTATTTTTTGTTCTGTGCTGAATTTTTGTGGTTTTTCAAATGATCGTGCTTACATTGGCTTTGTTATTTTATTTGTTTGTGTTTCAGGGTTGGGTCTTTCTTTTCAGTTTGTTGGGCATTATTCCTATGGCTGAGCGTCTGGGCTTTGCCACAGAGTAAGGTTTCATCAAATTTTTCAGTGAACATTCTTGTAAAAGTTCATCAAGGGGGAACACAGATGTTTAAACTTTAAACCCTTGACCTCCTAACTTATGAGTGCATACATTTTTTTGCTAGGTTGATAGTCTAATTGCATTATTTACAATTTGTGGTCTATTTATACATACAGACCATTAGACCACATTGTACTATTTGCTCAACAGATTCAATTGTTCCATTAACATTTATGAAAAAGTATAGTTCATATGTTACAAATGCTCCTAAGGATGAAATCATATGGAAATTTAATTTTGTGCTCATATGTCTAAACCTTTGAAGATTAAATGACTTGAAAATCTGGGAATCACATAAATGTCAAATGCATTTGGTTACTATAGTATTTATGTGGATAGATGAGTACCTAATGTCTTCATTGGCTCACTTTTGATGTAGGCAGCTGACTTACTATAGTGGACCTACAGGTATGTTATTGTTTATTGTCAACCTCATTATTTTCTCTGCTTGTAGATCTTTAAGTTTTCCATAAAGTTTGCTGTAAGATATTTGATGCCAGATATGCAGTATTGTCTCAGTTCTTTCTTTTTCTCTTTTAAAAACCCCCATGTCAACCCTGGCATCCGAGTACTGTTGTTGAACAAACCATCAATCTTTATATAATGGGAAGTTAAATATTATTTAAATTTTTATATATTGGTTCCAGTAGCTATATTAATGCCAGTCAATTGTTAGTCTAACATTTCTCCATGTTTAAAAGTTTTTCCTCCTTCCTTAACTGATAATGTCCCCATACGAATCCTACAGTTGGAGGACTCTTAAATGCTACTTTTGGAAATGCAACTGAACTGATAATATCAATTTATGCATTGAGAAATGGGATGATACGTGTTGTTCAGCAGTCATTACTTGGATCAATCATGTCAAATATGTTGCTAGTGCTTGGATGTGCATTCTTCAGTGGTGGACTTGTGGTTGTTGAGAGGGAACAAGTGTTTAATAAGGTATAGTCACCCGAAGCATGCCAAATAAGAAGTGTGGATTTTCTTTTCTTTATTCATTTTTTATTATTTTATATTTCTCACAACTTTGTTGATCAATTCTTTAAAATCGTTCGTTAGGGAACTGCCAGTGTGAATTCTGGTTTGCTTTTGATGGCAGTCATGGGCCTGCTATTCCCTGCTGTCCTTCACTCTACACATACAGAATTGCACTTTGGAAGGTCTGAGTTGGCTCTTTCAAGGTTTACTAGTTGTGTCATGCTCTTCGCATATGCTGCATATCTCTATTTTCAACTGAAGAGCCAGAAAAATCTTTATGTTCCTGTAAATGAGGTTGGTTTTTTCATTGTTCTATAGAATGTAAATGCTAGTGTTGCTTTCCTATGATTCGTTGCTCTTCTCTCTTTAGTCTCTAATGTTGGATGAACACTCCTACACACTTTCCTACTTTGCAAAAATGGAATTCATTCCATAATTAAATAACGATGCAAAATTTGACCATGTTTCCTTCATTAGGCATGAGCCTTTTGTAGTTCTAATGTTTATCTTAAGACACTCACAGGAGCAGCTATATTCATCCCTAGATTATATTCAATAACCTAACAAAAACATTTGCCTTGAGAGTAAACGGCCTTTTGGCTTCATTTGAAATTTCACCTTGTGATTAAACAGTCTGTTAGGACTTGTCATCAAATGGACTTCATTATTCAGACATATAAACACCAAGACAGTATAATTAGTGCAGTTTCTGTTATTTATCAGCTTATCTCGGTAGAACTCAAACCAGGCTTATCCGCTTGGTTTGAATATGAACTCTTGAAATCTTGCAATAGTTTTACTCTATTTTATTGGATATGATATTAAGGATTCATTGTTTTGATGGCATGAAATCAGGGAGAAGATCAGCCCTGGGACACAGATGGGGAAGACGCTCCTGAGATCTCAAAATGGGAAGCAATCACATGGCTATTTCTTTTAACCTTGTGGATTTCAGTCGTCTCGGAATATTTAGTTGATGCCATAGAGGTAAATTTAATTTTGTCACTTTGTGCCACACTTATTGGTGATTGATTTTCTGCTGTATCCTTCTTATAAGTTCTACCAAAATAATGGCAGAGGCAATTTATGAAGATGAAAGTCCATATGTTTTATTTGTTTGTGAAAGAAAATTTTGATTATATATAGAGAGAGTAGTTGTGTTCCTTATTCTCTTTCAATTGCTGGAGGAGTTTGTGCTTAACAGTGAAACCTCTGTCATCTATGTTTTTCATTTGCCCAAATTTCTATATATTAAGTACATCAACCCTCATTTTTTAGCATATGCAATGTTCTAATGTAATGTTTGCTAAGATTTATGCGGTAAAATGATATCTTTTGCTGTCACTCATTTTCTGCATGTTCTTGCAACAAACATGTGTCTTGTCAGGGAGCATCTAAGGAATGGAAAATACCAGTAGCATTTATAAGTGTTATCCTTCTACCTATTGTTGGCAATGCAGCAGAGCATGCGGGTGCTATTATGTTTGCCATGAAAGACAAGCTTGTAAGAATTCTTATCGTGCCAATATTCTGAAACAATTATTGCACATGGATAATCAGCTATAACTCCTCCACCCCGAAAACTGTTGCTTCTTTCCTAATTCAATCGATCTGCTGCAGGATCTCTCTTTGGGAGTAGCTCTAGGCTCATCAACACAGATATCTATGTTTGGGGTGAGTACCCAGCACCCAGTGAACTGTCCCCTTTATATAATTCATCAACCTTTGTCTTCTAGAATTGCATATGCACGTGTATGTTAATGTTTCCTGAATTCGAGAAAAAATTCAGTAGCTATAGATGTTATGGAACTTTTTTTAAGCAATATTTATTACTTATTAGGTTAAGAAACAGAGGATTCATCATAGTCAGTGGAACAAAGGAATTATAAAAATAAAAATTTTTTCTTTGTTATGCTCATTAGAATCCTTTATGACATAGTGTGTCACTTGAATAGGCTAAGGCAAAAAGAAAAATTAAAAGCATCATACATTTACAGAACTTATACTATAACGTGAAACCTGTCATTTTTTTTTTCCTCTTTAGGGAACGTTTTGCTTTTTACTGCAGTATTTTCATTTTAATTGCTATATTCTACACTTTTCTTCCCACCTCTTAAGATATCAACTGGACACTGTGTTTAGGCTGATAAAAAAAGAAAACGGTTGTAGAAACCAGTTCTAATGGTTCAAATCTGCTATTGTTCATGAAGCATTTTTATTTTCTCATACTGCATATTCTTGGCATACTCTGAAAGGAGTGCTGCAAGTAAATTTCTTTCATTTCACCATTGAGGGCTGTGTAGCCTCTTAACTCCTTTATTTTGGTTGATGGCTGCAGATACCCTTCCTTGTGGTCGTCGGTTGGATCATGGGGCGTCCCATGGACTTAAATTTTCAACTTTTTGAGACAGCAACACTTTTTATAACTGTCCTGGTGGTAGCTTTAATGTTGCAGGTTTGTTGTAAAAATTAGTCATTTTATTATATTCCCACTAAAAAATTTGCATCAATGGTCAATAATAGGGAAGATAGTCCTGGACTTACTGTCTTACATTTATAAGAGCTTGAATAGTATAAATTATTATCCATAAATGGGTCAAGCTTCAGATCTACATTCTTTGTTTATGGAGCTCATAATATAAATGTAAAAGAATATGCTGCAAATTTATATTACATCATGGTTTGTTCTTTACATATTTATTTTGCTGCCCTTGCAGGAGGGAACTTCTAATTACTTTAAAGGACTAATGCTCATCCTCTGCTACCTAATAGTTGCTGCAAGTTTCTTTGTACATAAAGACCCTACGTCTTCAGGTACGGTTGCCAATTCCAATCTGATATAGCTTTTGTATTGTAAGTTCATTATTTGCAGTCTGGATTCCCAAAAATACCTATACTTGTCCGGCTGGATTACAATTCTTGCAAATTGTTTACCATAATCTTTTTGACAGCTCCTAATTTACTTCCGTCGATCTTTTAACTGTTATCAGAAAAAAAAAAAAAAATTTCTGTTCATGTAAAGAGCATATTAACATCTTAGTATGAATCCAACTGATTTCTCACACTTATTTGCCAGAAGTTCAGTTAGATAATACAATGGACACCTTGATTGTATTTTATGATCCTGTCATAAATATTCAACTTTGCATGAACCCAGCTCTCGGTGTTGCACACGTTCAAATAGGTGCACACACCCGCACATGAAGCAAGCACACGATGCATGCTTGGATTGTGTTTTGTATGCTGTAATGAACTGTAATGTAATATGATTAAAATGCATTATTAGTTCAACATTTGGTTACATTACATTACGACATACCAAATGTAGCCCTGATGTCCTTCATTAGACTTCAACTTTTGATGTATACCTGACAACATATGATACTTTCAGATTCTGCAGCTGATCCGCCAAAACCTGCTGAATGATGAACTCATCAGGGGAATACGCTTGAGCTTCAGACATTGACATATCAAATGTGTGGTTTTGCAGAAAAATTTTTTTTGCGGAGCTGAAATTAATATTTTGCGAAATATTGTTTAAGTTGAAATACTACACATTTGCAATGTCAACTTCACACCATACTTGAATTGGCAGCTCCAGCTACCAGTGGATTTCATGTTGGTGTGAGGAAGATGACGACATATAGGCTTTAGCTTTGCTTCTTGAATTTTAGTGTAGGATTAGTAGTGAAAACGAATATGTAAGAAATCTAAATGATGTAAACCCAAAAAAAAAAAAAAAAAAAAAAAAAAAAAAAGGAAAGAAAAGAAAAGAAAAGAAAAATTTACTAACCCTTCTTCATGTTATTATTATTATTTTGCCTATACTTCCCATTATTATTATATCTTTGATGTTCTCTAACTTGTAAATGAGTTATTACAATAATTTCCAATAAGGAATTTGGATTTGATTTTCGTTTATAATATTTGAATGAAAATTAGTTCATTCTTTAATTAGTTAAAAGAATTCATTTGAAGTAGTTTTGAATGGTATTTTTGTAGAAGTTTCAAAATCATGCTCATTTAAATTATTTTTTTTCTTAGATCTTAATAAAGTTGAAGGGCAATATATCAATTTCCCCTCTCATGTATGAAATGATTCGATTTGAAGCATCTTCAATGACTGACTAATTTTTTTTTCGAGAAAAAGAGTCTTAATTATTCTATTTTAATCTTTTCTAAAAACCCATTACAAAAGAAAATAATTATAGATTTATTCATTATTCAAAAGAATGTACCAATAAACTTGAAATCTGGATTCAAGTGATAATTCACTAAACTTCAAAAATTAAATTGTAAATGACTGGTGTATGATTTTCCTGGAATATATCTTGAATAAAATAGACTGAAAAATGGTGCTATTGATTTTATATAAATGAAATTGTTAGCAAGCATAAGCATCTGGTTATAGAATCGCCGGTTTCGATCTTAAAATTATCGGTTCTATTTTGCATCGGTTTTAGAACCGCTGGTTTCAATTTTGCATCGGTTTAAAATTAAAATTAGATAATTTATTTCAAACTTCTTAAAATTCTTTTTTAGATTTGTAGCTTAAATAAATAATAATAGTAACAATAATAATAAATATTACTCTTGAAAAATAAATCAATATTAAAATTTATTTTAAAAAATTATAATAAAATAAAATAATTAGATTTTTTTTAAGAATATGTTTTTTACTTTTAAACCATGTCGGTTTCGGTTTCAAAAAATAAAGAATTGGAATCTAACTTATGTGCATCTTTCAGTTACAATTTAAAAACCAGCAACTATTAACCACAATTTAGTATTAATCTTGACCAATTCGATTCTGATTTGAAATCGAACTGTGGCAATAGCTAAGTAAACATATGTACTTATTAACCTTTTAGAAAAATAATAGTTCAATAATATTTTAAATTTCTTTGTTTTGGGTATTATTAATTATTTTAATATTATTCAATATTTATTTTTCACTCTCAATAATCATGTATATCAATTATTTATTTATCTAATATTTTATTAGTAAATAAAGATAAGTTAAAATTACTCAATAAAATATAAAATATATTATAATTTATGAATTTTTATAAATATCATAATAAAAATAAATGTATTTCCGATCATAAAAAATTTCCATATAATTATGATATTATTTGGTTAAATTGTTCTCCTATGAATAAAAAAAAAAAAATTTCATCTTCTTCCAAAAACAAAAAAAATATAAATAAAAGTTAAGAGTCAAAATATATTACTTTAAAACGAAATATTTTGTTTATATTTGGTATGCAGTCGCTAATACAAACCCTAAATAAAAGTCCTAAATGTATTTTCGTCCTTTCATTCCGAAACCAGGGAGTCGGATTCGATTCCAAACTCTCATCTTATCTTCACTAATCACTATCTTATTGTTTTCTCCCACTTCCATTGCCTAAACTCCTCACGCAACTCATCACCGGCACAACCACTGCCGCCATGGTCAGTCTTCTTCACTCCTTTCTACAAATCTCAAATTCCACTATTTTATACTCACTAACCCTCTTAATTTCTTGATATATGTCTCTTAGGCTGCCCGAGGAGTGGGAGGAGGAGGCAGAGACCGATTCCGAAGAGATTTTGGGTCTTCTTCTAATTCTCGCTTTGAAGACATTAATAGTAATAATAAGCGAGGCAATAATCCTCCATCAAGACATCTATGGGTAGGCAATTTGTCTCACAGTATAATGGAAAGCGATTTAACCGACCAATTTTTGCAGTTTGGGGAGTTAGATAGTGTGGCTTTTCAGCCAGGCCGAAGCTACGCCTTTATTAATTTTAAGAATGAAGATGATGCAATTGCAGCAATAAAATCTCTCCAGGGTTTTCCACTGGCTAGCAACCCGCTTAGAATTGAATTTGCTAAGGCGGTTAGTTTTGCCCCACCTTTTTCTGTTAATTTTCACTTTTGTGCTACTTTGATCTTTCGTGTAGTAATTGTGTCTATAACTATGTACTTGTTGTATGAGTTCAATTCAATTGATTGTTTTCTATCCATTCGAGTTTAGCCACCCATTGATCAAAAGTACAAAAGAACATTAATCTAGACGCTTAAAAATATAAAATACTTATTTGGTTATATAGCAGGATGGTCCATGACCATGAAATGAGATCCTTTCCATTAAACAATCAGCTGCAACACCAAACTCGATATCATCAAACTTCAGAATGAATGCACTGAAATTTATTGGGATAGTTGATGGCCAAAACTTTAGGAATAATGGATTTTACCCAAGTACAGTATATATGAAAACACATTATCACTTTGCTAAATGAGGTGCAGTAAGTGTGGTGTACTTCAAAAGAAGCACCACATAACAAAAATAATGGTGAACTACCTAAAGTTTCTAATTTACTCAATTGTCTGCAGCTAAGATTCTCACCAAAAATTTTCCCAGTAGCATTCCATTTTCAATTTCACGCCCATGTTGATGCATATCTCCACAGCATTGTATGCCACAACAACAGCAGTTTGTTTGTTCTAGATTGAAGTGGCTTACAGTATTTCCATGCTTGCCCCTTTGTTCTTGAGTGCTCATACCCTGGACTTTCATGTCAGTTGTAATTTGAGAATCTCAAATAATAGTACGATTTTATCAAATAAAATTAATTCAATCTATATGGTGATGGAAAAATAATTTTAACTGTACAAGTATGCTTTGTGAATCACAATCCCTTTGGGGCACAGTTATTTAAAGGTGTTACAATTTCAAGAGATTACTGGCCTATCGAATAAATTAAGAGGGTGGCAAACAAATGTCTCAAGGTTGATGGTTTTCTCTTGCTACATTTCGCACCTATCTTTCACTTCTAATATTGAATATTATTTTACCAAATGGAATAGTTAAAATTTGTGCATGTTTGTGTTTAGGATATAGATTATCAGCCAAATTTGAAACTGTTACTGAATTTCATCCTCTGTATAGGTTCTATTCCAACTTCGAATCTATGTAAAACATTTGGCAGAAGTGAATTAACAAATTGTTTCTTTCCAACAGATCAGTTAATTATTGACAAATTTCTAAGAATTGCTTTAACACTTGGTGTTCAGTTATTCTTGGATGTTTAAGAATTGAGTGAAATTGAATAGTTTCTTACTCTCATCTTTAATTCAAATTAGTTGTTATATACAAACTATTACCAACTCATTACATTGACATCCAGGTTTCTAATGAACCAGTAGGTATCCAACTATAACCATCTGCCTTTTCACTTTCCACCATTAAATTACAGTTATTGCAATCTAGCAATCCTTTAGGTCAAGCAAAAAATTAAACAAAAGTGGAGTTCTGTAGCTTGCAGGAGATGGTAACATGAGCATTGTATTGCCAATACATTCTCCCAATATAACTTCAATGCAACTAGCAGGGTATAAAGGAGGAACCTGTGAATTATTGATTACTTCCAAAAAATTTTTTAAGCTTCTAGTCTATCCTCAACGTCTATTTGCTCTCACATGTGTGTCAAGACAGCTCAATTGACAGTACTTAACATTAAGAAAGTTCTCATCACCTGGAAAGTAAGATCATGAAGCAAACAAAATATCTTGAAAAGAGCACTGTCTTTTTGCTTGTATAAACCTGCTAACTTACAGATCTTCCATGCATGTTAATACATCATTCATGCAACTTCTTAGAGCAAGAAATGATACAAATCATAGTTATGTTTTTAAATGCAACACCCTAATTTGGTGCAATTATTAACAGCAATGCCCTCTCTAACGGATACTTATGAATCTTGTCTGTCACCTGAAACTACTATTTTAGAACCAGAGAGGTTGTATGCTTCATTATTCTGATGACTATAATTCATCCTTAAGTAAATACACAATCCTAGTATTACCCAACAACATTGTGTCTAGCACAACAATTGAGTTGGACAAGCTGATTGCTCCTTCCATATTTTTTGGTCTGTCACCATAGTCGACTCATGTCATTATCAGCATATTACAGTGAGAAATGTGTTTTACCTAGGTTTAGAATATTAATCTTCAACCCAAGCTTTTCGGTTCATTTAATTGGTTTTTGGTAACACTGAAAATTAGATATTGAATATTTAAGAACTGAATTTTTTAACGTCGAATAATATAATTGCTAAAATATATGAAATGCAAAGTTAGTTAAGAGCTTAATGACATTCTATTTTAGTATAAATTTTAAGTTAAAATTTTGACTTATCATTTAAGTGAATTTTAGCTTAATGGAGATGTATAGGTCATATGTGGATAAATATTATCAAATAACCTGTAACTACTAACTATTAACTATTACATATTAAATTTTAACTATTCACACCATCTTAGCTTTGCTACTAATTTATAATCAATTAACTGCTCATTGAGGTGTTGAGATGGTAGAAACCTACAGGTATCATGTGTTGGTAATAGATTTTGCTTGCCAATTGTCTCAGATCCATTTCCAGAGCCCCTAAAATTAGGGTACTTTAGTTTGTATTTTAAAAAATTTGTTGGGGTTCATTCATTAGAGAAAGAGAGAGAGAGAGAGAAAAAAAAAAAGAAGGAAACCATGTTGTAATATGATTGCATTATTTTGAAATAGATGTATATATTGTTTGCATGGTAAATGCTATGAAGTATGAACGATGACAATAGCAACACAGAATTTGTTTTATTCCTCTAAAATGCTGACGTCCTCACTTTCCTTGGCATTTTTAGTCTGTGGTTTCTGGGGAAGAAATTTCATTCTTGTATATGTCTTCTTGAAAAGTCATGTTATGGTTTGTGTGCATACGATAACAACAACAGCAGTAGGAGCAAAGCTTTAGTCCCAAACTATCAGGGTTGGTACATGAATCCTTTATTTACAAAATCGATCTGATCAAATTAATAGCAATGCAAAGAAATGTACAAATCAGAAAAAATTTGAAATACTTCTTGTAGATAAAAATTTTTGAAAGGAGAATTTTAAGATTATTTGATATATTAATAAATAGAACAAAGCATAAGGTGGGCAATGCTCGCTTTGTAGTTTGATGCTGTTGAGTACAATTTTTCTTTCTGATTCTCAAATAAGTTTGGTAATCGTTGTTATTTCTCACTGAGGGGAGAAAGGTCAGGATTATGGATGTTTTTTCTTCTTTTGGGGAATGAGTAAAAGTTCTTGATTATGAGCTCATCACAATGTAATAGGTGTATTATTTTGGTGAAACAAGTATCTAAAATCGTTATTTTTTATCAATATGGCCACACTGTGCTTATTTGGTCATGTAGAAATCCCTATTATTATCTGCAGTTCGGAAGCCTTGGAGATTTAGGCTAATTAGTTTGCTTATTATGGTTCTTCTGTTTCACAACACCTCTTATATGTTGAATAATCAAATTACAAAACTCACACACACACACACACACACACACACACACACACACACACACACTACATCTATGATCATGTATTTGTAATCTAGTTTGTGATGATATTCCCTAAACCAGGTAATCGCAAAAGAATTCTTTAAGTCTAACATATGAGATGGCTTTATTTGTAATATAATCAACTCTAAGGACGATTATTGTCTGCTTTTGTCTAAATCCTAGTCAGAAAGCTTTACTCTTGCTTTCAGCTTAGTTGTCATTCATTGTTCCAAGTCTTTTTATTTAGTCAATCTTCTATATTTTCTTGAAGATTAGATTTTTGTTCAATTTAATGAGAATAAAATTGGATTTCAAAGAAAATGCAAGCTATAAAATGCTTTAGATATGGTAGCTGCGGAATTTATAATTGTAAGGGGCAAGCCATACAGTTGTGACATTCAGTCCAAGATATTGAGGCATGAACCGGCTATTCTTCATTATTCATTAGTATACATTGAGCAAGAAGATTCCCTTAACAATTATCTAAACTATGATTAGCGTTTGTAGAATTAGTAAGTCTATTCATGAGCAGAAGTTTGATCACGTGTCACTTTGTAATCTTTTTGAATGCATGTGGTAGTGTCAAGCTTGGTCAACAACTCAAGTGCACTGAAAATTTCCCTTCAATTTATTCATTTTCTTTTTAATATTTTCAAATGGAAATTGAATTAAAATTTGACTAAAAAGTGAGGATTGATCTTCTCTCTCACCTGCGTGAGATTCTTATCTCAGGAGAAGTCATCAGCACCATCACGGGATGAAGATTACTTGCCACGGCGGGATGAACAACGTTCTGGATTAAAAGGATCCCCTTTCTCACAGAGGGACTCTAGATTGCGTAATGCTAGTGGCCCTGACCCTGCTTATGCTGACAAACCCAAGATAGGCGATAAAAGTGCAGAACCTAGTGAAGTGTTATGGATAGGGTTTCCAGCCTTATTGAAGGTAGATGAAACAATCTTAAGAAAGGCCTTTTCACCATTTGGTGAGATTGAAAAGATAACCGTATTCCCAGGTCGTAGTTATGCTTTTGTTCGGTTTAGGAATGTAATTTCAGCTTGCAAGGCAAAGGAAACTCTTCAGGGAAAATTATTTGGAAATCCCCGTGTACATATTTGTTTTGCCAAGAGCGAAGGTGGCTCATCAAGCAGTGGAAGGATGCCTCTCTCACCAAATTACAAGTCAAATGGTCAGTCAGGAGCTTCTGTGAACATTCGGCAGGATAGGAATTTTGGAAGTTTAACTGCAGATCCCAGTGTCAGATCTCCTCGTTTAATGTCAAATTTGGATCCAGATCCTGGTGTCTATGGTTTTAACAGGAAGGGTGCGTTATATCCTGGTGGAAGCAATACATTAGATAATTGGAGGTTTGGCGAAGAACTTGGACCACCACTGGATATTTATGAACGCGGAGGCAGTCCTACAAGAGAAAGGGGCCCTCACTTTGATGAATTTTCTCAGAGATTTCCTCAGAAGGCTTCAATTTATGAAGAACCATGGGACTTGCCAGAAGATTCCTATCTCTTCCATGGGTCCAAGAAATTGAAGACTGCCTCCTTTCCTCCTGACAAGGAGCTTCCAGAGTATCCTTTCTCTGACCTAGAACAGGAGAAACGTGCTTTTCCAAGAGCATGCACTGATTTTCCTCAATCTGAGCTGTTGGATAAGAACTATGGATATAAACCAAACTCTGATCTTCTAATCCCTTCTTCTCTTCCTCGTGGAGAAAGGAGTGATCACTGGAGAGCATCTTATGACAATTTCCAGACTGGCTCTGGTTCTATGCCTTCAAATCCTGTTGAGAGGAAAAGATTCACTCCTGAGCCTGAACAATCCTCTTTGAAGTTGTGGAAGTGGGAAGGAACTATAGCAAAGGGTGGAACTCCTGTCTGTCATGCTCACGGCTTCCCTGTAGGAAAAGCCCTGGACATAATGTTGTAAGTACTGAATATCTCTTCTTGTCGGCTGTTGATTAGTAACTGTTCACCCTTTTGATCAGTCATGTTGGCAGGCAGACGCACTCCACTAATGTATTAATTTCTAATTGTTTTGTTCTATTTTGTCTATTTGACCTGGCAAACTAGGTGCATTAGGGTCACTGGGTATCCAGGAAAAAAAAGTGTCCATTTTGATTCTCCATGGCTGCGGCATGAGGCAGTTAAATATTTGCATTAGTGCATATCTTGCATTTTGTGCAGAATTATGGCTGGCTTCTTGCATCGATGTTTTGCTTTTGGGTACGGCGCCATTGTTGAATGATGGTATCGGTAATTTTTTCCATGACCAAGTTTGGTAGAAATGTTAATTGCCTACACTTTAAACTTTTATGTTTTATTTGATATGAAGTGCTATTCTGTCTAGTCCTTGCTAACTTTGAGCGAATTTGTCCTGATATTTAACTTTATTCGGATCTATTCTGACTTTAACTTCTCTGGATGCTGTGTTTTTAAAATGTGATATTTTAGAATAAATGAGACAAATTTCATTTTAAGATCATATGCAGACATGATGAATTTCCTTCAGACATAGATAACCATATCGGGTATTTTTGTGATTGTTATTAATTTTATTGGATATACTAGACTCAAATTCTGAAATTCACTATTTAAAAA
This sequence comes from Jatropha curcas, assembly GCF_041381405.1. Classification (NCBI taxonomy): domain Eukaryota; kingdom Viridiplantae; phylum Streptophyta; class Magnoliopsida; order Malpighiales; family Euphorbiaceae; genus Jatropha; species Jatropha curcas. Next base: position 4,964,015 of record NC_143153.1, on the reverse strand, counting down.
TGATATTTATGCTCCAGGCCTGATTTTCTGGATTGCACTGCAAGAACAGGTCTAGACATGCTTGCAAAGCACTATTATCAAGCATCTTCTGCTTGGGTCGTTTTCTTTGCCCCTGCTAGCGATGATGACATTGGGTACTATAATGAATTCATGCATTATCTCGGGGAGAAGCAGCGTGCTGCAGTTGCTAAATTGGATGATAAGACCACTCTGTTTCTTGTACCTCCATCTGATTTCTCAGAGAAAGTACTTAGAGTTCCTGGCAAACTCTGTATTTCTGGTGTTGTTTTGAGGTTAGAGCTTCCTGGTTCAACTTTCGGGCCTCTTCACCATCCAAACGATAAAAGGGATGCAAATTTGTTGCCCTTTCATGGGGATGCACCATATGCCAAGCCACCTACTCCTTCAGGTCATTTTCCTTCAATTGGATCACCTTTTGGAGATTTGGGAAGATCAGGAGGCGATGCATCTTTTTTGAGGGATGTGGGTACATCAGGTCTGCCTGCAGCATTTTCAGGTTCAGCTCATGGTGTCAGGAGGATTCCTGATACGTACAATGATAATAGGCATGATTATCCACTCCAACCACGGGATCCAGTGCCTGCTTCCAATTGGTCTCCTCACCATCCACCTGGTAACAGAAATGCACCATTGCAAGTGTCCAATACTGCAGTTGATCCTGTTGTCAAGGATCATCGCGCCGTCATATCAAGGGCAGTGCAAGATGATGGCTTAGCACATTATACTGCTGGCATGCCAAGTATCCCATTGTCTGGAAACGGCAAGCCATCCCTTCAAGAAAACAAATCTTCAGTTCCTTTGTCTTTGCCTATTGCTGGCCTGCAACCACAACAACTTGCACAATTGGCATCATCTCTTCTTGGGCAGCAAAGGCAATCTGGGAGCAGTCCAAATATATCAGTAGGGGAAGACGTTAGGCGGATGAACACAATGAATCAGTTGGAGAACCAATTAAGAACAGCACAAACACATAGTTTACAGAGTAATCAGGTAGGTTCTGAGATTTCAGCTTCTCAGTTCAGTCAACTGCAACAGTTGCAGCAGCAGCAGCAGCAGGCATCAAATGTGCCGAAATCAGTACCAGTCCCAGTTCAAAGAGAGGTTCCACAAGGGACTTCAGGTAATCCTCAGATGCAAAGTGCTGGTACACAAGAAGAAGCTGATGCAGATCCTCAAAAGCGTCTGCAGGCAACATTACAGCTGGCAGCTGCTCTTCTTCAACAAATCCAACAAGGAAAAGGAACTTCTTGATGGTGGGTGCCCAATTAACAATATAGTGGTTGAGTGGCTAAAAATGTTTAGATATTTCAAGGAATTGCACATAATATATCCCAGCAAGTATTGCTATGTAAAAATGGTTAGTCATACTTCCATTCGTCAAGTTTGCTGATTGCTGCTGCTGTAATTTGCTATAACTAGTGCAGCAATGTGCGCGCTACTAGTGAATTTTCCTTTTGACTGATCTATATTAGCAGAGTCTTCGTTGCCTTGTCAGAATGCTGAGCATTTTAAGCAGCTTTGTTCATGGCTGCATGAACTTGTCAGATCTTTTAGTTTTTTAATTTTATTAATCTTTTTAAGATTAAAAAAAAATGGTCATACTCTTGATTGGCAGCAGAGTGCAGAGGTAAACACATCAACATACGCACAAATCCTGAAGTGAAAGTGTATAACCCTTCACCTTTTAGTCTTTAGCAGAAACAAGGTTACAAAAAAATTTCGATAAGAATTGTCCATAATGCTCTCAACAGATTCAATGTAGTAGATTTGCCATAATATACACGGTAAATTTTAGACATTTTATGAAAGAAATGAGCCCAGGCCCTTTAAGCTTTACTCAAGAAGGCCGAAGACTGCTGCTAATTTGGTGAGTGATCCAAGAAAACAGGGGAATAATTCAAGGAATGAGAATGTAACACCTGTCACAATAGGTCATGATGAGGGTATCAGGCCAGTACAAGAAGGCAAGTGAGGAGAAGGCTGAGCATCTTTTTGGCAAATATTTTTGGACAGATTATTCTGTTGGAGAGCTGTAGCTCTTGGCTTGGTTTCTTTGGAATCAAGATTTCTGTTATCTCTTGTATTTCTGTTCTCCACTTTAGACTACTTAGATTATTGTATGGACAATCCATTGTTATTGATTCAGTCCTATCAATCTAATACAATTTCTCTCTTCTTTCTTTACATTCTCTTCCATTTTCTAGTTCTATTTCAGCCATTTAATTTACAGATACTGGAACTGTTCTTTACTCTATCATTTTACCAAGGAACACACAAAAGGAGGCAGAGATAACTCATTCAACATTTTCACCGCAATCAGATTATCACATTCAACCTCAACATTGTGAAAACCACTACTAAAAGCAAGTTTGATTCCTTCTAAAAGAGCCCATAGTTCAGCACCAAGAACTGAAGAATGACCAATCCCCAAAGTAAAACTTACCAACCAATTACCTAAACAATCCCACAACGTACCACCACCAAACGCAAGACGATCATTTGCATTAAAGGACCCGTATGCGATGGAGGAGGAGCCTTAAGTAATCCACTTCTCCATTCTAGCATGTTCAGTAATAGATGAAGAGGCTAAAGAAGAAATACGGCGGAATGCATAATTTTTCCCTGAACTTTCTTCAAATTCATTTGTGTCCTTTTAACTTTGTGATGGACCGCTTGTGCACATTAAATGGTATTTTTTTAGCTTTTTTATCCCCTTGCCGCGCTGGATTAGTGGAGCGTGGAAGAAGTCGTTATACAGAGCTATCTCTTTCTCTGTATTGGTGGCTATAATATCAGCAAAGATCACCAATATAAAATGTCAATTGATATAACATACTAGGTTGTGAGTTATCTCTTCTTTTTTTTGATTTTCCCTCAATTGCAGAGGTTCTACTGCAAGAGGCATTAAAATCTTCCAGCTTATTCAATTAAAATTTCATTTTTCTCTGTTCCGTTAGTTTTTGAACATGAGGAAACCAACGTGGCATCTCAAATGATGACGTTTCAACTATTTATGACACGTCAAATGCCAGCATAATTCATGCACAAGCTTCAATTTTGCTTAGGGGTAAAAAAACACATTAAAAAAACGAGTTAAAGGTGCACAAGTAGTCCCCGCAAAGGTAAGAAGCACAAATGGCAATTTGAAGAAAGTTTAGGGGAAATTATGCAGGCCGAAGAAATATTAATAAACTCAGTTGCTTATTTAAGAGCTAAAACAGAGAATGATTCATGGGGTACGCATAATATCCGAAAACAACTCGTATCTGCATTATGCCTTCTAAAGCGCTCACCATTAGTTAGTAGTCTTTCTAATTACCAACTTCCGCTTTAACAGAGAAACCTTGCATCTTCATCTTGTTGATGGTCGCATGAAGGTGATAATGGTCCCAAGAATTACTGGTTAAGTCAGAGACATTTCATTTTAAAATCATATGGAGAGACGATGAATTTTCTTCAGACATATAAAGAACCATATCGGGCAATTTTTTTGTGATCAGACCTCATGCAGTTTTGTGATTATTATTAACATTATTGGATATAATGAACTCAAATTCTGAAATTCACTATTTAAAGATGACATTTATGCTGCAATTGCCAAATTGGATGATAAGACCACTTTGTTTCTTGTACCTCCATCTGATTTCTCAGAGAAGGTACTTAGAGTTCCTGATGCAGTTCCACAAAAGCGTCTGCAGGCAACGTTGCTAAATTTTATCAAGAGTCTCACTTTCATTAGTAAAGCTTGCTGATCGCTTCTGCTGTAATTGGCTATTATTAATGCTGTAATGTACGTGCTAGTTGTGAATTTTCCAGTAGACTGATTTATATAATCAGCACAGTCATGTGAGAATTCTGAGAATTGTAAGCAGTTTTTTCATGGCTGCATTGCGTCAGATCTTTTAATTCTTTAATTTTATTATTCTTTTTAAGATTAAAAAATAATGGTCGCATTTTTGATTCGCAGCTAGGTGTAGGTGAAAACACGTCAATGCACACAAAAATCATGTAAGTGGAACTTTTTAACCTTTTTATTCTTTAGCAGAAACAAAGTTACAAATAATCTCAATACTACACAAGTTGCTGGGATGATATACAAAAAGAATATGTGGGAATTCGATTGTGAATATTATCAATATAAACCTATACTAAAGGTGTATACATACATACATATATATATATATATATATATATATATACACACGCGCGCGCGTATATATGACTATCAACATAGGAGCAATGCAACCAACCTAATATCAAAACACAACACAAACTGACAGTTAACCTTGATTCTGGAAATGCATCAACCATTAAACATAAAAGTAGGTAGATGTATCTGTTGCATTTGCCGTGTCTCTGCAAAGAATAGATCGTGCTTCAATTACTGAACGAGGGGGCTCAATATCCTTTTCTTGCAGTGAATTTCCCAGCAGTCGTTGCATTTGGGAAGCAAAGGTATCGTCCAATATCTATAATGAATCCAAAAAAAAGAAAGAATTAAAGATAATGCAATGTATTGATTGAAAAATAATTTTTTTGTTGAAATCGGTTCTGTATTGTGATAGTAACATATGGTAGTCAATTCTGTTGAGTTGAAATTACAGTTTTGATGTTCGGATGCTACTTTAGAAATTGAATGGGGCTATCCTATTTTCCAACTACTTTATTTTGTATACATGATGCATATTTTTGACTTAGAGGTGAATGAATTATTTAAAACTAAAGTAAAATTACAATATAAAAATTAATTTTTTCCTAATATGATATGATTAACAAATATATTAAGAAATTAAACAAACAAATAAAAATGTATGACTTGCAACTGAAAATCCAAAAAGAAATGACACCACAATGACCAAACCAGTTCGACCCATCTGCCCTTCTGTAAATCTATTTCCACAACAATACACAGGAATGATACTTACCCCAAGAGCATGACAAGAGCCATTATACCAAACCCTGTTTTCCTTCCTTCCTTCAAGAAACTTCAAGACAATCTAGGAAAATAATGCAATTAAAATGCATTAGATTTGTGATAGGTGTTCTAATTAAACATACAAATTATCTTTCCATATAGTTTTACCTGTCCCATCCTATCCCAGAATCCACGACAGGCTGCAACAAATATTCTACTAGTAAAGACATCATGCAAATTGGATATGAAGTCAATGAGCTGTGAACTCAGCATCTGCATTCTTTCACGGACTTCAGCCTCTCCATCTTCTTCTCTTATTTCCTCCAAAATTCTTTTCAGCCGTGTGCTCCTGTTAGCTTGTGTCTAAAACAATTTTTTAAGGTTAAGCTTGGCAGTTTATTAAATGACATCATAAGCTTGGTAGAACAACAAAGAGAACACAGATCATATCGTGATTAGTTTGGGTAGAATATTTTATAGCCAGCTGAATAACAAATGGAAAGATAGAGCTTACATTGTTAACAAGCTTTTCAACGGTTGCCTGCAAATAATTTTTGTATTTTGTCCTCAAGAGAACTGTGATTCCATTCATCTGCTCCCCAAAGAGTGACTTTCTATCTCCCATGACAGGAAGATAGGATGCCCAAGACTTCAAGATGTCTTCCACTCTACAATGTAACACATCCAAAATTCTCTTGATGGTATTCATAAAAATCCCCAACTGCCCACAAGGAAAAATCTTGGTAAGATACAAGGCAATCTTGGTAAGATACAAGGCATAGACGGAGGGCAAAAACTACATTCAGATGCTTATAGATAGATAGATAGATAGATAGATATAGAGAGAGAGAGACAGATGCATGGATAAACAACTCACTTGATTAGGTACAGAATAGAGTGTTGTCGATTGTCTTCTGGTTAGTTTTTGAACCTGCATATTAAGTCTCTTTGGAATGCTATCTTTCAAAGGAGTTAAGATGTCATTATATTGCTTTTCCAAAGCCTTAATGATTGCTCTTTCCACATCAGCAACAGCCTTCAAGAAGATCAAAAGAATCGACTTTGCATTACCAAAAAATGGTTGAAAAAAGGCAATCATTCATGCGCAACAGGGAGAGAATGTAGTGGCTCTTTACTGGTAATAGAGAACTTACATTTTCCAAAATCAATGAATACTGGTAATAGAGAACTTACATTTTCCAAAATCAATGAATACTGAGGCCAACGATTGATCACCACTTCATACTCAATAAGGGAATCTTTGATTTTCTCATACATTTCTTCAGCAAACGGAGAGGTGGAATGGTTTGTTGTTACTCCAGCCCATGGCACCTTTTCTGCTTTGCATTGCTCAAGTAAGTTGAGTTGCATATCCTGCACCCACACCATTATGTAACTGTGGAACAAGCTCCTTGAGTCTACACCACCCTGCACTAGACTGCAACAAACAGAATATTAGCATGTCAAAAGTGCAAGCAGATCATTTGTATTTGAATATATCATGAGTGATTCTAGTTAAAGTCAGGATGCTTCTTGGATTATGTTTGTGTCAAAAACCTGATATTCCACCGCTCAAGATCCCGTTGAAAGTCAGCAATTGCTATCAGAAGTTCATTCACATGTGGCTGTGGGCTAGATGGAGGCCAGGCAGAAAGGAAACTTCTAAGCCTGTTGCACAATTCAGTGCTGTAAACAGCAGCTGTGATATTCGACAAGTCGATTGAACTGGAAGAGGACAAATATGCATTAGAACTCAGAAGGTACATAAGAGATCACTTTAACATGATAGAACTCTTAATATCATTTCCCAGTACTCTAACAATTACCACAACTAATTAAAAAATGTGCCATATGACATGAACTTTATGAGGTAAAAAAATGGTAAAAGATTGTGTATAATGAAAGTAGTGGATTCCAACCCTTTTGGGTTCGGTTTTGCTGTTTTGGGTTATTTACTGATGCAATTTTTTAGGTCTCATAAGGTAAAAGTAAAATCTTTTTCTGTTATATCATCTCCTGAGCACATAAGTGTTGTTTCTGATAAAACTTTTCATAGATGAAGACACAGATACCTTGGAAATATGTGCTGATTGTGGATCTTGATGTCTGCCTGAATCTCTTTGCCAATAATTATACACAGATTCTTCATTTTCAAATAAGCTGTTGAGATGGTAATGGAATCCATGAGGAAACCTTCTGAGTTGCCAGACACAAACTCATCAGTTTCAATCATGTGCTTCCGACACCTCTTCTTAGCTGCAGTCTGCAAAGAATTACTATTTGATTTAGACAGTGCGCAAGTATGACAGAGGAAACTAGAATGGGCAAACATTTAGGTGAACCACGATACGATTTGCCCAGTCAACTGACTGTTAAATTGGGTTTTCCAAAACAAATTACCAACATTAACAAACATGCATGCGTCATGGATGCATGTAGATATTTAGAGAATGTAACTTGGCAGATCAAAGATGTTAATGATTATACTATAAAGGCATGGCATCCGAAGCAGTAGGCTTGTTGGATATAATGATATCATGTTTGACTTACCTGCAGATAGTTTCTCAGCATAGTCTGTGCATCTTGAGATAGTATATCATGAAGAAGGATGTAGACTTCAACAGCAGGAGCTAAAGCTGGTGCAGCAGACTCTTGCACTGGACCAAACAGGTCTGCCAATCCTGTGGGAGAATTTTCATCCAGAGACTTGTAGTTCTCAAAAACATTTGCCAAGAGACTTTCAATTTGTGTTTCACAATCTAATAGTAAACTTTTCTGCAGCAGTATGATACATACATTAGGAGCCATTCCCTTAAATTCAAAAAACAATAGAACAAGCATAGAATAGTATGGTCAATCTAAAGATGGAAGTATGCCGACTTCCTGGCATTGTGAGAAGCAATATTATTCAATTTCCATCAGCAACAAAGTTTGAATTAGCAAATTTAGAAAAAAATAAATAATGCCAACTAGCTCTCTTGTGGCTGTACTCATATTTTATGAAATATGTTTCATATTTGGTGGCCACCGATTAAGCCTCTTACTTGCTGGGGAACCATATTTGGTGGCCAACTAGTTTAGTTCATGGCATCGCCGCCCATTAGGCCTCTTGCTGTGGTTCATGTTTATGTCCAAAATCAACCACATTGTCAATAATTTTTCATGTCGAGAAGAGTCATGTAAGTTCTCAAACTGACTGTACCTAACTAACAAAGTTAAGTAAAAATCCACAGTTAGAGGAAAAGTAGAACTGCCATTACATTCTAAAAGGCATATAAATTTGTTGTCTATATTCACTCACATCAAAGCATGCTCTCATTTAAGGCTTGGACTTGCTAAATACTTGCCCCAACTATTAACTTATGATCAACAAATACATAGGATTCCTTTCTAATTATCACTGGAAATAGAACTGAACCTTTTATTCCCAAAAGAAAGAAGAAGCGTCATTAACCCCATTTGTCAATCATTTTTTGCATTGGTTTCATTTTGTAGCAGGAGTCAAAATCTAATATGAGGTCACATGAAATAAGGAGGAGAAAAGCAGCAGGCAAAAAACGGCTCAAGACAAAAAGTGACTTAAATTCATATTCAGAAATTCACACCATCTATTTAGTAAATATTTCATCTATTATTTGTCGTTTGATCTCAAAATTAGGAAAAAGCATAGATTCTTCTTCTAGAGATTAGATGAAAGGTAAGGCATTCATATGCAATTTGGAAGGCCTACCTCTTGTCTAGTCAAACTTTTCTCCCCCCGAGCCTTTATAATGGGTATAAGTAACTCGTTGACAAGCTCTAAGCACCCTTTTGTTGGAGTGGCCACATTCATGACATGTGAAAGAAATCTATAAAAACAAAAAAATTGAAACATGAAGATATTGCTAGGAAATAGAAAAAGTGAAGAAGAATACGAATTGCCAGGTTACATTAATATATCTGCACAGGTACCTCAACTTGGTATATGAATCAGAAACGCCATAATAATCTGCAAATTCAGTCAACAACCACTTCCAAGGTCCATGCAATCGCAAGTTTCGGGAATGAAAATGTTGTGCACGCATAGCAGCCTCTAGCAGTAGATCGTAAGCAAGGGTTTCCACAACAGGACCACTCTGTATAATAGCATGGTATAAATGTTCAAACTCTGGATATAAGCACACATATTAGTGCATGCAACCATACAGCACCCCCAGACAAGCAATTGACATTTTCAGATTAATTCTAGAGTATATAGAATTTTGCTAATTAAAAAGTTATTTCAGAAATCGGCTTATCGATGGGTGTCATCAAGCATACCATGACACAAACCGTTAGGTCTGACAATAAATCAAATGTCTCTAATTTGTAATATTCATGAACGTTTCTGACTCTACTAAACTACTAATTGATTTATAACTCTACCAACCAAGGTTTACCTTTGTAATTGATTTGGCATAGAAAGTTCTGGGCTTGAATAAAAGGAGCGGGTTTCAGTTGGTCTAAAACCAGCTAACACCAGTCACAGGTTTATCATGATATAAATACTAAGAGATGCAGGATAAGGATTATGTAGCCAGCCCAATTTGCAATTGAGACTTAGATTAAGCAGTTTCTTGGTCATTAGTACAAAAGAAGAAATAATGTCAGGCAGAAAATAAAAGGCTGAATTTGGTACTCTACTCTTAGATCTTAACTACTACTCAAGTTTCAGTAGGACAACTTCTGATATCCATTAAAATGGGAACAGGAAAATATCATGAAATCAGTCTTCAAATTAAAAGCAACTTAAGTTATCGCACTAAATTTTTGTTCAAATTAATATAAATTTCCTTTACTGATTTACTTAGATGAAGGTTGAAATAATTAGAGTTGGAAGAAACAAAACCTTTATATTGTTAGTCTCATCACATGTGATTGTACTACCAATTGAGAGCTGTATCTTCCCAAGACATTCTTGATCATCGTGTAATAAAGGCCACCACCGAATTCTGTCACTCTGGAGAATTTGGACAATCACATTACATAACATTCAGATTATCATTAGGAAGCCATTCTATATTCCCGTAAGTACCTGAAACTGGAAGATACAAGAAAATTTACTTACAGGATTATCATTCAATGATGAAATTTGAATTGTGGCTCGACCTTGGACTGCTTTTTTTTCATCTTGGACTTCTACTAAAAGAGCATCTCCTTCACTCTCAGGAAAACTGAGTTAAATTCACATGTAAGATTTTCCACCCATAGTAGCATAAGAAGGATATTTAATACTTTTAGTTCCCTGTCGGAGCTGATCCATGATTTATTATTATTATTATTTTTTTTTTCATTGAAGTCCATATAAGAGTAAGCACAAGGTATCTCTTTGTCATATATGGTGCATCACTTAACTACATGCCACATTAATATTGTTTATGGTACATCAAGGCATAGATGAGTAAACACAAGGCATCGCTTGGTCATATATGGTACATTACTTAACTACATGCCATATTAGTATTATTTATTATCTGGATCCCCTTGAGCTGGAGGTCCATAGTAGATAACATATTAGTTATGTTATGAGCGACCAAAATTCATTGGCCGTCAAAATGCATACCATTAGAACAAATAGAAAAGATAAGATAAAAACTTACAAGACATGATATTCTCCACTGCCAGGACGCAAGCAAATGGTAGAACCTGATTCAACTCGAGTATCTTCACTGGTGCTCTTCAGTTGGAATACGCATGACAACTGCTCTGCACACATTTTTTTTTATTGTTTAGTAAAGATAATTTTAGTTGTCCACTGAAAGAATTTAGCTATTTTTAAAAAGAAAATCAGAATAGAAAATGATTTTTCATAGTCAATGCTCATGATTGGTGTGAGGTTTCAAACAACTACCCAAAGCATCATGCTTGAAAAATTTGTATCATAACTCATATGAACTAATAAAATCAAGCAACTTGTTTGTTGTAGGGAGCACAAACCTTCTGAGGTCAGTGAAAATGAAGCTAGTTTAAGAGAATTCATGCCAGTTTTCACTAGCGATGAAACATGTCGGACATACTCTTTCCCCACTTCCATGTAGACTGCACTTCGCTGAGAGTATGTGCTCTTAAGTTTCCGCCTGGGTATTATTCGAAGTTTCCTTACTGGCAATGGCAACAAGTAGACCTCAATTAAATTATTGAAAAATGTTTTAAAGAAAATCTACATTTTGATGGAGTGCTAATCACTTTCTATATATTGATCATAAATGTCTCCATCAATTATCATTTTTGTACCAAAGAATATAAATGTATATAACTTCAACAGAATCAAGAAGAAAGCCATTCAATCAATCAGTTTAAGAAATATTTTGAAGTTAACAACATGGCCAAATATATAATAGCATGAAATGCAACTCTGATTTATCCTTCTTTCTATCAATTTTCTTAATGCAGTGCAGGTACAAAAATGCTTGGAGAATCTTACCTTCCACTCTTATCTTCCCAACAACCTTCTTTATTTTCAAAGGAAAAGTTTGTTCTGCATTCTGAGTAGTTCTTACTTCTGTTGGTTGTACACCTCGTGGTTGCAGCAAGAATTTGTGTAGTCTATGTTATGCAAGGAAAAGTACCATTCAGAGCTGTAAGCTAAGCATAAAACCTAAAAGAAATTCACAATATCCCAGTGGCTATATTGGAATATCTAAGAATATAATACGAGAAGGAAGCCTACCCAAATGCACTTCGAAGAAGCAGACACTCATCTCGCAAAAACTCAGGAGCCTCAGTGCAACCCCTAGCCCACGCATATAGACATAAGCGGATACATGCATCATAAGCTATTAGGGTGTGCCAAGCATATTGACCACTGCAACAATTAAATAAATAACGCATAAGAAAAAAATTATCTATGCACATGGATGCAAAAGAGACTCATTTCAAGGTTAAGAATACTAAAATTACTCAATTGTGTTCTGACAAATTGACAATATTTCCTTAAATGAACATCCATGGTGTGTCTAACAAATTGACAATATTTATTTAGAAGAACATTCATAATGCAATTCAGACAAATTTATATTGAGTCTTGCAAACAATAATAACAACTTCAATTCACAATTCCAGAATTTATAATCAGAGTAATGTGGTATCCTGTTTCTACCATTCACTACTTCAAAGGGCCTGTCCATGCAATGCACACAGTAAATACTAAATATGCAATAACAAATTGACAATATTTCCTTAAACAAACATTCATAATGCACCTCAGATATTTACATTGAGTATCTGAAAACAGTAATAACAGCTTCAATTCATAATTCCAGAATTCATGACTGGAGTAATGTATTATCCTGGTTCTACCATTCACTATATCAAAGGGTCCATCAATGTAAGGCACGTAGCAAATAGGCTTTTAAAATATTGACAATATTTCTTTAAATGAACATCCATAATGCACCTCAGACAAATTTACATTGAGTATCTGGAAATAGTAATAACAACTTCAATTCACAACTGCAGAATTTATGAACTGATTAATGTGGTATCCTGCTTCTACCATTCATTAAATTCAAAAGGTCCATCCATGTAATGCACGTAGTAAATAGGCAAGTGAAACCTCACAAAAATGACACGTATTACTACTATCAATTAGATGCACAAATAATTTGCTTGAATCATACCTCGTGTTATAGTAAGTTGAATGATCCAATGAGCTTGTCTGCCAATAAGGCATGGTTTCTGCTTTTTCTCTGTGCATGGTCTCCTTTCTGCGTGACAAAATTTTCAGCAAACTCTAACTATAATTTGTAATTTTTTATTAACCAAAAAAGAAGAAAGGTAAGATAAATAAATAAATGACAACGAAGTATGAAGTGTTGAACTACCTAATTATCTAAGATTCAATACCTTTCAACAAATTCAGTGTTATGCATAGATTGTGAAGTTCTATCAACCAGACCTTCTTTGCTTCCATCAAAAGTATCTGTTTCTTCTGACTTGCAAACCCCAACAACAGTTTGTTCATTTTCTGGTTCAACTACAAAACTCTTTCCTTCTCCCCCAGCTACCATAATTGGAGGTGCACTTGGAGTTCCCAAATCTCCAACCTCTTTAATCAAGCCTATTTCGTTACCAGAAGAAATACCCTATAAACACACAAACGTCAACACCACAAAATTGAACAAACCAACACAAACCCACAGAATATTTCCATATTACTACCAACAGAAAATTCGTATCAAATGTTACAACTACTCTACAATAAAATCAAAGTAATCACGAGTAGAATTCTTTTAAAACTTACATCAAACGTCGCTGGTGCATTGCGTAACTGGACTTTCTCTCTCAGTGGGCAACTTCCAGCACCAGGGGTCAAATTCTTGAAGACATTTTTTCTGTTAACCAGTTCACCATCTGTGGTGAACCTTCTAAAATTACTAGGAACTTCAATTTTCAGATCTTCTTTCAATAAACCTCTACTCAACTTCGTTTTAGGCATGTTCCCATATACCTCTTCCTCCTCGTAGCTTTGCACAAATGGCTTCTCCAAATAGACAGTGTCGGTAACACCCGCGTCGTCTTCCTCCTCCTCGAAGTAATTCCCACCCACATAATCAGAAACGGACGCAACGCTCTCATTATCATCGTCGTCTGCGCATGGGACTACTATGCTGCGAGGTGTTAACAACCCAGAATGGAATTTAAGAGGAGGTAAAACATGGGTAGAGCTAAAACTATTATTATTGTATAAAAGTGGAGATTTTGGAAGTAGGTCAACGGGAGATTTTGGAAATTGATCGCGAGGAGATTGCTGCTCTGTTAATGGAGATAAAGGAGATCGAATACGGGGTTCTGGTATATCTGATCCCTGTAGGCACATGAAGTAACTTGCATAAAAATCAATGTATAAAAAATGAAAATTAGCTAACATAAAGTAGAAATTGTACGCATATTAAGCTAAATATAAAATCTAAAACAGAAAATATATATATATATATATATATATATATATGAAAAAGAAAGATTAGAACCTGTTTGATCCAGTTGATTGCGCTTTCATCTAAACCTTCAGTGAACATTTTCTTAACTGGGATTTGGAGAGAGAGAGAGAGAGAGGAGGGGCGCTCGATTCAAAGAGGAAAAGGAAAGAAATCGATGAGAAAGCTAAGAATTAGAAAATGAGCACTGAAGCAGAGAGAAACAGAGTTTTGAAGAGGAGAGCGTTAACTGGGTCTTGGATTTTTGTTTAAACAAATAAAAGGTAACGGCTAGTTTGACATTATTATTGTTTTATTCTTGTGGTTTTTTATTTCTTGTTATTTATCATTTTTATTCTCATTAGAAAGACCTCTTTTTGTTTTTGACACTTCAACCTCATTTTCTATCACTAAAAGTTTATCATAAAAACCTTATTATACTTTTTACTCCTTTTGTTGCATGAATAAAATTTGCTCTTTTCATAGTGATTAAGAAAATAAAATGATTAAAATTTATTAATTTTTTAAAAATATATAATAAAATATCTAAATTGTCATTCTTAAATATAAATATAAAAATAAATTACATATAATAAATATAGATAAAATTGAAAAAAAAATTAATATAATTTTAAAATCTTAAATGAGCACTTAAATACAACAAAACAAAATACCTATTTATTTTTGTGAGAGTGGAATGGAGGAAGTATTTCTTAACCATATGCCTTTATTAGGATTTTTTTTTTTTTTTTTTAACTTTTTACATTTGCAGTGATGAAAAAATAAAAGAACATTTCATTTACTGTTGGAAGTAAAAGTAAAAAAAAAAAAAAGAAAAAAAAAAGGGATAAGTGGCACTTGGCAGTGGTAGATAGAATAATATTTACGTGATTCACTTGTACGGTTAAAGGGCCTGAACTAAATAGGTAATGGCCGATAAACTATCAACTTCAATTTATAACTTAAAAATATTTAATTTTATATTTTTGTGAAATGTTTTATGCATTGCGGTTACAGTCAACTCTAATTATATTTACCATTCAATTATATTTTAATTTACTTATATTTTTATAATAATAAAATATTTTTTATATAAAATAAATTATAAATACATTTATCACTATACTATATTTTCAAAGTAAAAAAAAATCACTATACTATATTTTAATTTATTTATATTTTTATAACCATAAATTGTTTTTTTTGACGCAAATTGAATTTTTCGTTAGTCAAAATTTCACATGGAGCTTTTTTATTTTTAAATAAAAATTCATTTAAAAAATTATTTTATCCTCCACCTCAGCGCTCGATTTTCACCTTCAGCAACTCTCTCTCTCCTTCTACAACTGCATTTATCCATCTTCAGCCTATTTTTTCTCTCTCTTCAACTCTCCATCTTGAACCTAATTTCTCTCTCTTCAACCTATCCATCTTCAGCGCGCTGCTACCATCCTTCTCAAGAAACAAGATCTTAAACCTCCAAAACCAAAATGTCAAAACAAAACACCTCCATTTAATAGAGATCTCGGGTAACATGATCTGAAATTTTATTTTTGGCTACTATCTCTAGATGAATATTTATTTTGATTTGCATATGTTTGTTTCAGGATCTTGATAAATATTTGATCGAAGCTTGGATTCGATTGTTTTTGTTATAAATGGGTCTTTGAGTTTAGTAGAAAAATATTGCAGTTTATAATCTACATAAATTTATTTTCTACAAGACTAAAGAACTGGAAATTCACCTTCTTATGGTGTTTTTTGGCGGTTGTTTTGTCTTCTTTGGTTTTAATATTTTATGATGGAAGCATTAAAAGAGGCGATGATGATTTCGAGATTAGGAGCCTGCTTGAATAATGATCGCGAAGCTGTTAGTGATTTGAGTACCTATTTTCTTGTGAAGTTAACATGCATTTTCAGGTAACAATGACAATGGTAACTATAACAGTGTCAATGGTGATGGCAGTCAGTGGAAGGGACTAGGTGAGAGGGAAGAGAAAAAGAATTAAAGAATTAAATCCTGAAAAAGAGAGAAGAGAGTTGCAGAAAGTGAGAGAGAGAGAGAGAGAGAGAGAGAGAGGGGATGAGGCTAAGCTGAGGTGGAAGATATAATATTTCTTTACATGAATTTTCACTTAAAAAAGCCACATTATAAATATGTGGCATTCCATGAAAAAATTCAATTTACCTGGCATTCCTATCAAAGAAAAATACCTATTTTCTTTTAAGATAAAATTAGGTATTTTTAAGTTATAAATTGAAATTGTTATTTCAGTCGAAGTGATTTTTTGTTTTGACCATGATAATATTGAAATTTATTTTCTTTAAAATGTAACTGAGTAAATATAGACATGACACTGAGACATGATATATTTTTTATACAATTATAGTAATTTTATGAAGGTGATATATTCATATATTTTCTATACACGCATTATTTTTTCTTTTTTTTAATTTAATTATGGATCACCTCTAAAAAAATTTAATTATGGATCAATTTAATTTTTTTATATGATAATATATCATCTTTTAATCTTGTTTAAATATAAACATTGAAATTATTAATATCATATGGTTTAGTTGGTATCTTTATTTGTTTGATGAGAGTTATTAAAAAAAATTTTCAAAAGGAAATGGAAGGATTATGTTATTATATAAAAAAAAATATATTAACCGAAAACTGCGAAGTATATTTATTTATTTATTTATTCATTGGGTTTTTAGTAGTATATTTCATTTTCTCACGTGCGGACAAAAGTGCAATGAACTAATCAGGAAGGAAGAAGAACAGAGGAGAAAGGTTTATTCTTGAGAAGGAAACATCAAATTCAAAAGAAGAAACCCAGATTTGATTATTTCACATTTACCAACAATGGCAAGTGCATTCAGTACAAACATCTATCTACCTCGAAATCCTCAAAAACCCACCTCACCATTAACACTAGAGACAAACATAGTCAAAAAAAGAGCCTTACACGTTTCCTTACATGCAGCAGAACATGCCATAAGTAGAACAGAACAGAGACTTTCTCTCTTTCAGTGACAACCCAAAGCGGAATCAACACCAATTGCAAAATCCCACATCAGCTTCCCGTACACTGTTAAGGCAATGTCTTTTTGCAGTCTTAATTGTCGCTCTCAGGTGAGTCTAGTGGTTCTTTTCACCCCCTCTTCATCGGTTTCATTTCCTCGTGATGTTAATTCCTTAGTGCACAAATCTTACTTTCATTCTTTAATGCTTACAAAAAGGACGTTGAGCCTGTTCTTGGAATTTTGCTGGATTTTATTTAATGGGTATAAATTTTTTTGCTATTTTTCAAATTGATGGACCCCATCAAAAATTTTTGGATGGGTCCCTTTGTGGCAGTCTGTCTAGTTGTCTGGTTTCAGTAATTTTTCGCAGTCTTGGTCATGGGTTGATGGCATGCATGATATAGAAGCAATAATTTGTGCTTGTTGAGTAGTGAGGAACAGAGAGGTTTAGGAATGGAGGTGTTCCAAGGATTAGAAGGAGCTGGGGATGTTCCTACAAACACTCATCAGCGCATAGATGATTTTGAAATTGAAAATGGAGGATTACATTATAATTTAGCTCAATTTGAGTACGCTAATGAGTTTGAGCTTCAACCCCAACTTGAATATGACTCTGATGTTGAGCTTGTTCCACTATTTGATGAATGGGACCTTGATAATGCTTTTCTTGCACTCCAAGAAACCCTTGCCCCTGATCCTAACCCTGACCCTGACCCTGACCCTGACCCTAACTTGGTTAATGATCATGTTGTTCCATTGGAGGAAAGGGAGGTGGTGGTTGTTGTTGAGAATGAGGAAACTCCAAATGATCTTAACATAGTTAATGCCTATCTTGTTTCACCTGGGGAAGGTGATAACGAGATGGTGAGGGATGAGGAAGAGCTTCACTTGTTTTTTCCTCAACCTTCTGTTATTTTCAGTTCTGATACAAAACCTCGTCTTCGATGGACTCCAGAACTTCATAATTGCTTTGTTAGAGCTGTCAGACATCTTGGTGGACCAAGAAGTTAGTACAACTTTTAATATTTTTAATCATTTCTTTCTTTGTTTGTCATTCATTTGATTCGATGAATGATTTGGTTATTAGTTCAATTGATTTCCTTAACTTTTGAGAACAAAGATTTCTTTTCCCTCCTTTTTAACAAAGTTATTGCAGAATGCTAAGCAAGTGATGTTGAATCCATTTCTGAGAATAACTTCTAATTTTCAGAATTTTTTTAAAAATATTTTAAGCTAATAAGATTGTTCATTTTTTCTTAAACATGTGTTAATCAACTGTAATTTCAAGCTGCATGGTTCTTTTGATGTGCAAAGGTGACTTGTGATCTGGATCTTGTTTTATTGGATTCAGTATGGTTTTTTTTATCTAGATTTGAGGTTGCCAAGTTAAATTTTTCTAATCAATTTTCGAATTCTCCGTCGCATGCACTTCTAGTACAATTCGCTTATTTATTGACTTTGTTTCAACAATTGTCCTTTTAGCAATGTCTTTTGATTGTCAAAAGTTTGATTTCTTTTTGCATCACTGGTTTTTCAAAGATAATTGCATGCAGCACTATGGTTGTTATCTTACCATATATCCTATATGTTAGTTATATAGATTTGTACTGCTAGATTTCATATCTAGCTATCAGCTGAAAGATATAATAATTTTGCTTAGATTTATTTACTTTTATGGAGTTGCTCTGGCTAACCTAGCAATTCTTCCTCATTTTATTTTCCTTTTCTTATCCTTTAACAAGCATGCAGGTGATTTATGTCCTCTCAGTTTGGGTTGTACTTTATTCAATTAGTCTCGATTGATATTATTATTTATTATCTTTTAATTTGTCATTTTGAGTGAGTCTTACAGCAAATTTTGTAGTTATATTTTCTCTCACATCCTCCTGGTTACATGTCCTCTCAGTTTGAGTTTTATTAATTTCCTGTTGTTTTTCTTGAAACAATGTCCAGGTTTAGCAGTACATCGAGGTAGCTTTTGTCTCTTTTTCAATATTATCGCAGTTCTGATATGTGGTTTCTTTGAGCTTTTTTTTATTTCCTATTAAACAAGCAAAACATTTGCGAATTTAGTTTCAGTGGCAATTTTCTCCTTCTTGAAGATTTGCATATTTCTATGTAATGCTTATCAATAATTAATAGTTTTTCAGTGGCTGCTTATAAAACCTTTGTTGGATTTGTTAAATGGATTGTTTTACACTTCTGGATCTTCATTTATGAATTTTGAATGTTCTTATATTTCTGCTATTTTACATTTCATGAATCATTCTTTGCCATGTACATAGAGTAAGTTTGTCAGCTTCTAATTTATATGTCTTTTCATTTTTAATCGCTGTGCACAATGAGAACTTTGTTATTAGAAAGGTGTTTGTTGGATGCTTATCGTGTATTTATCAGTACGTATTGTGCTGCACACAGTTTTAAGTGCTGTTGGAGATGATACTATATCTGATTTGAATGGGAAAAACTTGAATGTATATGATCTTGTAACAGTAATTTCCATATTGGATAAAAAAACCTAAAATATATTTTTGACCATGTTAACGAGAACTTTCTATTTTTATTGTTGACTCACTCCTTTTCATTTTGATTCTTGTCAACTCTAGTCATCAGGCACATGCATGACCTTTATTCACATATAGTACCTGTTTTTGTGTGTTTCAGCACTTTAGTATCAAATTAATGTTCTCGGTCCAAATGCGTGTTTCATGTCGACTTAGAGTTCCTAACACTGTCTTCGTCCAATTTTGTACTAAATTTTGTTTATGAAGCAGTGAGGTCATTTTGTTGTCAATGCACTAAGCTTCCTTTCAGAATTACAGTTTTAAGCATATAATTTTAACTAGCATGTTCTTCCATAAGTTGGTCTTACTGCCATGCTGAATTTAGGTGCAGTTTATCAATAAAATGACTAAATGTAATTAGAAAACAAATAACTAATAGGAGGCAGTAAAATTGGCCAGACCACGATTCAGCCCTTGTCAGTTAAATATGGTAAAAATGCTGCATCAAGTACTTACACATTTTGAGAGTGAAACTTGTTCTAATGAATGAAGTTCATGGTAGAATGTCATTAAAAGAGTAAAAGAAGACATTGTTAGCATTTTGTGAGCCTATCTTCTAGCAATTTGGGAGAATTTTGTGATCCATATAATTTTTGGTTAGGCCCAGTCATGGTAAGTCACAATGGAGTTTAAAGTGGTAACTTATCAAGGCAAGGTGAAATCCTAATTTCATAATTGAGTGGTGGATTGAGAGTAATTAGCAATGTTGCAGTTTTCTTATCTGCTTGTGGTTAAACCAAGCTAGGATAACTTTTACAGTGTTAATTAATATGGTAAGAGTGATTGTCGTTTCATGACTTCTAATCTAAGTTAGGAAGTATATATGCCTCATCATTGGTCTTTTTGTTTCATTTATTTTGCCATGATCTCCTTCCCATGCATCATCTGCAATGGAATTTTTTATTTTCACTTTCTATTTCAGTTGTTGACCAGTGGTATTGCGTTGGTCCTTTATAGCAAATATTGACTGTCCAATATTTCTAATCAAGAAAGAAATATTATCTGTCTAATGATCATATCATAATGTTGTTTCAAGTGATTTGACTTTGATATCTTTGTGCATCTTGTATCAGTTGTTATGTATATGCTACTTTAGGAAATCAAGCATTTAATGTTATGACTTTTAACATATACTTGCAGAAGCAACTCCAAAGGCTATTCAGTTCATGATGGATGTTGATGGTTTAACTCTTTACCATGTGAAGAGCCATCTCCAGGTGTTTTTCAACAACTTGAATTGAATGTTTCCATTTTAGAAGCTATATGAGTAGTTAACATATCATAACAAATGGGAAACCAACATTTTACTGTACTGACTTTATTGTTGTGTAATATGCTGTAGAAATACAGGCAAGGCCGTCATTCAGTGAAGGAGTGGCCTGGGAGAGTGAAACATGGTGAGTTCTCTAATTAAGTTTAAGAATTGGTCTTATTTCTGAAAATCCAAGTGCGTCAATTGATATGAGAAAGTAGAGGATTTGAAAGCTATTAGTATATTATAAAACCACATATTCTGAAGGAAATTAAAAAATAGAATCGTTTTTTTTTTTTTCTCTTTCTCCCTATAACAACTAGAAAGTTAATGGAGAACTTCTTCAATTCATGGAAGCTGTAGAAAAGGATGGCTTGCTGATTAGGAGGAACAAACAAATAATAGAACTACACATAAATATTAAAAGGAAATACAAAAGGGAAAACAATGATTTCCAGAGAACAAATTCTGCTAGTACATAGAAAGTATAGGTACGGGCTTGCTTCCTTTAAAGCTACAATTTTAAGTGGAGAAAAGGTAAACTTTTCTAAAATTCAAATCTATCTTGTATTTGGAAAACATAGATAATCCCAATGAAATTATGTTGTAATTTTCATTCTATATATATTCCACAATTGCTAAAGTGAATAACTAAACTTGAGTTCAGTAGTTTAATACCCACTTTACTGCTTCATTTGTTGACAAGAGGAAAAAGAGAGCATCTACATAATCAAATGTCAAAGTGGCATAGGCAATATTTGATGAGTGTGTGTGTGTATAGTTCGACACAGATTCTGAATGTAGTATGACCAACTTTTTTTATTTTAACTATCCCTTCAAATATCTCTTTTATGTACTGAAGTACCTTTTAATTTACTTATTGTGCTCAGAATTTGTGTATTTCGACTCAGTAGCAGGACACCTGCGTAGATGAACAAAAATAACTAAAATAGGTTCAGCAGCATAAGACCTTGTCCCCTTCACTGTTGTTTATGCATGCTGAAATTTTTTTTTTCCCTATTCTTTATATCTGACATAATCTGAGATCAATTAGGGAATGAAGTTCTTGTGTAAACAAATTTTATTCTCTTTGCCTAGCGCTCAAGCTTTATTCTTAAAGATCAGAAAGGAAAATAGTGATGTAAATACGCGTTTGGGCTATTAAAGATGAAAGTAATAAAAATCTAAAGGAATTAAGAAGTTGTACTGTACAGATCTAAAGTTGGTAATTGCATATTATTTTGACAATTGGAAAAAATTAGGTAAGTACATGTGTCTTAGTTTATGCATATGTATGTCTGGTAGAAAGAGGAAGGAAGGAAAGGGATTGAAAGAACCTTGAAGTTAAAGAATTCAGATGGACATGCAGGGAAGTAATTCTACCAAGATAAAAAATAAAAATAAAAAATAAAAAAAATAAAAAAATAAAAAAAAAGCCACATGCATATATGTTTCCAGACAGACTTAAGTTTTCACTTCATTCCATGAACTGAAATTTGAATTATGAAGAAATAAGGGAAAATACAATACGATCCCTATAATTTGTGAAATATAACTAGTTTGTCCCTGTGTTTTTTAAAATATACTGATTTTTCATATGTTTTACTTCCGTTACACTATTAGGTCCTTCTGTCAAATTTTTGCGTCTTTTCCATTAAGTCAACAAGAAAACACAAATGTTAAAGGAGAGATACTAAAAATATTACAGTAGCGTCCCTATGGTTTGAAAAATACAACTAGTCTGCCCCCTGCGTTTTTTAAAATAAAAGGGGTATTTTCGCTATTTCATAAGGTTCTTAACGGAAAACATGTAAAAATTGGACAGAAAGACCTTATAGTCTGACGGAAGTAAACTATAAAAATATTGTAGTTTATTTTTAAAAAGACAGGGACGTACTAGTTGTATTTCACAAACCACAGGGATCGCATTATATATTTCCCAAGAAATAAATACATACCTGTTCTCTTAGGTCAGTTTTAGTGGTGAAATGTCCAGAACAAGCTGTGTTCAATTGTTATGTTGGATTCCTTCCAACCATGTAGTTTCTAGGCAGTATCAGAAAGTGCAACTACATCCTTCCAAGCCCTTTTTCTTTTATTTTTAATAACTCCTACTTGGTATTTGAAAACTTTTCATATGACTTCTGTTTGCGACAGTAGAATGAATTTTCCTGCAGCATTGGTGGATTGTGCTTCTTCTGTGTAAACCATAAAAGGGAAAACATTTAAATTATGTTCCTCTGGCACAGAAGAAATGCTGTAACATACTAACATGAATAAAGATTCTTGGAATTCTTTTAAATGTACGAGGGATTATAAAAAATTACTAGAAACTTAAAATACAGATAGGCATAGTGCTTTGTTGGGTGAACTGGAAGCTATTTAAACCTGTTTGCTTTGATTATATTTCTAGATATGCTGACATTTAAATTTAAAGCAGTGTGTTTCATTTTAGAGCTTGCCTTTTGTCTTAAATGCCACTAGGTAAAAGTTCCTCAAAATCTCGAGCCACAGTAAGCTCAAGCAAGCCTGTGAGCCTTTCACCATCCCAAGCAAATAGGTAAGATAAATCATTTATGTTGATTAATTTTGTAATGGTACTGGAGATTTTTATTTTGGAGTTATGATGAAGCTAACAGCTGCAACCATGTGTTTTGGATGCTGCAGTTCCGCATACACTGATGCCAAAGGCAAAGCAAAAGCTAATGAGAATATTGGAGGTAGTCTTTTTATGCAAATGACGGTAAGCTTAATTATTTTCCTAAATATAAGAATAATTTTTCGTTTTATTTTAGTTTAGGGAATATGTTTTCTCAATAATTAGGCTTCAGGTAACCATTATGTATTAGGTTTGACTAATTAGTTGAGACTCTTAAGTTTGGAAAATTAAATGGTTGCCTATTGATTATCAGAAGAGGGATTTAAAATGCACTGGTTAATTTGTCAGAAGATTTTCAAGGCTTCATATCTGAAGAAAATTGAATTCAGTTATATCAATTGAATTTGCAAAGGAACTTGAATAGTTCATTTATTTTATCCTTGTGCAGTCTGAGAAGATTGTTCTAAGGTTTGAGGCAGCGCAAAGTAGTTACTTGGACCTTGCAGTAGAGAATGCACGTAGGTTATTTTCTAATCACTATTTTCGAGGTGCTACCATAGGCAATGCAAGTTACGCTGGGCAAGAATGCACTAGTATAGGAACCATGGCACCAGTGCCAACTTTCTACCAAAACCAGATAAATACATGCAATGCATATAATTCACTGGAGACAATCAGAGCAAATACTTCTAGTCTAGTCCAACATCATAGTTTTCTACCTCTGATTGCATCTTGTTCTGAAGATCACTTCCCTTCGATCAGGTAACCAACAAATACATATCAGAAGGATTTCAATGGACTCCAAGAAGGTGCTGGTAAAAGGCTGCACAGCCTATCTGAATTGTGATGCTAGCGTCAGAAGCATCAGTGGAGTTGCGGGGACCTCAAAATTACACAACAGAATCAATCCATGCAGGTTGAGGTTGGTTACGAGGCTACCTTGTCTACCTTTTTCTTCAGCAGTGAGTCTTGAGTTATCTTGTGTTTTCTGTACAAGTAAAACAAAGGCAGACCAGAAGTTGTCCTTTTGGATGAAACTCCAGCAGTTAGTCTGTGTGTTGCATTTGAATGCTTATGTAATACATTCAACCGTTTCTGTGTGCTAGCTTGAATTTACTTTTGCATCATTTACAATAAATCTGACTTTGTGATTATTTCCTGAAAATAGAAGGTAATAGTTAGTCCCCAGGATTACAAATAGAGAAAAACTTCAGTAGAAATTATTTGCATTATGGAACAAAAATTATGATAAACAAGTGATTTATCTATTTTGGGTGAGGACTTAAGGGAGAGGAAGAGAAAAGCTTGATTTGAACCCTTTACTATATGCTAGAAGTAGTTAGGTCTTGTTGGGTCATGGAATGGAATAATTATTTTTCACTCTTTATAAAATTTATGTTTCATAGATTCAAATTATATCCAAATATAATAAATTATTATATGATTGGAGATTCAAATTGGAACATAAAAGGTAACTATGACAAGCAATAAGACTATGGAAGGTGTTGATGATTAAAAGTTTTTAACTTGTATCATAATCATCATATTTTTTCTTATTCATGAAGTGGATAGTAATGTTTTCAAAATCAATCAATCCATTCTATTTTTTGGTGAGATTGTATTGGCTAATGACTCTTCCATTTTAAACGGGAGCTCATATAATACAAATTTTACATCCTACCTAATACAATGAATTTTTTATTGGTTGATTACAGATTATTTGATCATTTTTCTCTATGACGTGGACAAACTATATATATATAATAGAACATAATACAGTCATTCGCCTTCCTATTTCTTTGTCATCAATCAAAAAGAACATAATACAAGTCATTATTTTTTATATGGCACCATGATGGGAAGCAATCTTAATGAAGTCATTCACTGTGACGTGAAGCAGAGCACTTATATATCTACTTTTCATATGAAATTCAATTTTTTTTATGTGTTTTGCAGATATAGGCAGTTCAGGTTTTCATTAACGGTTAAATTCTGAAATTTTTAATAATTATTTGACTTCGGTATTTGCTTATTTTGTTCAACTTCTCAATCTCCAACCCGAGGTTAAGTGAACTCAATAATTAACATACAAGCTTGAGCTCGAGCAAAACCTACATATCAACCATGATTTTTTTTTTTTTTTTTCTTTTCAATTGTAAAACGAGTCCAAGTCAGGTTCAAATTTGAGTTTGACTTAAAGATCAGTTTTTAGAACTCAAATATAAAATTACCCAGTGAAGCTCCAACCAAAGGTTTGGAAGAAAAATATGGAAGCAGAAATTTACGACAGACAAATTTAGACAGCATTGAATAGTTTGTTAAGGAAAAGGCCATTTAAACTGCGTTTATATAATAAAGTGGCTGAACAAAACCAAAAAAAAAAAAAAAAAAAAAAGGTAACATCACATTATAAAGTAATTGAATAAACCAAAATATGTAATTCAAAAAGCTAAAAAAACTAGTAATTTATGTCCTAAACTCGAAGCATAGAAATTATAACAGGCCTTGATGCAATTTTTAGCATGTAATCTGATAGTCTTTAATACATCACAACAAGATCAGCTATCATAACGAATTTTAGCAAATGAAATATCAGAAAAAAAAAAAAAATTTGTGGAGTTGTGAAGCAAGATGGCTTTCTCTTCGTACAAGCAGAGTCTTCTCAACTGATTGTTAAAAGACAAAATGCTTCTAGTCAATCTTTACGGATGAGAAAAGGTAATGCACAAAGTAGAAGGACATAAGGAAGCCTATGGTGCCTGTAGACAACATGATTGCAATTGCCATGAGCAGCGAGTAGCCGAGATAGAGTACAGCTGATACAGGTCCACTCAAACTCTGGAGGTCGAAAACCAAATAATTGATGGAATATAAGAAGACGTAGAGAGCAACTGAACCAGAAGCAAAGAAAGCCTTCCACCACCATCGCCAGTCCTCCACGCAGAGATGCATGTAGGTTAGAACCACCGACACTTCAGCACAAACAACCACCAACAGCAAAAGCACTATGAGCAAGAAACCGAAGACATAATAGAACCGTCCGAGCCAGATGCTGGAGAGGATGAAGAACAACTCAATGAAAAGGGTTCCAAATGGAAGAGTTCCAGCACCAAGAACAAGAAGCCATGATGGATATTTGCGTGCAGGAATTTCCCTTGGGATCTGGTTGGTTCTAACTGGATACTGAATTGCCTCCGCTCGGGTTCCAAAGAATCCTCCTAACAATGTTAGTGGCACTGAAATGCAAAACCAGAGGGCCAGAAGTATAAAATATAAGGAAATGGGAATAGCACCAGTGCTCTTGCTTCCCCACAGAATGAAATTCAGCACTGTGAGGATAACAAAGGCAACACCAGGGAAGAAGCATGCAGCCGACCAAGACACTGATCTCCACCCTTCTGCAGTTCCCTTCATAGTTCTCCACAAACGTACAGAAACATAGCCAGCAGCAATACCCAAGAAAAGATAAAGAATTATCATTCCTGTCAGTAGCATTCCTCTTGATGCTGGTGACATAAAACCAAGAGCTGCAAAAACAATAGTGACAACTCCCATTCCAGTAATCTGAACTCCATCCCCAACCATGACACAGAGAAGCTTTGAGCACTCTGGCTCTCTGAAGACATCACCCACAACAAGCTTCCAGCCTGAAAGCTCTTCATTCATCTGTGCTTGAGCTTCTTTGTCCAATTCCTCATACCTAGTCAAATCCCTTCTTACGGTCCTTAAGAATATGACAAAAACGATGCCAGCTAGGAAAAAGATCACCATAAGAGAATTTAGGATTGAGAACCAGTGGACACGAGCACCTTCCATCTTCAAATAAGCATCCCAACGAGATGGCCATCTAATATCACTTTTAACAAACTCAACCTCATAAGTGAATGAAACTCTCTCTTGCTCCCTTATGATCTGAGACTTGTCAAGGTCCAAGGGGCAATTGACAGATGAGATATTGTCATACATATGAAGCTTTGACATCACTTCAGGATCATACTTAACACTGCATGGTACAACCTCAAAACCAACTATCTCAAAACCAGATGCCTTCTTTTTGTCTGCTTCAGAAATCACACCCATGCCTTCTTCCCCAGTACCAATGATCTCC
Organism: Jatropha curcas; assembly: GCF_041381405.1. NCBI lineage: Eukaryota > Viridiplantae > Streptophyta > Magnoliopsida > Malpighiales > Euphorbiaceae > Jatropha > Jatropha curcas. The sequence goes on along the minus strand of NC_143153.1, from coordinate 4,936,590 downwards.
ACCCCACTCCCTTCATACTCATGAACCAAGACAGTGAACTTAAGATGATTGATGATGTAATCATCATTGCTATTCTGTGGCGTATAGCCAACAGGGAACCCAGTCCACTGAATATTTACTCCATTTTGTTTTGCATACCTCATAGCAGGCAAATTATCCAAAATCATATTCACTTGATACAAATCACGTGTTCTCTGTTTCAAAAGCTTTACCTCGTGTTCACTCAATGGGGGTGTAGTACAAAGGAAAACAGACTCATTGATATTCATTCTAAACCGGTAAGGAGAGTTATCAATCTGATCTCCCATAAGGAGCTCCCCAAGATTCTCAGCACTTTTTTTTATTCCACCAGGTGGCTTGCAATAAGGGAGACTATAGTAGCTAAAGGGAAGCTCCGTCTCAATAGAAGTTAAAGAGTTAACTTTGGCAAGTATCTTTTCACCAGTGGAATATGTGTGCATATAGCTACCAGGCAAATAAAATGCATTGCAAGTGTGCAAAAAAAGAACCATCAAAACAGAAGCCCGGTACACCATGGGCATCCTCATTTTCGACATCAATGAGAAAGCTACTAAATTAAGCAGATCTTTGAATCAATGCTGGATCTAAGTTAACCTACAAGCACATTAAACATCAAATCCATATAAAATGAACCTTCTATAATCAAACTGATTTCATTGATTTCACAACTAAATTAAAAATGTCATATTCATATACGCAGAAAAATCGTTTAGAACAATGGATCAATTAACAGAAATGGCTAAAAATGGCAAAGACGAAACATAACCAAACACTAAATAGATCAAAATCAAGTATTCAATAAAAACAGATCAGGAAAACGAAACATAAAATTTCCAAAGACAAACACAATAAATATTCCAATAAGCCATAAACAATTACACTTCCGCCGTGAAACCTTCAAAGCACACCGTAGAACTAACAGAGAGGCATATACATAAACAAAAGCATATTACCTCAAATAGATCTGGAGATGCGACGAAACAGATCGGATCCGGATTCCGAAAAGCCCGCTCGAATAGCCTAAAGAGGACGCAGAACCGTGTCCCTCTCCGTGTCTGCGCGACAAAATTCTGGTTTTCTAGTTGGTACAAAGAGAGAAATTTGCAGAGATAGGGTAGTGGTGTTACGCTAAAAGTGTGAAGAATAAAGATTTTATAAAAGCAGGGAACATGAAAAATGAAGGAAATTTTTAATGGTTTACAGATTTTTATTTTACAGTTGATGGTAGAGACGCAACACGTCGAGTACTAACCGGGTTAACCCTCCAAACGTAACTCGGGTTAAGATTTTGGTTAAGATGGCCGGTGCTCATTTAAATTTTTTTTTTCAAAAGAAGGTATGCTAGAATTAATATTTTCAATTAACTGTTTGACTGTGAATTATTTTTTAATTATATAAAATAGAATATATATATATATATATATATATATATATTTAATTAAATTTATAATTTTGATAAAATATATTTGTAAAGAGTAACTTAAATAGTCAGACACATTTTTTGCAATATTATCAATCAGACGTGATTTGATTAGTCTTCCAACCTCTTATAGAAAATGTAAGAAGTAAGAGAACTCTCTCCGGAACAAAAATTATCACCAATTTGATAAATATTATTTAAAAGAAAGAATTGCCTTATTGCATAACCTACAATATTAGTCTCATCCATTGGGCCTTCTATATATAAAAAAAAAAAATTTAAAAGTTAAATCCATGGAAAAAAAATTTATTTTAGGGGCAACCGTTAATACATTGCCCTCCAATTGAAAAGTTCCTATATACTAAGAACATTTGAATTGAAATTAGAGGAAGTTATGTATCTTTTTGCAATATTTAAAAGTTAAATCCACGGAAAAAACATTTATTACAGGGACAACCATTAATACATTGCCCTCCAATTCAAAAGTTTCCATATATTCCGTTCGTATAAAATCCATAGTTGATCTTTTTTTTTTTTTTTTTTTCTAAAATATAGTTTTTTTTTTTTGCATGATAGTTAATCTTTAAATTGTCTATTATATTTTTATTAAATTTTATTTTATTTTAAATAATCCTCACCGATTGTTATTTATTATTTAAATATCATAATTGCTAATGTGTTATTTAAAATGGCGTAATAAGAAATTTATATGAATAAAATATCTTTGTAACCATAATAATTATTATTTCTTAATCTGTGTGAAAATAAAAAATGAATTATTTTTTTGGACGAAGGGAATATTAAAAATGTTAGAATTAAAATTAAAGGAAGTTAAAATAGTTTACTGGAGAGTTAGTTTAATTTTTATGTTTGTCCTGGAGTTTGAAACGTGTTGAATATAAGCTGTTTAATTGTTTTGCACGGAGATTAATGAAATAATTAATTTTCTTAAATTATAATAAAATTAAGGGTATTTTGACCAAATTATCATTTATTTTAAAATTAAAAATAACTTATAAAGGTAACTTATTTAATATAAACAAAGGTAACATTGAAAAAACGTTATTTATTGCCCTTTGAAAAATACTCAAAACGACTTATATTTTAAAATAAAACAAACACTAAAAATCAATTTATATTTTGCGACAGAGGAAATATTACTTATTTATTCTTAATTCATAATAAATATAATATTTATTTATCTATTTTTTTAAGAAGAAATCAAACTAAAAATTTCATTAAAAGGAAATCTAATAATAAACCACTTATACAAAAAAAAAAAAAAAAAAAATATATATATATATATATATATATATATATATATATATATATTGATTTAAAATATGAGATACAGATCAATATCTTTTGATATTTTTGTATAAAAAGTCTAATAATAAACCATTTATACAAAAAATAAAAAGAAAAATATAATATTGATTTAAAGTATATGATCGAATTGATAATGCATAATATTTGCATAGGCAATCGTTTTTTCTACTTGGTGGCTATTCACGGTCATTGTTTGACTCCATGGTCTTTCTACAAATCCGATATGATTACCTTCAAATTTATTCTTTCTATTGGCGAGGAGATCTACACTTATTTCTGCATAACTACAAAACTGCCAAAAGACATTAGACACAATTACTATAATGGTGATAACAATAACTCAGAACTGAGAACAAAATCTCAAGACATGAGTAACGATAAATCTCAATACTTAGACAAAAATAATTCAAACTTGTATACAAATTTGATCATTATTTACAAAAAAAAAGAAAAAAAAAAAAAAGGAAGGAGTAACCACCAGTAAGGGTTTAGCTGAGTAAGGGTTCACATTTTAAAGTTTTCAAGATATATTTTAAATCATGATATATCTACTTCAAGATAAATTTTTCATCCTAAATTTAAATCATAATTCGTACTAAATTTGAAATGAGTTAAAATAATAATATTTTATTATTAAATGCCGATAATAAAATTATACTTCTAAAATGAAATAATTTAATAGTTAAAATTATAATAATCTTTTCAATATTAAAAAGATGGATAAAAATTTGAAATTTGAAGTATTATTATAAAAATATTTTGATTATTATAGTTCCTATGATATTTCATGATGTGGTATTTTGTGTTGGGAGTTGTTAGAAATACTTGATTTTGAAATTTGGTAGGATATTTATAGAACAAAAGTAATTAATTAGTCAAGTTTATAAGAAAATTAATGCTTTTTTTATCGTAACTAATATAATTACTCAGCTAAATTATGAAAAAAGAAAATTATTGCATTTATAATTGATATAAAAATATTATGAGTGATTACTTATTATTAGGTATGGCTAATTAAATCATATGTAGAGACTAAGAAAAATTAGTTTCCTATTATTATTGTACTATATTAACTAATAAAAATGATGAATGCATAACCTTATTACTGAGTTTATTAATTATTGTAAAAAATATAGTAATTAAATTTTTATGTATACATAAATATAACTAATTAAATAAAACTAAAATTTGTAAATATTGTGGATTTCTTTTTGATTTTTCAATTTATGAATATTTTTATTAAAAATTTATAGAAAAGAATATAACATATGGAAGATTGTAGTAAAATTTTATTTAATTATAAGTTATTTTGGTAATTTTATTTATAAAAATTATAAAAGTGGAACGAGAAGGGAACATTGTCATCAATAAAAATAACGCTAATAAATTTAAATATATTGACAAAAGCCTAAAATAACTAGGTAATGACATATGTTAATAATATTACATTTTCTTTTTATTTTAATATTAAAATTTGCTTTTCACATTAACATTAAAAAATAAACTCAATGACATTACGTTTTTTTTTTTTTTTTTATGGAATATTATGTTTTGATTTTACTAATATTAACCTGGATGGTCCTATTTTATTTATTTATATTTTTTTTGTTTGAGAGATAAACATAGAACTATTCATTGAAACAGTGCAGCCATATCAGCATGCACAAAAGGGAACAAACAATCTGGGAAATTATCAACCCAAACGTTATCATGAGTTTGAAAGCTAAAGAGAGCCTGAGCAAGGTGATGAGCACAACTGTTACCATCACGCTTTACATGAGAGAAAGAAATCTGTCTAAAACTAAAGCAGAAATTCAAAACATTAAGCAACCTAGTACCCAAATCAGACATTGGCAAATCACCTTTAGTCACACAAGGGAAGCTACTTGTAAATTATCCGTTTCAATGCAAACATACTGGAACTGAAGGGACTGGGCTAGTTGAGCTGCCAACAACACAGCCTCAGTTTCAGCGTCCACAGGTTCCATCGCTTGCCTCAACAATTTAGACGCAGCAGCAACCAATTGGCCGGTAGAATTCCTCGCTACAGCCCTAGTCCACAGGACAAAACATCTCCCAACTTCCTCACAGCAGCGTCAACATTAATTTTAATAAAATTTTCAGGAAGGTATCCAGCGGGCTGCACCTGCTTCACTGTCACTAGTCATCAACTCCATACCTGCTGCTCCTCCAGAATTCGGCTGCTCCACACCTGATCGTGCATCAGTAAACTGATGAAACCAATTGACAGCCATATGCACTACCTGAATAGCAGAAAGCTTGTAGTGCTGAAAAGTTCACAAGTTACGATTACGCCAAGACATTGATATTAATTTGCCATTCACATTAATATCAAACGAAATAATATTATATTGTTAATTTTATATTTTACTTCCTGCTTCTCGTAAAAGATCTAAGAAGTTAAAAGTTTCGAGTTCGAGTCCTCACTGATACAAAAAGTTATCACAACTTTGAAAAATGTCATTTAAAAGGAGGACTACCCCATACTGTGTAGCCCACGATATTATTCCGGTCTATTGAGCCTCTCATATATAAAGGAAAAAAATTATTCTATTTTCGATTATGCTTTTCACATTAATAATAAACTTAATAACAATAAATATTAATTTTCTAATAATTATACTGTTCTTTTGTCGAACTTTTGTTGTATCTTAATTAGAAATTATAATTATAAGTCAATTAATAATATTAATGTGATTTAATTTGATCAGTTATATCAGTCTCCTATATGAGTTTAGTTTTATTACTTTAGGAATAGAAAAATTATTAAAATAAAAAATCTATAATAGTCTTAAATAATTATAAATTTCAAAAAGTGAAAAGTTTTATTATATTAAGTCCGTAATAGTCTATAAAATAATTATAATTTATCATTATTTAGAATATATTTTGAGATTTTTAAATAATAAATACAATTAACTGTTATTTAGTAGTCTTAGAGTTTATATCTGTTATTGACAATAATTTTATTTGATTCGTAATAGTGAATACCAATTCAATTCGGATATTAATATCTTTTTTCTTTTTTTTTTGAAAGATATATATATATATTTATTTATTTTCTAACTAGTATTATATATGGATTAGTAACATTGATATAAATAATACTATGACTTATGGTTCTAATAATTATATATTATTAAACCACACTGTTCAAATAAAGAAAAATTAATTTTATTGCACGATAATTATATGCCTAATAAACTTCTTAGTATAGTAGGCTTAGGAATCCTAATATAAACCGCTCAACACGATATGTCGTTATATATTAAACCCCTTCATATTTATACATTAGGTACCAAGCAAGTTTAATTTATTTTCGCTTCGAAAGATTTCTTTACTTTCAAATAAACTTTCATTATTTGAAGTTTCAAGGTTTTGTTATCAAAGGTACGTTTATGGCTAGACTTATTATTATCGATGTTGATCAATTTTTATGTATTTGAATTTATTATCGACCATTGATATATAAAAAGTATAATCAATTAGTTATAATGTGTTTGTTCTTTTTATATATTGTAAAAGACGTGTGTGAAGGGAGAGGTTGGAGAACTCTTGACCACATAAAGGTTATTATTTGTGTAGGTGACCATGTTTTTCCGTTACCCGTCCATTCGGACTCTATGTATATAATATAAAGTTATTTTTTGCCCTGATGGGCCGATCATTCGGTTTCAAACTGCCGGTTCAGCCCAAACCCGGCGGACGGCCACCATCAGAGGCCTAACCAAGCATGTCCTCACTTTTCTAATTATAACTCAGAAAGTAAAAGCAAAATTCTAAAATCCATTAAACCCTGGTGACTGTCTATTCAAACTCCCGTGGGTTTTAGCATCTTCATATCCCTCAATTCTGAATTCCTACATTTTATTTTGCAATTTTCGGTTTTTTAAAAGACAATATTTGTTTTGTTTTTGTTTGATTTCTTTACAGATCTTATACTTGCATTCCTATAGAGATGGCTTTATCTAGAGTTGCAAGGCGTCCACTTCAAGTGATGCTATATAGCAGGTTGAGTAACCAAGGGCAAACTTATTCTACATGGACTCGCACAGCTCCGTCTACTTCTATTTCTCAATTTACAGAGGCAAAAACCTTACGGGAATCTAGTTTTGGAATGTTTTCTCGGCGATTCAGTATTCAAGCTCCTGTTGCGGCGGAGCAAATGAATCTGATTAAGCAATTGAGAGAGCGGACAAGTGCTCCCATCAAGGATGTTAAGGTTGCCCTTGTTGATTGCAATTGGGATATTGGTATGGACAGAGAAATTTGATTTGATTTTATGTTTTTTTGGTTTCTGTGGGTTCTTTTTAGTTTAATGTGAGTTTTACATGCAGAGGAGGCGCAGAAGGATTTGAGGAAAAGAGGGAAGGTTTTGGCCGAGAAAAAATCTGGTAGAACTGCTGCTGAGGGGTTACTTGCATTGGCAGAGAATGAAGGGAAAGCTGTTCTTGTTGAGCTTAATTGTGAGACAGACTTTGTTGCCAGAAACGAAATATTTCAGTATTTGGTTAGTGGGTAGCAGACATTTTCATTTGAAGTTGATTAAAGTTTTAAAGATTTATACTTTGGTGTCTTTTATGCATATCTAGATTATCATAAATTTTTTATTATCCTTGCAGGCTCTAACTTTAGCAAAGCAAGCTTTGCTGATTGAGAATACTTCTCAGCAGGTTTCTGGGGTCCATCCCGTTGAGCTTGAGCGTTTGGAGGTGAGGCATTTTGTATTTAACTTAAACTGATTATTGTTGTAGCTTCAATTATTAGTATTTAATTCATGGAAAATTACTGTTTTTTCTCTGTATTTTGTCAAAATACACTAGTGTGTCCATGCATTTTTGAAAATACACTAATTTCCCCTATGTTTTGCATCTTTTACACTACTATGTCCTGTCACTTTTTTGTTTTCTCCTGTTAAATGTAGAGATACATTACTTAATTCTGGCAAAAGATAAGGACAATGCAGTTATTTTCCCAATGAAAATTTTTTTGATTTTGGCTTAAGTAAAAGGGATTTCGTCTTTTCATAAGGCATTAAATGGGTGAAAAAAAATACAAAAAATTGATAGGACATTCTAGTTCTACGGAATCAAACATTAGGGAAATATTAATGTATTTTAAAAATTGCAGGGAGAGACTAGTGTATTTTGGCAAAATACAGGAACAAAGTAGCAATATTCCCTCAATTCATCAATAGATAGTACTTGAGGTATTATATGAGATTTGCTTCCTCATTCAAATTATCAGTCATGTCTCAAATGCGCTGCCTACAACTTCAGTGTACCCTTGATCTTTTTCAGGGAAAACAATTATGAATTAATATTTGACGACATTACCCAGTTCCATTATTAAGAAACTTGCCAACTCCAGTCTTCATTTGGCATACAACAAAAGAATTGTGTGTTTAATATGTCCCCCCATCTCAGTCAATTTTTGACAATTTGACTTCAAGGTTGCTGAGTCAATATCGGTCTTTGGTTCTTTATGATAATGTAATGCTAATTAATCTTTCCAGAAATGTTACAGCATTAAATACTATAGAAAAAGCACGGGAGATCTCAAAACTTTTAAATGTGTAACCTGAGAATTTGTATTGGTAAACTTGTGGTGAGACTAATGCAAGCTAGTCTTTTGATCACCACTCCTTTGGAACTTTAATTTGAAATTAGGTTTTCTTGCTAATTGTGTTTGAATAATTTTATCTTAATCAGGAGTTGAAGTTAAATCTTGAACATCCAAAAATAAGTGGTGAAACAACTGTCCAAAATGCAATTACAGAAGTAGCTGCAATGATGGGTGAGAATGTGAAGCTCAGAAGAGGCTTTGTTATATCTACATCTTCACCTGGTGTTCTTTACACCTATCTTCATACAAGTCCGCAACCAGGTAACTGTTTTAAGGGCTGCCTTTATTTGCTTTGATTTAGTTATTCATGCAGGCAGACTGATGCAGACACATGACCTTTAGATCATTGAGTGCTGTATGTGAAAATACCATGATGTCTAACTATTTGCTTGAACTGGGTCATCTTTTACTGGTAAAGACCCTAATCTACTTTACAACATTAATGTAGGTTTGGGTCGTATTGCTGGACTTGTATCTCTTGAAGTTGAGGATGGGAATCCCCGGTTGGAAGCTCTCCAGCAGGTTGGATCAGAATTGGCAATGCATGTGGTGGCAGCAAAGCCATTATTCTTGACCAAGGAACTTGTTTCCTCTAGTGCATTAGAAAGTGAACGTGAGATTCTTAAGTCTCAGGTACAGTTACACTCCATTTAGCTGTTAGTTGCTCATTGTTAAATAAAATATGAATAGTTCTGAAAAATACAACTTTATTCTTTGGTCCATAATTGGTTGGTGCCTACTTTTAGTTTGATTCAAATATTTTAATGTATTATTTTCACATTCTGAGTATTTCCTTTCCTTGCTGGCTTTTTAGAAGTACCTTTCTTGGATGACTGTACCTGTCACACCCTTAGGGTTATTTCATGCATTTAGGTGTTGCAAGATCAATCAATATCATCTACCAATGACCATATTAGATTTTATCCCTTATGCAATCAATGAAATGTAATGTCTAATTAAATTATGAATCAAGGTGATAATATGGACAATGGAAAAGCATGAAAAATGATGCATTTCTAGAAATTAGCTGGCAATAATTGGGGAGGACACGATAAAGGTATTTATGGCTATTTTATGGTCAGAAAAGATGGTTGATTTTAGGCAAAAAAAATTTGGAATTGACTGATGAAAGGAATTGATTCAATTTAAGACTGGCACTTAATAAGAGTTTAAACTATAGAACCGAAACTGCTGATTCCAAGTAAATTTTCTTCTTTCTGGGAAATTTATTTTTATGTTATGCTACTTTTCAAAAGTTATAATGGGGAATATCTACCTTTCTTGTTCTTTTTCTTCAAGTAATATTTGACCAAAAGAATTTGCATCTTTGGTGCTTGCTTGCTGCATCTGTTTGAGATTGTTTTCCTTTGTCCTAATGTTGAGTTCTTTGATTTGATTCTGTGGTTTTGGGTTACTTAAAGTTTATAAATTGTGCAATATGCATTCCAATTCACTGAAGGTTTATCAAAAACTTCGAAGTCATCAGGTCTTGTTAAGTATAGATTGTGGTGCTAATTATTTACACTGTTTTGTCATTCAAGGCGAGCTGATGATTATAACGAGTGTTTCAGTCAACACTTATTGTAGTTATTATTATTATTTGGAGAGGCTGAGGTTGTGCCAAGCATGGTGGTTGTCTTTATGATTTATGTTCCAACTAATTGTCAATCACCTTAGTTTTGCTAATTAAAGATTTTAACAATCAATTTGATTTAAATGACAGGCAGAAAGTACAGGGAAGTCTCAGATGGCAATAGAGAAAATGGTAGAAGGTCGTCTGCGTAAGTACTATGAGGAGGTTGTTCTTATGGAGCAAAAGTTTGCACTTAATGATGGTATAAATGTGCAGGTACGCTGGAAAATATTGCATAAGATCTGTATCTCTATCTGTCTGTGCTCTCTCCCTCTTGTGTTCATGCAAATGCACATGTAAATTAGATTTATAAATTTGTAAATTAGATTTATAAATTTATGCCTGAGACTTTCTGGTATTTACAGATGTTGTTGAACACTCTATCCAAGCTTGTGGGCTCAACTGTGAAGGTAGGGAACTTCTTCAGAATGGAAGTTGGAGAAGGAATTCAAAGGTAGGGAGTTCAGCGCTTCTTTTACTTATGGTGAAATATAAGAGGTAGAAACCAGGACGTAACTGTTTCCAGAATTTATTCCTGATTCTTCGTTTGCCGCTTGCTTGGTATCTGAACTATTGATAGCAACAGATAATTATTTACATTGCTTAAATAAAGTCCAGACATCACAAAGGTGGGAATTAAATCCCGTGTCTGGTATAATCCTTTGAGGACATTTTCAGTTAGTCTGGTGGCACTTTATGCATGCATATTGTGAATGCTGTAACAGTAACATATTGCTGGATGCCTTATCTGACTGAAATACCTATTGTGAGTGTGCGTTTAAAGTGGTACTCTTTGCATCTTTTTTTATTCTCTCTTTGGTGGCTGCTTTGAAATAAACAACTGCTTTAGTTTTGATAAGGTAATATGGCCAGTAGAAGAACCTTGCTTTCCCTGATACAGAAGCCCAATTTATATCTGTTACTTTGAACGTGGTTTGCAGGCTAGAAGCATCAAGTGCAGATGAACCTGTGGCACAGACTGCTTAACTTGGGGTGATTGTGTCCATTAATCTGTTTCGGCTTATGGGGGTAGACATTTGACTTTGTATGTCATTCTGAGGTTGAGGGCGTGTTTTGGATTTTTATCATTTGATGGTCTCAGCGGTCAGCAGGTCTTCCTGCAATGGTTACTTCAAGCCCATGTGGTAGAATAGAATGTTTTGATATCGTCTTAGATCACTATGAATATTGTTTCTTATTTTATTACAGCATAATTTTTTACAAGTTTAATAGAGAAAAAAACAAAGGGATAATCCTAAACTGATCGTCCCACAGCAAAATAATGTATAGGAGTAGGACATTGCCCTAGTCCTACTCATTATTGTTTGTGATAGTGGTCTGTGTTACACTATGTGTTCATTTAAGTTGGGCAATCTTTTTGAACTCTTCTTCTTCGTGTTGTTTTTTTTACATTGATGGTTCAAAATATTTACACTAAATATTTTTTATTACGTTACGTCTCGTTATGGTTTACCAAACAAATTATTAGCATCAAAAGTTGAAGACCAAGTGCTTAATAGAGAAATCTAATTTGCATGATTGTATCTACAGAAACAAGACAGTAAAAATTAGAGGGTCTATCTTCATCTTAGCATTTAACATGTGCTTTCTTACATGAAATTACAATAGGGCTTTTTGTTTCACACAGATGGTTACAATGAGTAGGAGTGGAAAGAAAAAGAGAGACAAAAGGGAAAAGGGATATATAAATGCATATGCAATTCCAAATCCCTGAATAGACAAGAATAAATTCCCTAATGGAACTTAAGGCTTGTCAATATATTGTTGTTAACAGGATCAGCCAAGTGATCCAACAGATTTTGGTATGGTCCAACTCCTGTCACAAGACCTTGTACAAAGTAACCCAATATTGCCAACATGGCCAGTCTTCCATTTTTAACTTCTTTGAGCTTCAAATCTTTCATTGATTTCTCATCTTTTCCAAACCCTAGAGGGTTAAAAAGGGGTCCACCGGGGTATGCCGGGTCGCCGGAACCACCCAAATACTTCTCAAACCCTAAGAAATACTGTTTGCCCATAGAGCCTGGTTTTGCCCAATCTTGAAATCTCCTGTGCTCTGCAAATCCCATTAGTGCCATTTCTAGCACAAATAGTGTGTATGGATCTGCCCAGTAGTTGTATGTTCCTGCAGGTGGGATTACACCAGTTTTGAACCATGGGAGGGCTGTCTCTTCAGGGATTAGACCTGCCTTGCCTAGAATTTCTGGTGCAATAGCACCTACAGCTCCTAACATTGCATATCTACCATTGATGATTTCACCATAGGCTAACCATTTTGGCTCAATGAATCCTCCTGTTCCTTCAGGGTCTGACAGACCAAGTGGGTCAAAACCATAGTCACCTGGTAGGCTGTGTTAATAAAGTTTCATTAGAAAGTCAACTAAATGTCAATTTGTTTTCGAGAGTTAATTACAAACTAAAGATTTTGAGGGACTTAAGTGCAATATTTAAAAATCTTAAGATCATTAACATGCTTATTAAGATGATGAAATTGCAGAATTACCTGCCATCCAAGTAAGACAGGCTTTGCTTGGAAGCAAACCATAACTGTCTGTTAGCTCCTTGCTGAGATTAAAAAAAAACAAATTCACATGACTAAACTTTTTTAGGCAAATATATATTTATTAAAGTAAATAACATGTGTTTTTAATCATAAAAAATTCTTAAAATTACCAATGAATCAAATTTTGAAATCAGTACTTTCATCAGTATCCAAAATAATAGTTTTTAAAGAATAATTTCAACCTCAATATCAAACAGAGATACCTTAACAGGAGGAGTAGAAGAAGCCCTAACAATAAAGGAGCTCTTTCTTGAGGAATGGTTTGGTCTTCCACCTAAAATTTGTCTAGCAGTTTCAACTGAAGAGGTAAGAGAAGATGAAACAAGTGCTTGTGCTGCCATTTTTTTTTTCTTTCTGAGCTATTGGCTGCCTAATGATTAAACACAAAGCAAAGTGCAGGAAGGAAGGAAATAAGGGCCTAAGTAAGGTAAACCACTACTTGTGGGCTTCAAATCTTGGCTGATATGAGAGTTGGCCCAGCCTTTTAGATTAGGTTAGGATCTGGCTGGCCAACTAGGATTTCACACCTGGCTTCATCATTTGGATAATGGATATTGTCATCACAGTGTAGTTGATTTGAGGAACTCCTTTGACACATGGCAATCTTTCCACCATTATTCTTCCCCTAACATTGCTATAGGCCTGGGAAAAATATCTAGATCTAGTTTCATGAGATTGCAATATTTTCTATAGGTGGATGTTTGTTTATTTATTTTCTAAAATTTAAAAATAGTACAATAATTTTTTTTTAACATAAAGTAAAATATTAGAGTAAGTTAGGACTGGCCAAAAAAAAAAAATTATATGGTTACTTGCAATCCAAATAAGACACACACACACACACACACACACACACACACACACACACACACACACACATATATAGTTTAGTACATTTTAATTTTCCTAAAAGATAAAATATTTTGCCCAAACAAACACATATATTGTTTTGTGGAAATTAAACAAAAAAAAATTTTTTTTTGAAGACAAAAAAATCCATATTAATGAGTTTTATTAATTATACTCATTGCATGCAATTATTTATCATGAAAAAACATGGTAAAGAGTAATATATTTTATATTGTGTAACCAATTTGAGAAGGTATAGAAATGACTTTCAGGTTAATTCTAGCCAATATTGAAATAAATTTGGATTATTTGAAAATGAGGGTGAGCATGAAATGGTTATAATCTAAAAACTAAAATTAAATTGGTCTAGTTCAATATCTTAATTTGTTTTTTTTTTTTTATTAACTAGTTCAATTTAGTTATTAATTTTAAATTTTTGGTTCAGTTTAACTTCTACCGCAGGAATAAAAAAATACTTTAAAATTTTGTGCAATTTATTTATGAATCTAAATTTTTGTGTTTGGTATGAAAAAAAAAATGAAGAATTCAATTTTATAAATTTAAATATAACTAAACCAAATTCAATAAGAAGAAGATAGAATTTCGAAATAATCCTACAAACTTAAATAACCCAAACTTATGACAAACTCTTCGTCCTTTTAGTTTTCTAAAATTATTACATTAAGAATATTTTAGAAAAAAAAATGAATTTTTGATTTTTAAATTTATTCTAAATATAAAAATTTCATTTACAAATGAATTATACCTAGCATTTATTTATAAAAAAATTTCACGTTTTGAGTTCATTTATACCCAATGGTGTTAGCAAAAAGATTTTAATTTAAATGAATTGGATTGAAATTTAAAATTATGATATAAAATTATGTCTTATTTCCAAATTTTTATGATATAAAACTATGTCTTATTTCCTATTCCGTTCTTATTTTTTTCCTACATGTCGTATTATGCGTACCTATGGCTCTAGTTGATTAGTTGTCCATTTGAATAGGGTTGGACAGACAGGTCGGTTAACTCAAGAACCAATTGAACCAAGCTGGTTCGGTTCGATATTTTCTAGCTTACACTTGTATTTGTGGAATGAAAATATTTTGTTCTTTCAGGTTTTTTTATTTCAGTCTTCACCAATAGTTTCAATTTATTTTCATTAAGGTTTCTGTATCTAGTGAAGCTTTTTAAGATTTTGTTACATAAAATAATTTATAAATTTAATAAATAATAATCTCGTCATTATCAAGAATGAAAAAATGTATTATATTAAACTTGAATAATATTTATCTATATTTATAGTTTGACTTATACTGTTTGGGTATTATAGATTATTTTAATTAGAAAACATAAATAAAATTATTATGTATTATAAAATAAATAGAATTGATATTTATTATTTATTTTCATAAAATTATTATATCAATAGTATTTCAAGAAATAATAGCAATTGATTTTTTAGTTCTAAATTTATTCCAAATATAATAATATAAAAATTAATTAAATTGTATGTTTTAAATTAAACAAAGAAAATATGAAAAAGTCATTTTCGAATGAATTTTTTATCTATTTTTTTAGAATAAAATTTTATTTAAATTTACTTACAAATAAATTCTATATTTTGAATTCGTCTATACTAAACATAACACAAATTCGTCTATATTTTGAATTCATTAGTTGTTTTTAGTGAGGAGAAATTTTCAAAAGCTTAATTTGGTATATCCTAAAATTAAGCAACAAACTTTGCGTGACTTTATTTATTTTATTTTTTAATATAGATAAATTATATGGTGATAATAAAAAAAACATGTAAAATAAAATTAACTAAATAAAGATATGAAAATCTGATGGCTATCCCTTTCAAATTTTTCGGTTGCAATCTTCCATTGTTCTCTCAGCAAACAACTATATAAACCATTCCAATCTCTCTATCTCATCAAGTGTTAAAGAGTTCTCATCATTCAATAATAAAAAATAAAAAAAAAAAACAATAAAAAATTCTCTTAACACAAAAACTCAAAAAAAAATCTTTCTTTCAATAAAATGGCAAGCAAGATTGTTATTGTTGCCCTCCTTTTGGTCGCCATTGTTGGTGTTGTTTCAGCTGGTCCCGCTGCTGAAGGTGCTGCCAAAACCGGTGCTGCCAAAACCGATGCTGCAACAACCCCTGCTGCCGCCGCACCCGGTGATGATGCTGCAGGTGCACCAGGAGACGCTGAAGGACCATCCGGTGGTGCATCATCAACTGAGCAAGGCCCTTCTGCTGAATCACCAACTGCAGCTGCAAGCGGTGCTACTGTTTTTGAAATCTCAACTATTGGCATTGCAGTTTCTGCAGCGGTCACCGGTTATTTTATTTAAATTTTTTTTAATTTTCTTTATTTAAATCTATAATTTAAAAAAAAAAAATTGAGCAAACGTTTCACTTTTGTTTTCTCAATATTTATTTCAAAAGAAAATTTTAATTTCCTTCAATATCTCAAACAAGCTATGTCTTCTTGTAATATCAATTAGCTAGGGAAATACATTCCAATATAAGTTGCAGTCACGAATATTAGAATAAAATTTTTTTTATTGAATGCAAGTCTCCTTCATTTCATACTCATTGATCGCAGAGTATTTATCATAAAAATAAAAATAAAAAAAAAAACATGGTAAAGAGCAAAATATTTCTTGTTGTGTAATCAATTTGAGAAAATTCTAGCCAATGCTAGGCTTTACTTGACCATTTCAATGAGAGAAAATAATATTTCTGAAAAAAAATATTTGAGCCAATTATATATAATTAGTGGAATTAAATGGATGAGGTGTGACTGAGAGAAATTTTATTATATATAAATTAGCTATAGGAATATTTATAATATATCATCTTATAATACCTAATATGAATTGTTATTTAAAAAAAAATCATTAAATGTATATATTAATGGCTATAGTTTTTATAAATCACAAGTACTTAATTATTTAATCACTGACCAAGAGTTATCTTATTAACTTGGCTTATAAAAATCCCACCCAAGTATTCCTATTGGCTTGAGCTTGTTGCTCAATAAATGTGGCAAAGAAGTTTCCAGAAGGATTCAACTAGTTATGATGTTGTTTGTTTCTTTTTGTCTATTTTGATACTCCCATAGAAGAAGGCTCTTGCCTTCTTACTCAGTATTATTATTATTATTATTATTTTATGTTATGTATTTTTTGTTTGATTTGCATTTTACGAATCTTTAGTAATAAAAGACATTTTCCTCAGACTCAAGTCACATTGGAATTTGTTGTTTGGATTTCATTCAATAAAAGTTGATATTACTACCCATGGTGCCGTACCATGGTGATCCTATGGGCAAAGTAAGATTATTGGACCAAGAATATGAGAGGGGAGACCCGTAAGGCTCTCCGCCGTCCCGGAAAGCCTGTGGGCATATGTTCTATCAAAAGAGGTTGATATCTCTATAGAGGAACTTTATGGACACTATAGGATCGAAGGCCTATAGTGCGCACCTCTTCTCAAGTGAAGGTTTCGGTATAAGCAGTTTTATGCTGCCCGAGACGCCCTAAGGCCTTGAGCTTATATATAATTGTGCGAGACCCTTGTATATACAAAGACCCTCGAAATATGGCCAATTATGAGACGCCACATGGGTGCCAGAGGCCTTGGCACCGTGTGAATTTTTTTTATTATTATTTTGCTTAGATAATTCCACTATAATATGAGGACTATAATTTTATCATCTAACTTTTAAATTTTAAAAACTTTGTATTTGAACCGTTTTTGCAATTCTATAGTGGATTAAATTTCAAATAAAAATTTAAGTTTAAATTTGCTGATATGGTAGATATGAATTTGTTTCTTTTATTATACACTAATCAGAAAGTTACTATTTGTTTAAAATATTTGATGTCCGTAATTCCTAATTTTACAGCGACTTTGTCTTTAATATATATATATATATACTTTTTTTTAAGGTGTTTTGCATCATTGTACACGATCGTGATTTAATTTTTTTACATATAATTTATTAATTTTTATCTATATTATAAGTAATTGTAATTTTTTTTTCTTATATATAATTTTTATTATATTTTTGTCTATGGTCTATATTATTAAAACATATAAGAGCATAATGAGATGTTAGGATATTTAATATTACAAGGTGTTAATTTTGACTTCCTTAAAATATAAAAATAAAGATAAATAATTTTTATCTATATTATTTTCCCCCTCTTTTTTTAGTGATAAGAATTTACGTATTTTGAATATACCATTTTCTTTTGATTATTTCTAATTTTAAGTTATTAGTGTCAAATTTATTAATAATATGATTCTATTTGATTGGATTGCTTAAGATGTTAAAGAAGCCTTGCTTTAGCCAATTTTCTTTCATTGCAATAAAATACAAATATAATTAAAAAAAAAATCATAAGAGCAAACAACTAAAAAAAAAAAGTCAATTTGATTGAAATATAATTACATTCAACAAGCAAAATATGAATTTTCCTAATTGTTTGCTTCAATGCATTTAAAAATGATTTTTTTGGTTCCTCCCGAACTAATGCGCATACTCCTTTTTTTTAAATTTGCAGATAAATATTTTCGTATTTATCTCAAACTCTATACTCCTTTCACATTTTGTATCAGACTATAAACTTCTCTTAGCAATCTCTCTTGCAAATGTTGATGTCAATCCTGCAGATTCTGATGCTGATTATGCTATATTGATCCTTATCATAGATTTTTCTTATCACTTTGTTGCAGGAATTCTTTGGTCTAACAAGATATGTGACAAAAGATAAAATATTTTTCTAGTGTTTTGTATTTTTATTGCAAAAATTTTTTAATTTGAGGAAGAACTGCGATAAAAAATTTATTTTTATAATGAGTCTTTCATCTTAGAGAAAATTTGGTATGCATCAATTTTGCATGGTACGTCAAGAAAACAAAGTTGTAATAAGGCTTATAGTAGATATTAGCATTAACAATAAGACAGTATAAGAATTTAATTTACTTCAATATCTCATATATTAAAACCACGAGCCACATATTTTATTTAGAATAGATAAATAACATCTTTTGTAATATCAACTAGCTAGAGGAATAGCTTTCAGCCTAAGTTGCAGTCAGAAAAATTCTACTTCACTTCACAGTCATTGCATGCAAGTATTTATCATAAAAAACATGGTAATTGCAAAATGTGTTGTGTAACCAATTTATCAATGTATAAATTTATGACTTTAAGGTCAATTTTAGTCAATGCTAGACTTAACTTGATCATTTGAGTGGGATTGAGATTATATGGCATAAATGGCTGAGATGACAATAAAAAAAAGAACAAATATAACTACTTTTTTATTATTGGCCTGAATTTATTTTTAGTTGGGAACATTCTTATAATATCATCATCTTATAAATACCTAATATGAAATTATCATTTAAAAAAACACTTCACTAAAATTACATAATGCCCATATTTTTTTATATTTACCTAATATGTATTTATATATATATAATCAAATGTCCTTAATTATTTAATCACTCAAGGTTCAATACTCATTAGCCAAGAGTTGAATTTAGTTAGTAAATGGATAAATTTTCAATCTTATTAATTCGAGTTTGATCGATTAATATTTTGATTAGATTATCAATGACGATTTAAACTTTATACCATATAAAAAAAAATTGACTCGTAATAATATTTTACTATTAAACAAAAAAAAAAATCCGCATATATTATCAATATGTATAACGTTCTTGAGATAATTAAAATTTAGGTCTTGAAAACTCTTATAAAAATTAATATGTGTCCTTAATGATGTAATTACCAACCTTTACCATCTTCTATCCTAATCACAAGCCCTATATAAGAACTCTTACAAAAGCATGTATATACATATCCTTAATCATATAAATGTTTATATATACGCTTAATCATATAATGTTGCCAACCATTAACATCTTAACCTAATCACAAAATTCCAACTCCAGAATTTTCTAATCGTATGCAATGTTTAATATCCCTTTATAAAAACCCTTAAACCAAGATCACTTCTCATCAATTTCACAAAACCATAACAAAAAATATTTAACATATGAAATAACCATCCCATAAGAAATAATGGTATTAAGTTCAAGAAATATAGCCTCAATTGCCTTCTGTCTCTCCCTTAACTTCCTCTTCTTCACTTTGGTCAACTCTACCACTTGTCTTATAGATACCTTAAATTTGAAGGTATGTGCAAATGTATCAGGGCTTATTGAAATCCCACCAAATAGTGCTTGCTGTAGCCTTCTTGGTAATCTGGTTGCTCTTGAAGCTTCTGTTTGCCTTTGCACTGTCATTAGAGCTAACGTTTTGGGGATTTGATTACAAATGAAAACATCTTATTATCAAGGTCCAATATTTGAGATTAATAGCACACCAAGGCATTAAGTCATAACTGCATATACGATTTGACAATAGTTTCATGTTCGAATAAAAAATTTATTTTGCTTAAAATATCAAGTATTTAAAGGAACTCTATAACCAAAGCCCGAACTCAAAATTTCTGGTTAAGGTAAAAAAAAATCTTTGCCATCTTATCTCATCCTTAAAATATTAAAATTGAGATATTAATATTACTTATTAGCATAAACATTTAATTTATACAAAATAAAATTAAAATATTAAAATGGAAAAATTTATAAAACTGGGACGCAAATTATATAAAATAGAAAATAAAAAACCTTACATCTGAATTATAAAGCACACAGCAGGTTTAATTTTAAAAAACAAAATTGCTGCCATTTGACAGAAGTTTGACGATCGAGCACCTAAATGATACAAATGCAAGAAGAAAATGCTAGCAATTGGTGAGATCTTAAAGAGAAACCGGAAGCTTCTCAATCCCATTATATGTAAAACAGCAAGAAGATGTAAAAGTACTAATACGGCTACAACTGTTATGAGCTTTGGAGATGGCAGTCATGGAGCCTTGGGACTTCCTACCTCTCTTACTGGCCTAGGAACCGATGCCTACGAGCCCACTCGCATTCCTAGCCTGCCTTCCGATATTATCGGAGTCGCCGCTGGCCACTACCATTCTCTTGCTGTTACTTCTGCAGGAGAGCTCTGGGCATGGGGTCGCAACCATGAAGCTCAGCTCGGCCGTGACCCTTCCGCCTCCAGGTTAAATTAAACTCAAAAAAACATCTGGATATAGTTATTGTTCTGCATATAATTGAAGCTTGTTGATGCGTGGCTGTGATTTTTCCAAAGCCTGTTTATGTTTTTATGCCTGCCAACTGTTTGTGTTATTTCCGGTTTGATTCTTTAATTATAAATATTACCACATTGATTAATCCTTAATGAATAATTACATGTAGCGAAGTAAGATTTTTTTGCAATGAATTAAATTTAAGCAACCAAGAATGTCAATTCTAGTTTAAGGGAAGGGTTTTATGACCAAAAAAATAATTGAAAAATTGTGATTATATCAAAAGCTCTCAAAGTATATCTTAACTTGTTTTTCTTTTCTTCTTCTTTTTTTTTTTTTTTTTTTTTTTTTTTTGAAATTTTGTTGCAATTGTGACTATTTTAATGAAAATTGAAAGGAAAAGTAACCTACTTTATAATAATTATTGTTCTTGGCTACCCATCACTGAACTCAACTCTATCATAATATTTCATCAAGCTCTTGTCAATATTGCAATTGTGACTATTTTAATGAAAATTGAAAGGAACCGTGACCTACTTTATAATAATTATTATTCTTGGCTACCCCTCACTGAACTCAACTCTATCTTAATATTTCATCAATCTCTTGTCAATTATGAAAAATTATAGTTTTGCGTATTAGTAAAATTGAAACCAATTATTGAAATAAAGGTAAAATAAAGGCTATTCAGAAGCTTTGGATACAATAATAGATTTTTTGTAAAGTTTTTTTTTTCTTTTTTTTAGGGGGGGGGGGGGGGGGGGGGGTGATTAGGCCTTCTTTTTATGATGGAACTAAATATAAATTTCTCAATGATTGATACATTTATGTGAAGCAAATTCTCCTTCAATTTTGATGCTTATATGTACATTAAGAGGCGCAAATTGCTGACTACAAAGTTTTGATTTTAGTAGAGATACATGGAATGAATCAAAGAGGGTGGAAGGGTTGAATCAAGTCCAAGTCCTTTCTGCATCTGCATCTGGTGTTGTCTCTGCAGCCATTGTAAATGATGGCTCTTTGTGGGTTTGGGGGAAGTCTAAACGGGGTCAACTTGGTCTGGGTAAAGGAATCACAGAGGCTTTAGTGCCTTCCAAAGTTGAAGCACTTGGAGGAGAGAAGATAGCTAAGGTAGACACTTGAAAGGTAGATATTTTTAGTAATCCAAGCCTGATATACTCGTATTGATACGAATATAGCAAACTTGAAGTCATTTCTATTTGTTTGATGGGAAGTTATTTGAGTGCGTTTTTGCTTTAACAGGTCTCATTTGGTTGGGGTCATGCCCTTGCACTAACTGAGGACGGAAAGTTATTTGGTTGGGGTTATTCAGCTGATGGTAGGTTAGGAAAGATCACAGGAGCAGTAGAGGTGTCTCCACTAGATTCAAGTGCCGATATTGTTAAACCTAATCAACAACTCCCAAGATCAAAGCTTGAAGCTGCTGAAAGATTGGTTTTAGAAGGAATGGAGAAGGAAAAAGACATGCCAATAGTTTGGGATCCTTTTTTAGTTGAAGAATTACGTGGTACTGAAGTTGTAGACATTTCTTGTGGGCTCGATCATTCTTTGGTTCTTTGCCGTAAGTAATATTATAAATGGTCTTTAACAATTCATTAATGCTATTAAAATTTAAATCACGAAAATAACTAATAGCGCTTGTGTTGCTCATTTATTTGGATTCTCTTATTTCAGGTGATGGCACTTTATTGAGCTCCGGAAGCAATATATATGGTCAGTTGGGCAGAGCAAATTGTGAAATGGGACTGTTTCCAGTTGATATCGACTTTTATCCGCTATCAATAGCATCAGGTCTTGGCCATTCTTTGGCAATTTGTGGAGTTGCATCATCAGATGCCACAAGCATTGTTTCATGGGGATGGAACCGAAGCTCCCAGCTAGGAAGGCTAGGGCCGGACAACATCCCATTGGAGGTTGAGGGATTGGCAGGGGAAGGTCCTGTTTCAGTGTCTGGAGGGCGAGCACATTCCGTTGCTCTCACATCCAAAAAGGAGGTGTGGGTTTGGGGTTGTGGTAAGAATGGCAGACTCGGGCTAGGGAGTTCTGCCGATGAAGCTGACCCAATTTTGCTTGACAGTTTAGAAGGTTGTCAAGTTTTACAAGTTGTGTCAGGTTTCGATCATAATCTCGTCTTGATAGCACAGTAATTTTTGTGCAAGTCCTGGCTGAAATCAAACTTATTAGTATAATTTATATTATTACTATATACATGTGAATATGAGGGTGGCTTTTTCTTTAATGGTAAACTTACTGGATGTAAGTCATGGATTTGAGTTGTGAAAAAAATAAAAATAACCACATATTTTTTTATTATTTGTGTTATTTTGAGTTAATTTGTAATTAGCTCTGCGTTTATGAGTGTGTATATTGATTAAAAATGTTAAAAAAATGAAAATTATATTTAATATAAAGAATACTTTGCAATAATTTTGAAATTCAATAATATTTTATTTTTAGTGTAAGTTTTTGGTTCAAAAATCACTTTTTTGTAGTCACTTTCTAATGATCCTCAAAAATAAATCACCTTTAATTACAAAATCTCAAAATTTAAATATAAAGAACACTGTAATTATTTTGAAATTCAACATTGTAAACGTTAGCTTTTGGTTTAAAAATCACTCGTTAGTTACAAAATCTCAGTTTAATGATTTATAATTAATTTGAAGGGAAAATTATTATTTCATTCCTGATGTTTGTCATAATTATTTAAGTAGTTCCTGACATTTATACATATATTTATAACATCCTGAGGTTTGCCACTGTTATATTAATTGGCCCTTCCATCAAAAAAATACATTTTTCCGTTAATTTTGAGAAGAAAAGTCAAAATTATCCTTTGGAAAAATAATTATTTCGTCCCTGAGGTTTGCCATAATTATTAAGTAGTCTCCGACATTTATACAAATATTTATAACGTCCCTGAGGTTTACTTCTATCATATTAATTGGTCCTTCCATAAAAAAAAGTACACTTTTTCCATTAATTTTGAGTGAAAAAGATGAAATTATAACTTATAAGTTTTCATTAACATTATTATTAGTCTCTTTCCTCTAAAATACTTAAAACTCACATTTTCATCATCTTCCTCAACCCAACACGGTCTTCATTGCCACCACCGTGTCAATGACAACTATTATCTCCATAACCAGATCACCACCAAAACTAAAACCCAACATCCAAACTCAATCAAACCATCATCACCCGTCATCCATTTATCTCTCTCTCCTTGATTAGAGGATTTAGGGTAGTTTGATCATTCTATTAAAAATTAACAGCAAAAATATGTTTTTTGGATGGAAGGACCAAGTAATATGACGGAAGTAACCTCAGGGACGTTATAAATATTTGTATAAATAGCGGGGACTACTTAAATAATTATGGCAAACCTCAGCGACGAAATAATTATTTTCCTTTTTAGTTTTGTTGGTGATCTGGTCATGGAGATGATACTTGACAGAGACATAGTGGTGGCAATGAAGACCGCATTGGTTTGAGTAAGATGGTGAAAATTTAAGTTTTAGATATTTTAGAGGAAAGGGATTAATAATAATGTCAATGAAAACTTATAAAGGATAATTTCATCTTTTCCGCTCAAAATTAACGGAAAAAGTGTATTTTTTTATGGAACAACCAATTAATATGACGGAATAAACCTCAGGGACGTTATAAATATTTATATAAATGTCAGAGACTACTTAATAATTATGGCAAACCTCAGGGACGAAATAATTATTTTTTCAAAGGGTAATTTCGTCTTTTCCTCTCAAAATTAACGGAAAAAATGTATTTTTTTGACAGAATGACCAATTAATATGATGGTGGCAAACCTCAAGAACGTTATAAATATATGTATAAATGTCGAGGACTACTTAAATAATTATGGTAAACTTCAGGGACGAAATAATAATCTTTCCTAATTTGAATTCAACGGTGTGTGTGTGTGCATATATATATATTAATTTTAACCGTGTTGGAAACCCATCGGCCTAATTAATTTAGTGTTGCGCAGATCCACAAAGGAAGAAAAACGCTAAGTATATATATATTTTTATTTTAACCATCCAGTTCAATTAATCTAGCCACAGGCAGGCCAACAAAAGAGAGCAAAATGCTCCCTCTTGAGTGGAGGTAAATTAATCAAAATTCGTACTGGATAGGTCTATAAAGGAGGCACTTCCTCCTTACGCTATATCCAAAAGTCGAATTTAAAATCTCTTATTAAGGGAAAAGGAATCTGTATCATCCTATCTCAACTCGGGGTCAACGATATATTTTTTTAATGTAAGCTTTTGGTTAAAAAATTACTTTTTTAATTACAAAATCTAAAAATTGAAAGAGCTAACTTTCTAGACCTAAAAGGTCAAATGAAAAGTGGTAGTGGGGTCAAAGTGAAAATAGTGAAAGCAGTGGATGAAATGCAATTTCGAACAAAGGAGGCACTTCGTCCTTACGCTATATCCAAAAGTCGAACTTAAGATCTCTTATTAAGGGAAAAGGAATCTGTATCATCCTATCTCAACTCGGGGTCAACGATATATTTTTTTAATGTAAGCTTTTGGTTAAAAAATTACTTTTTTAATTACAAAATCTAAAAATTGAAAGAGCTAACTTTCTAGACCTAAAAGGTCAAATGAAAAGTGGTAGTGGGGTCAAAGTGAAAATAGTGAAAGCAGTGGATGAAATGCAATTTCGAACAAATGCAGATGATTGGGCAAAGCCAGTGTTTAGAGAACGCGTAGAACTAGCAGAAGACTCAAACCCACAGACCTCGTGGATCGAATCCAGACCAGGAGGTACAGGTGTAGCGGTAGACTCCGGTTAAGACGTTTGAGCGGAGAGGAGAGAGATGCTGGAAAACCCTACACCGGCAGCTCAGCCTGATTCCACCAGCGTCGTCAAGCGCTATGCTCCTCCCAATCAAAGGCAACTTTTCTTTGCTTTTTATGCATCTCTAAATCTATTTTCATGTATGTGTTATGTGACCATAGAATAAGCGATAAAGTCTTTCTGTTTCAAAATTTGCAGAAACCGTTCTCTTAACAGGCGCAAATCAGGAGGTCGGTTTCTCTCTTTTTGTCTCTTTTTTTTTTATGTTTAATTTTTAAATTTAAGTTGTTATTTTATTGAGCTTTAGGTTTATAAGTTACAGTTTTTTGTTAGAAATATTGTTGAACTGCATTTATGATTTTGCTGTTCAGTGTTTTTTTTAAAACTCAATTCAATTTGAATGAAACTTTTTCACTAGCTTAATTCCAGAGATCGGACTTGTTTATTACTTAACTTCTTTAAGTGGTGCCTTTTGTGGACTTGTTCAAGCTCAATCCAAAGACACATAATTTCAGGCCACTTTTTATCTCTTTGTTTATGGAGTTGTTAGGTGACTTTTTACTTTTTTTTTAATTAACATTAATGAAATAAATCAATGTGTCTGGAAGACCAAAGCTAAATCATATGCAATTGCTCATACACCTTGTGTCAAATTTGGTTAGCTGGAAAATAGGAATGGAGAAGTACAATGCTTTAGATTGAAAGGAGTGAATTTGTGTTATAGAACTATTTGTGCATTGAGCTTCACATAAGAATTAATAAAACTAAGACATGTGTGATTCTAACAATTAGGCTTTCTTTAGAGGGGCTTAAAAATGACATGATAGGTGATGTGTCTTGTACCTGGCCTGCTGCATTTGGTTAAGTGTTTTGTCAATTTATACTTTAAACTTTTGTGAATACATTATGATAAATTTTTCTGGCCATTGAGAAGGGATTTGTTTGACTTTTTTTCTTAGTTAAGTTAAGAGGAGTTTGTTTGTTATTTGGGGGATTACTTTAAAGGGGAAAGTTGTATATTGTTGGAAAGGGATAGAGCCAAGTGTAGTTAGTAGTCATGCATGGTAAAATTGTGAAGTTCACATTTTAGGAGTACATTGATCTTAGATTATGTTTGGTGAGTTGTAATGGAACATAATGTAATGTAATTAAAGGTACTTTTAGTATAATGTTTACACTAGAAATGCTTTTGATTACTTTACATTGCGTTGCATTACAGTTTTCCAAACATGGCATAAATGTCTAGAAATGCGTTTGAGTAGACGTATGCGAAAATATTTCTACTGTCAAGCTTTAGATATTTATATCTTGGTAGTTGATAACATGTCAACTTGGTAGTTGTAAATTGTAATATTATCATATGTTTTGCTAACGTGTCATTGCTTCTCCACATCTCTTACTTGATTATCTTGTTCTAGACATCATAAAGTTTTGGAGCCAACCCTTTGCTCTTGAAAATTAATGTTTATTGCCTGAAGTTTTGAATTTTTTTTCTATCTTGTTCTATGTGCTTCATTTATCCTCAATTTCTCTATTTTTACAATCATTTGAAAGGTTACTGCTGATGTGGACTAAATTTCCATGTTTACCATGCTCATTTTCTCAACCTCTGTGTGGCATTGCTGGTTATTGCGGACATTTTTCATCTTCCCATTCTTCAATGTACTTCTCTTACTGTGGTCTAAACTGCAGTAGTTCTTTATATGGAAAGTTCTTTGTATTTATCTGTATATTAGATCTTGGACCCCAAATGATGAAGGGGTTAAGTTGTGTTCACTTTGCAGAACGATTTGATCGAAGTAACAGTCTTTATGCAAATGAGGCAGAGAAGAACCAACAGCATCCCCCTTCAAGAAATATGCCTGTTGTAGATCATGGTGATGTAGGGAGCAGCAATTTCCTGAAGGGGAATTCTCGACCAGGCTTAATTGCTTTAGAGGGCTGTTCTCGCAGTGAGGCAGCTCAACTGTTGAATGATCGTAAGTGCATACTGCAGTTTCTCTGAAAAGATCTAATGTTCAGCAAGCAATTTTATTGATTACCTTGTTGCTTTCTTCAATCAGTAGGTTCAATACAGTTAAATGTTTAGAGTGCCAATCTATTTAACAATGAAAATAACAATCACTCAGAGAAGTATTTAACGCTTGATGTTTTTCAAATTACAAATGCATTTTACTTAGTATATTTGTTGATCATTTAGTCCCATGACAGAATGTGTTCTAGTTCAATCAATGCATATGTTTTTACTTCCTGGATTGGTGAATTCTGAGAAATGAATATCTGGCCTCTAGCGTGTTCCATGCCAAACATAATATGTAGATGGCGGATAGAAATCATGGTTTAGAATGCACTAGATTTATATGATGGTGTAGATGAACTTGACCTACCAATTTGTTTGAATTGGAATGAAGTGATTGGTGCCACTTGTTTACTTTGTCCTTTCCATTTAATCTTTTTTACTGTGCATTTGTAGAAAATTTCAGTTTCCTTGATGAAAACTCTTGTAGTTTGAACTTTGAAGTCTTCTGTTGTTTGGGATGTATCGTGTTTATGTGGAATTTCAGCACAAATAGTGCCTAAAGCAAAACAAAAGTTCAAATCTGTTTATGTTTTAGCATTTTAATTGATAAATTAAGATATCGCTTTAGTTATTTTTAGAATCTCAAGCTCCCTGCATGGTAATATGTGACCCATTTATCTCTATGTTTCATTTATTTTAAGTGCAGGCTGGACACTGGCAATGCATAACTACGATGATGCATCCATAGATTTATCTGGTTAGTGGAATTACCTTGGAAGTCTTTTTATTCTATCATTGATTTGACTGGATTTCCAATGATGAATGGGTATTTTTCATTTGGGAACAACTTGATTGTGTACAACAGTAACATTTGCTCCATGTATTGTGTCTGCTTGTATTTGAGAAGCAACGTTCCTCGATATGATGGGAGGGTATAATTATAATGAATTCCAGGTACCTGTTCTTTTTCCTTGGTTCACAAAATTTGGAATAGTGTCTATTTTAGCTACATTGATAGACTGTAAGGTTCATCTCCAGACAAGACTGCAAGAAAAGAGAACAGAATACTGGAGGTCGTTTTTGTTCTAGTGAAAACCAAAGTATATAATTAATTGATTATCATTCACTGAAAAAGTTGAGCAGAATGGTGTGACCATATGTGTTTTAATGGTGGCTGAGTGGTATATATGGTTTTGCTTTGGTGTCTTGTTGATATCCACTGCATTTTAAGGTGTCATTTGCTCTATTTTATGTGGATTTTGGTTTGGTGAAGTTCACATTGAGCCCAAATTATTCTTGTTTCGGATGGTCAAACATTGCTTGTGAATTTTGTGTCTTGTGACTTTTAGGCATCATGTGTCAGCATTTTTGTTTGTTTACTATCTTGGTTTGGTCATTATCTAATGAATGTGGTGGTCTTTTTCCCCCCTTTCCTTTCTCTGTTGCTCGACTACTATTTCAATGCAAGATATAGGAAAACCCAAAATTTAGGAAAGCTCGTGAAGAATAGTTTATGGAACTTTTGGGCATTAGCATTGTTGATACTTTAATCTACTGTTATCGTTTGCTCATTCTCTAATGTGTACTTTTTCTATCTCCTGTTATTACTGCTGAAGTTGGGAAAGATGTGAAACTCTGAGGCAATATTTCTTCTCTTTTTGGTTCTTTTGAGGCAACCGAAATTGGTTCAATACAACTAGACTATTAGTCGATAACTAGTTGGTTGACTAAATGGATCCTTCTCCATCTTTTAGACTTTCTATGAGCCATCAGGAAAATCATTTTTGTCGACATAAAAACAACAAAATCAATAAACAATGTGTATCTTTAAGTTGCAGTAAATTCATGTAGAATTTGTTCATATGTGCTATCATTTTGATATATAATTAGTGGCTCGCTTATTTATTATAATATTGTTTTCTGAATTATTAATATCTGGATTATGTTAATCAGAAAGACCAGTTATGTACTTGGGAAGTAGTGCACCAGCATGGGGGGGACACATTAGACTTCCTCATCAGGTGAGTGCATCTTCCCTCCCGCTGCATAAAGTCCTCTCTCTCTCTCTCTCTCTCTCTCTCTCACATGATACGTTGCTGGATATGCTTTTTCAGTTCATGCCTGCAGCAAATGCTGGTGCACCACCTTCTGGTTCACAAATTGACTTCTTAAGTGAACTTCGCCGCGCAATGCGGAATGCAAGTGCCAATTCCGACAACTAACAGTCCCCGTATGTACTTAAAAGATGAAATGTTGTATCTGAATCTGAGATTCGCAAAATGCTTGGAGCACTGTTGCTCAGGAGTCAAGATTACCTGTTTTATTCTGTTATTAAAACCCTAAAGTATGCTACTTTGTTAAAAAATTGTGATTTATGTGACAAAGTGTTCTAAACCTTGATTGTGCTACTTGAATATATAGTCATGAGATTTTTGTTGCAGAGGTCTTTATGTGTGTGACACTTAAATCGATATTGTGTTGTAATTTACTGGATAATGAGATTAGGTAATATGCATTTATACTTGATATTGCAAATGATGAAGGCATCATGAAATACCCATATAAAAAAAAATTTACAGTGATGTTTTTTATGATGGTAAGTACAAAATGGTCTTTGAAGTTCGTCTTAATTTACAGTTTGGTCCTTTATCTCCAAATTATTACTTTCAGCCTGAAGTTTGTTGATCAATTTAGTACTTAATTTGAAGTTACAATTGTTTTTAATCAAACTTTACCTTAATGTATATACTAAAAAGAGATTTACCTTAATAAACAAATTATGTTATGTCATTATAACCATTGAACAAAAATGCAACAGTAATGCATTTGGTTATTGTGTTACAATGTTTGGAATGAATTTGGAAACTTTACAATTGTATATGATTATTTGTCCCAAACTGGAATGATTCCTTGAGCTGCCAAACGCTTTTCTACCCAGAAGACAATAAGTTTTGCTGTTATTTTCTTTTCATCGACGAGAAAAGGTTCAACATTGCTTGCTTCTGAGCCATAGGAGGATAGAGAAAATCCTTTTGGACCTGTTCAACCGTAACAGAGAAGCTAAACTAAGCTCACACACATAATTTAATGAGGCAAGTTCTAAAATGTGAACAGAACAAGTACCTGTTAGGTCTCCATTAGGGAAGAAAGCCCAAAATGAGTAAGGGTTGCCCTTCTTTTTAAAGGAGCCTTCCAACTGTCATTTCAGTTCAAAAGGAATTGAATTATAAATATGGAATCTATTTTGCTCTGACGATGAATAAACAGACTTTAAGAAAACAATACAACACTAGAAAAATCTAAGGATAAACTAAATTATGTTCAAATTAATATTTAAGTACATCTTCATTTGAGAAATAACTATAACGTCTCTAACTTATGATTTATCTCAATATCGGGTTCTTTCATCCATAAAGTGAGCTTTTTTCTTTCTAAAAAAAGTGTTTAATTGACAGTAAAGAATTTACTTGTTTTGAACGGAAGAATCTAATATTTAGATGGAAGTATAAATTATGGACGTCATGATTATTTCTAAAATGTCTGAATTGTAGAGGCACTTAAATGTTAATTTGAATATAATTTACAACTCACTTATATTTTACCCACAAACCTAATTAACATTTTCCACATAATACTTCCAAACAGCAATGTCAAACGGAATTGCATCAAAGGATGTTAAAAAAGTAAAGATTACTTACTCTATTATCTTGGAAAGTTAACTCAAGTTCAGTAACATCTTCTTTAGTTTCAAGAATTGCTTTCAGTGATGGGATTACATCTTCTTCCATCAACTGAGGCAGTGGTTTAACAGGTTCTTTTGCAGGCTTGCGCTTTGGTGCTGCTGCCTTTTCTTCAACTTTCTTTACTGCCTTTTCTTCAACTTTATCACTAGCAACTAATCAACCAAATGAGAAAAATAGTTTCTTATTATCACTTCTATATCCAAAGGCAACCAAATCCATCAATGGCAAAAATGTAAGTATTTACCTGTAGAAGTAGATGATTCTTGCACAGCAGAACAACTTATCCTTCTCCTTGATGTTGCAGACTTGATAGCAATATGCTGTACAAAAATATGGTAAGTGGTTTTGGTTTATTAAGCCACAATTAGCAGAAACTATCTTGTTCTTGCTCCCCAAATCCAAAAATTAATCAAACAAATCTAATAATTATAGCTTAGTTTAATAAATTTTTTCTCCCATTGACATGAATTTTCCTTTCTAAATAAAACCTAATTCTGAAGCATGTAACCATATAAAAATTAATGAATAAATGTTGGAAAGGAGACTAATATAAGAAAATTATAATGGAAAAATGTGTACATACCAAACAGAAGGTGGAGGAGTTGGTTCTGGAATTCCTACTGAAGTATGAAGGTGATGAAGGGAAGCTTGAAACTCCCATAGCTCCACCTTGAGTTGCCATGTTACTAAATATTGAATGCATTATAAAATTCTAATTTTCCAAATTTACTTTTTCCTTTCAATAACTAATCATTTTTCTAATTTTCTGTGAAATCAGAACAGAAAGAAAGAAGAGAAAAGATGAGAGCTGAACTCAGGATAGAAGACAAACACTCCAAGAAGAGGAGAAGAGAAAAGAGTATTTTGATCCACACAAAGCTTGGTAAAATATATGCCACTGGTTTTCTTATTTTTTCCCTTTTCTGGACTTATAATTAATTTTCATAACTGAAAAAAATCAAGAAAAATAAATAAATAAATAATTTTATAATTCCTAGTGGTCCACCGTCCATTTCCTGTTACTCTCTTGCCAAAAATTTTTATCAAATAATTGACTAAGCCAACAATCAATTCTGGTCTATTTGCATATAATAATTATGAATTTCAAGTACACAATTTATTTTCAAAAGATAAAATTTAAATTATTTTCAAATAATAACTTAACATGCGATGCAATAAAAAAATTTTATATCATGATACATAGTATCTAAATATATATTAGAGTTTAAAAACTGCACTTCCATATTATTGAGAGGAGAAATTATAATTAAAATAATCTGGCTTGAAAAGGGAGTGAGTGTCTATTAATACTGCTGTAAACGAGCCAAGGAAGACATTTTCTATTGAGTTCGGATCAATTAAGGTATATGTATATTCCAACTCAATTTATTTATAATTAATAATTTAAAAAAATCATGATTCATTTACTTTACACATTCATATTATAGCATAAGCTTGCAAGTTGTCGCGAAACTATTTAATAATAAAATTTATGAGCTTGAGTTCAAAACTGGAGTCTGCTCGTTCATTAATAAAATTTTAAAAGTAAAAAATAATTCATAAGTTGCAAGCTAATACACATAACGAGAAATTAGAAGCTATTAATTTATGATAAAATCAACAAATTTCTTGATCAAGACATCCCTCTCATTATTGGCTTTGAACATATGAAAACAGTGTTCTTCCTCTTTAGTCTCATAGAATTCCACTTTCCCTCCCCATCCACTGTTACCTAAAGTCTTGTAATAGGCCTCCCCTCTATTTCTCAACCAATCTTTCTCTGCCACACAAACCAATACTTTGTCACACCCAATCCTTGACAAATTCGGATCCACTCCCGGGTTCAGTTTCGGGTCATCATCGC
The DNA here is from genome assembly GCF_041381405.1 of Jatropha curcas. Lineage (NCBI taxonomy): Eukaryota > Viridiplantae > Streptophyta > Magnoliopsida > Malpighiales > Euphorbiaceae > Jatropha > Jatropha curcas. The sequence goes on along the minus strand of NC_143153.1, from coordinate 4,903,439 downwards.
ACCCGGAACTTGTTGGACACAAATACTTATACATTTTGTCTTCCTCTTTCCCTCCAAAGAATGGATGCACTATAAGCACACCACTAATCTTCAAACCACCTAATCCAATGACACCAGCTTGAACTGCAACATAATGGGCTATATTTGCCCCGGCACTCTCGCCCATTAAGAAAACCCGCCCAAAGTCCACGCCCTCGTTGAGCCACTGTTCCTGCCCTAGCCCATTGGAGTGACTAGCGATCCATTGGAGCCCGGCCCATGAATCATCGTATGCAATTGGTAAAGGGTGTTCTGGGGCTAATCTATAGTCAATTGAAATGGCAATCATATTGGCTTCAGTGACTAGAGAAGTAAGAAATTTTTTTGTCACAACGTCGAAAGGCGATCCAGCGCAGAAGCCTCCGCCATGGTAGTGGACAAGGAGCGGCAGCTTCCGATCAGAACCATCGAGTTTTGGGCTGAAAATGCGGGCCTTGACACCGGTATCGGTTGAGACAATTACATCTTTGGATTCGACACCACTTTCCGGGTCTTGGCCAGGAGGAACAAAGTCCATAACCATGTATCTCTCTATTCTACCATCCTCATAGACTTTGAAGAAGGGTGGAAAATCGTGAATAATGTCCTTAGTGGTTGAATCCATAGCAGAAATGAGAAAGGTGTGTTCTTGAGAATGGCTATCTTGAGGAGGATGAAACAAGAATATAAAACAAGCAACATGCATCTGAAGCTGAAAGTCTTTAAACTGTCCAAATAATCTGCTCTTCTTATGTTAGAATGGTAGTTGGCTAACTGACTATTTGGAGCCAACTAATATTAAGTCAACCGAAATGTCATTCAAGGCTTCAAGCAGTACCCATTTTAAGGATAGTCTGGTTTTATTAGATAGAAAAGGAAAATGAACATAATATAATACAGAAAAAGTGACCCATAAGGTAATTTAACATGAAAGCAAACAGAAGAATAAGTATACTATTATCTCCTCCATTAAAATTCACTTAAAATTTTCTGAAAGTTGTATTTTTAAAAGAAATTCCGAGGAATTATTCATTAGGTGCAAGGAGCATAGATTCATTGTCCAAAAACTTGTGAAGGCTCAACATTACATAAAATTGAAATATTGTTCAATAATGTAAGAATTTAATATAAAAATGACATATGGGTCATGATAACCCTCTTTTCTTTTCTTTTCTTTTTTTCACCAGAAAAAAACCTTCATTTATATAAATCTGCACAATATGCAGGCATATAACAACAATTTAAAGAGTTATATAGAATAACAAAATCAACAGAGCAGGAAAACATCAGTAACTTCTGATTTGCAGCCACCAGGACAATAATAATCTATAAAACTTTTTTCATTGATCTAGTACAATAATCTAACTTACAATGGTAGATTTTTGTTTCCTTGAGTTTGTTCTTTTTTTGACAGGGGCAGAATCAGTGGACAACCTGTTCTGTTTAAACTTTTCAACCATTGTGTAGACCTGCATTGAGTAGACGATGTAAGCGGCTCCACACTAATGAATACATATTTAAAGAATTAAAGTTATATATCAATGGGGGATGTGCTTTTCTTGAATAAAATTTACCTAATTTTTTCAGAAATGAACCCTGCCCCTTCCTAGCTGGGAGTACACTACCTTTAACCGGGTGCCAATTTTGCAATGGACATTTTTGAAATGGCCTAATGGCTGAAAAAACTATACCTAAACCTTTTAAAATATATTATTTTACCCTAAAATACATCAATTCTACCCATTTGGTATAATTAAAACGGAAATATAACCTTTATATCTATCATTTTTCCAATCACTCATCTCCAAACTCAATTTTAGTATAACGCTTCATCAATATCGACTCAATTGCAAAAATGATGGTATAATTCTGATCAAATGGGTACAATAACAATGAACCTTAAAGGTTAGGGCAATATGATTTATTTTTAGAAGGTTTAGATATATTTACGATTCTTCTAAAAGATTCGCATTTTGTTTGGTCATTACCCCTTTCAAAATTTACCACTATCAGCACATTTTTAACATGAACCCATTTGCAGTGAATCTTAATTACAAAACTTTATAATTTGCAGATATTGCTTGTTGTTTGTCAAATTGGGGTATAATCCAAGACATCAATTGATCTAATAACGGTGAATCTTAACCTACTTCACACTTCCCCCAAATTCTAATAACAGTTTTCAATTGGTCATAAGTTCACATCATGCGAACAGTGAATCTAAACCAGCACACCACATTACCTTTCTTACTCCAGATGTCAATCCCAAGTTCGAAAGGGCCTTCTTGTTCACATACTTCCAACTTGTAGCTTCTTTTTTGTGTTCACTAAACAACTCGGTCGTTCCACCTTGAGGCCAAGAGAAAGCAAATAATGAATAGAAATGTGAATATGAAATACTTGTGGGAGGAAAATAAGGACAGAGTAGGTTATTCATTCTATACCATCTAAACCCCAAGGACATAGCCAAAAATTAATGAGAGGCACCACAGAAAAGGCAAAATAATCGTTTCATATGATAATAATGAGAACTTAGTTGTATAAATCACATATCACTAAATAATCAACAACAGACTAGTGCATTATAACATGATAAGTCATAAATAATGATTTAACGAATGATTCTGACCAGTCATAAGGCAGTAATGGTGTTAGAGTGAGAGATTATAAAAACTTGACAAAATGGTAATCATATACAAATATGTTAACCACACATTTGCTTTTTTAATACAATATTTTTGTGCACAAAATGGGAAAGGGAGATTAGGCTAGGCCACATACCTTTAAGACATATTACTAGCAATTCCACATAAACCTTGAGACGAATGTGAGAGAAAATATGAACAAATTCTCCAATATCTTCTCTCAGAACTATGCTACACGTCCTCTGTGGATCAATTTTGAATGTTTTTTTCAGGAACTGATTAATTTCTTTTGTCCTTTTGGTTAAATCAGCTTCTTTGTCTAACATGACAGTAGGGAACTCCCAGAGACCAGCAAGCAGACCATCGTCTGGCCTCTTTACAAGAAGAAATCCACTTTCAGATTGGTCACCGTCAGTTGGACCTTGGCTTCCTAATATCTCCACAACACAAACAGCAGAAAATTCATTTCTTTGTTTCACCTTGACAACCTTGGCAGGATAATCAGTAACTAATACCGACTTGTCCTCGGAAATTGAAAGTGCACGACATTGGTTGGAAACAGGACATAAAGAGCAATTTGGGTTTGATGGAGTGCAAACAGTTGCACCAAGTTCCATCAGAGACTGATTGAAATCTCCAGGACGGCAAGGATCAACTAATTGAGCAGCTAATTTCCTGATCCACAAGAATTCAGATGAATAAGTAACTGGAGGGAAAACAAAAATCATCTCTTATTTGTTTCAATCAGGCATACCAACTCAGAGGTGCTTCATAATAACATGTAATCGACATAAACAGTTTTAGGGTTGCCATCAAGAAATGAATAGGGGATAAGAGAAGGAATTGCTGTTGTGGCAAGTAATTAGGAGCCTCTATGAGAAGAAAATAGTCTACCAAATAGATATTTGACAGCTTCACCTTTTGTTCTCATGAAGGTGTGCTGAACCAAAACAGAGAGTGGACAGCGCAGAATAGCATCAATGTCTGTATCAAAGTAATCAGGTGGCAATGGAGGTGATCAATAAAACACACACACACAGAATTCAGGAAAGTACTAATGTCATGTCCCGTAAAAGAATGGGAGTTTATCACAGTATATCACATATTATGTAAGAAAAATGAAAAATACGAAGAAAAATGTCAAAGTATTATCCATTACAAAAGGATAAAAGGCTAAGGTTCTAAATTAAAGAAAAGAAATTCTAAATACCAAAGCTCACCAAAAGTTCTTGATAGCCACTAAGTTCTTTGGATTTGTTGAAATAGCCTTCAACCTAGCAAGCACCCTTATAACATTCCCATCAACCACAGGCACCACCTGACATTTCAGACCTTGAACAATATCTGCTTACATAATTCAAAAGGACAAAATGCAGAGCCTACTCACTTCTCCAAATGCTATCGAAGCAATTGCACCAGCTGTATAGTTTCCTATTCCAGGAACCTTCCTTAAGGAAGACACTGTACTAGGAAATCCACCTCCCTCAGCAACAATCATTTTAGCTCCCTAATATTAAGACAAAGAGCTGGAAATTAATCATCCTTTCTACAGTGGTGATAGATATTTCTATCTGTAACTTACAGAACCCTTTGCATTTATTTGAACTTTGAAATTTTCCTTTTTTTCCTTTTACATTCTTTGATCTTTTTATTATCTTTTTTCACTTCATTTTCCTTTTAATTCCCAAATAATTCAACAAACTCACGTTCTGGTTTCATTTCTTTCTTATTTATTCAAACAAACTGAAGATGACAAAAACCATGAAAACTGGTGCTGCCAAAAGAAGTTCCTAGCTTGCTAACTGTTATCCGCAATTAGAAGTAAATGAAATAATCTTAAATTGGAAGTGAACATTCAAACGGGAAAGGTATCAAGATATCAAACAAAAATGAGGGGCTTTATAAAACCATTGGGTAAGAAGTCACAGGTCCGTACTGTATCCTGGTTAAAGCCACACAACTACAAAAGCAATGTTTCCCACTATTCATAATTTAAAGCAGTTTTACAATTGTATCCAATTCAACAAGTTATCATATTAGTAAACATAGTAAGTATCTTTCAATGCAGCCTGTAATAACATGATACATTTGTAGATTCAAAGAAACTCTTCCAACCACAATAAGTATATCTGATTAACTCTCTCTTCAAGGAATTGACTTTTTTTATACAATTCCAACAACAACAAAGACAATGAAATTTTTCATAATAATTGTTTAATTTCCCATTGTTAAACAATCAGAGATCCAGACCAGTATTTCAAAAAAAAATGCATATAAGCCATGGAGTAAAAAAGATTCAACCTTTAACCATATAAATGACAAAACCAAGCATGCACTTTAAAAGCATGACCAATTAAACAAAGCGCACCTCTAACAGAAAACGTGCCCGCCTATAATAGCCTAATCCTGCCCACATCTCATTCACCTCCTGTACAACAAACAAAAACAAAAGATTACTTACTGAGGATCACCAAGCAAAATCATTAAACAGCCACCAAAAGAATAAATCTTTCACACCTATTCAAACCCAGTTTAAATTAATATACCTCAAGAGAAGCCAAGGCCAGATTTTCAAGAGTGGGCCATTTGAGCATCCAACGGTTATAATAATCAATCACAGTCTGAACTCTAGTCTGTTGAAGCATTACTTCAGATACCCACACCCCATAAGCCCTCTTCCCTTTCTCTTCTTCTTCTTCAATTTCAAGTGGGTTCGTGTTTTTTCTTCTCCAAGGAAGCACTCTCTGGTTATGATCGTACCAGTCCAGTAATGATTCCCTGATTTTCTGGATTTCTTTGTCACTAAACAGGTCTTCAATGTCCGGTATTGTTTTCTCTTCTTCGTTTACCAATTTCCTCTTCTTTTTCTGTTGAACATTCCTCTTCTTCTTTAGCTTTGTAGTGTCCTCCATTGCTGCGATTGGAGCAAATTGGGGTGTTCTTTGGTTCAGTAGTGGTTTTGTGAAACTAGAGCTGCTGCTTTTGGTTGTGCTTGGAATTGGAGGGATTTTCAAGTATTCGAACCCACCAAACAGGCTATACATGGAAAACAAGAGGTCGCTTAATGCGATTTTGGTCTTTTACCTTCTGTTTTTCTCCTTCAGGATAAAATTACATTTTAAGCCCTTGATATTTGTTCTAATTATAAATCCGGACCTTTTTTTTTTTTTTAATGCTAGATGCAGAGGATTCGAACCCGGATCTATTGCCAGATTCTATATATACTTATCACTAAATTATGTCTTGGTGTACTGGATAATATTTTTCAGAAGTATATTTTTTATTTAAATTTTATGTATAGTTTGTTATAAATGAATTTTTGTTTTGAATATTGGTATAAAAAAAATGTGAACTATAAAATCAGTTATAAATAATAGAGGCTTCTTTAGTTATATTGAATTTCATATCATTTACTTTTTTTAGAAAAATAATATTTTATTAATGATTACGTTATTAAAACTAGTTTGGTTAAACTATTGTTGAAAGACTGGTAGCCGACAACTGATAGATAATACTTGGTGGTTGCTAATTAATACATAGTATATGTTTGATAAAATTTCGTCACAAAGTTCATATTGAAATATTAAAATAGTAAATGACTATTGTGGGAATTAATTTTTTTGAAACATTACAACTATTTTACATTATTTTTTATTTTATTTTATTGAATAATAAAATAAAATGATTAAAAAATTTATACATATGTTTAAATAATTTTACTTTGACTTGTTACTAATAATATAATTCCTCTATCAACAATTAAAATATACAAATAATTATTTATTATTTTGCACATCAAAGCATAGTCTAGTGGTAAAGTCATATATGACTTGACCATAGATTCATTTCAAATCCCCTTCCTCAATATTCAAAAAAAAAAAACTACTTTTATTATTTTAATAATTTATAATAAAAAGCTAATTTAAAAATACTTTTTGAATTAATTAATTTTAATAAGGTTGATTGATTTTAAAAAGTCAAATTGATTAATTGCTTATAGGAAAAAGTTATGATTAAGCTGGTAGAAATTTGAACAAATATTTCTAAATGTTTAAAGACTAAACATAAAATTCAACCGATTGTTGATCAATCTTTTATAAATTCCTAAATTGATAAATTAGACAATGATTTTATTTAGAAAAAAAAAATTAAGATCTAATTATATTTGGCTAAATACATAGATTACCTTTGAAATTTAATAAATTAACTTTATAGCACTTTCAACTTTACGTTGGACTAAATATGCACTTGAAGTAAAAAAATTTACACCAATTAAATACATTTCCATACTGGCAATCGTCCGTGTATTACAATTTCGACTTGCCCGTCCGACAAGCTATTGTTTAAAATTTTAGTAGGCCCCCTTAAGCCAAGTGCGCAATGTAATATGCTTGGGCATGATGTATAATTCTGTGCAAATTAGAGGGTTGAAAACATGATTTTCACTAAAGAGGACCCAAAACGTCTTTCTTTCTCAAGTTTATATCTTTCTTTTCTTTTTCAGAATAATTCGTCAAAAAAAATTTATAGATTTAATTATGCACTTCATGATTGCATCAAATTTAATTAATTAATTAATTAATAGTTGTTTGGCTTTTGCTTGCCCATATATAAGCATGCAAACAAACAACAAATATTTATCAAAATTTAAATTTGAAAATAGTAACAAAAATTATTTATCAAGTTAAAACACAAGAAGATAGCTTTCTCACTAACAAACCACAGCCCTTTCAAATATTGTACATTTCAAAAAGCTTTTCATTTATAGCATTTCAAATATCTAAAAGAACTGCAAGATTTGAATCCGAGACATCGTGACATAGCTCACGAACTATTTGTTCGACAATGGCGAGAGATGAGGAATGTAGGACTGAGACATTGTTTCTCTTCTGGGATTGAATTCCGGGTCGAGGTAAGGTAGGGGAAGAGAGAGAGAGAGAGAGAGAGAAATGCATTATTTTCCTGGGGAAAATGCTCTATTTTTGCTTAATGGGATTGGTATTTGCTATTTTAGACATAGAGGAAGAGAGGGGGTGGGGGGGGGGGGGAGAATTAGATCCCACAAAGGGTTTTGTAAAGGATGTTATTTTATTTTTTTTATTTTCAAAATTGCTTATGTAAAAAGAAATTGAATCCCATTTTTGCTTACTTATCTTACTTAGCTTTTTTATAATACACGTGCAGTTGTCAGTGTGGGTATATATTGGAAGATGTTTAATTGATGTAAAATTATTTATTTCAAGTGCATAATTGGTGCATCGCAAAGTTAGGGGTGCCGTAGGATTAATTTATCAAAGTTTAAGGGCAATTTATGTATTTGACTAATAAAACCAAATTTTGTTTTGAGCCTTCAAAAGAGAAAAAAAAAAAAAATTGCTGAGACCAGGAGAAACGCAGGTGTATAATTATGTGACCTCAAGAAGCACTTTCATAAACAGGGATAACGTAAAAACGTGGCGCAAACTGATTGGCCAGAACCTACCCAATTACGGACACATCTCTCCTGCTGATTCACTCACTGAGTGTGCCTGCTCCTATAAAACTGGACCACGAGCCAACGGTGATCTACTCTGACGTGGCACACATCCTTCCATCCATTAATCATACACGATCTAGATGCTAATCAACGATGATGATGGACGATCATCATTAAAAGATCTTAATTAATCAGTTACATTAGTGTGTTATATGCGACAATTATATTAACCAAAACATTAGTCCTTTACCATAGATTTTCTTCTTTCTTTTTTAGGATATTCAAATTCTCAGTGCAAAGTCAAAGCAAGTGAAAGCAAATTTGACTATAGTTTAGGGTAATGGTGACGAGGACGAGGACGATGATGGTGACAATCATTTTTTAATTGTATTATATAATAATATAGATCATTACATTGTTTGTAAAGTGAAGGAGATTGCAGAAGCCCGGAAATTTCAGTTATTTTTCTTTATTTTCGAGTGAGTGAAAGAAAGAGAGAAGAAAATGGAGGTTGGGTTCTTGGGGTTAGGGATAATGGGGAAGGCCATGGCCACTAATTTGATAAAAAGTGGTTTCAAGGTCACTGTTTGGAACAGGACGCTCACTAAGGTAAATGTTCTTCTACTTGTTATTTAATCTTTTGTTTTTGAAGATTTTATTTATTGATAAATGGGTATTTGTAGTGTAATGAATTGGTAGAGTTAGGTGCTTCCATTGGAGAAAGTCCTGCTATTGTGGTCAAGAAATGCAAGATTACTATTGCTATGTTGTCTGATCCTGCTGCTGCACTATCGGTTTGTAGTACTGTCTCCCAATCTTGTATTTATTAGTTTCATTTTTGTTTGTTCTAGAGAAGATTGTTAATGAAATTAATGGATTATTGTTCAGGTGGTTTTTGACAAAGATGGAGTTCTTGAAGAAATTGGCAGTGGTAAAGGGTATATTGATATGTCAACAGTTGATCCTGAGACTTCCACCAAGATCAGCGCGGTTTGTCCTTTGTGCTTTATATTAGACTCTAATAATTGATTTACTCCTATTTTCAATTATTTCATTGTGCGATTGAGATAAGTACTCTTTCATGGTATTTGAATGTGAATATATATGGAACTAATGCTATATCGTTTCTAGAGCTCAAATGACTTTACAAACAATAAAAACAACTAAGTTTTAGTCCCGAACTTGGGGTAGTCTATATGAATTCTTTGTTTCCAATATCCGCTCGGATCAAATTAATATCACCGCAAAGCAAAATATGTCTGAAAAAATTTTGAGATAACTTTTTAAAAAAAAAGTAGAGCTCAGATGACTTTGTGAGAACTAAATTTCACACTAACTGTCTTGGAACTACCAAAGACTTTGTTTTTATTTTCATCGACAGGAAGGACATGAAATTATCTACATGTTACTTGCGTTATCTAGTCTTCATTAAGTTTCTTACATCATCAGGGTGGAATTTTGACAAGTGGATAAATGGACTTTTCTACTAAATCTCTAAGAGGCTAATGTCATTTTATGATTTGAACATTTTTGAGGTAAAAGTGCAGTTTTTCTACGTATTGCATAAAAAAGGTACTTTGAGCTAATGAAATCATGCATGAATGAAAAGCTTTGGAGAGATTGATCACATCTATTTTTAAAATTTTTGGCACCTAATTTTACATTACTTTTGGTAAAAACTGAGCAAGCTTTTTTAGTTGTCTCAGTTTGCTAATGTCATATATTGAAAATGTTGGTTGTTTGTTTTGCTTTTAGCAAAACATTGAGAACGGCAACTTATGTTGGTTATTGTCATTTGTGCTGGTGTCCACAGGCAATTACGGCAAAGGGTGGTTCTTTCCTTGAAGCTCCTGTTTCAGGTAGCAAGCAACCTGCAGAAGCTGGCCAACTAGTAATCCTTGCTGCTGGAGATGAGGTAAATGGACAAATTATTTTGTGATTTGGCTGCCTGCTAGGTTTCTAGTAAACTCGATTGCTAGCTGTTATGATCAGCTGCTGTTGTTCTTCTAATTCATTCGCATAGCATGGGCAGAATCCCAAATCACACTTCTCATATAGCATCTTATAAGTAGCTCATTTTTATACAGAATGTTGCTGACATATGTCAAATGCGTTGGACGTATGGATTAAGAGTTTGAAGCCTGTGTCCCCATTTTGTTTTCTACTTGTTTGTCAGTATTACTTTTCCATTGATGTATTTTTATTTATGTCATCTCCCATTTCCTCTCAGTTTAGGAAGCAGCCATTGGAATTTACTTGCTGCTATAGACTGTCTTTATACACCTGTATGTTGTAGTTCCTTGTTTTCAGTTGGTGGATGAACATTTGGTTCCGCATGGAAAGTTATTTTCTTGCTTTTCCAAATAGGAAAACAGAAAATATGAGAGGAATAGAAGAATGGAAAAAGAACAAAGAAACAGTAGTGTTTTTCTCCTGAGGCTTTTATTATAATGCTAAGTTTATCCTCTTTAGATACCAGACAATTTGACTTTGTTAATGCTTCTAAAGTTGTGATAGGTTGCTAGTTTATTCTAAATTGTTTTGTTATTGTGCTTAAGTTTCTTTAGTATTTTTGTGTGCCTCTATTATTTACTACTTCATGCCTTAATTGTAGGCATTATACAATGAAGCAATACCAGCTTTTGATGTCATGGGGAAAAAGTCTTTCTTCCTGGGGGAGATTGGGAATGGAGCAAAAATGAAACTTGTTGTCAACATGATAATGGGCAGGTAATTGGTGGCTTTTTGAAATTTAACTTGTGATGATAGTTTATATATCAAGGAGAATTTTAATACGAGGTAAAATGTCAGAGAAACTGATAATTGAACATAGCTTATATTTTATGATTCTGATGTACTTGCATCAATCTAGTAATTATGTGGTGGAAATTTTGTCAAAGCATTATAATAGTATTTTTGCATATTAGTAATTTAAGGGGAAGAAAAAGGACTCTGAATAGCAGATCTTTATTTGCAGCTTATCCTGTTTGAGAAATGCAATTTTTAATGTAAAAGGGTTCTGGGTAAATAGATTAACTATGATATACTGGGTTCTTTTGCAATGCATAATTGATGTTATGCTGGGCGAAGAAAGGATAGAATTGGCTATTCCTGAAGTGAAATCTACTCGAAGTTCATATATTTCATTTCAAACTTCATGTCATATATTCTATGGCTGTTATGTCATGATCCTTTTATGTCCATAGAGGTGATGTTAAAAGAAGTTTGGTGGCTGCTTAAGCAGTATTTTACATATTCTTTTTCACATACACACAAAAAAAAAAATTCTTTATTTTGTTTAGTATTGGTTATCTTAATTGAACAAATTGATTCTATTCTTTCTCTAGTTGTTAAATGGAGAACACCTTTACAACAGAGACTTGTTGAACCTGTCCACTTTGCTATAGCCAAAACCACTGAGTTATGCATGGTTTTATATGTCATCAAGTACAAATGGGTTAAATAAAGGCCTCTAGATGAGGATGCCTTTTTGGGATACCCATTATGACATCGTAATTTGTATACGTTACAGTTGTCTGCTTATTATGAACTGACTTGACAAACTAATCGATGCTTCCATGATATGCAAAATGTTCATGTACTCAATATTGACATCGGTTATGGTTTCTTGCTCTTTGCAGTATGATGAATGCATTTTCTGAGGGACTTGTGCTGGCAGAAAGGAGTGGACTGAATCCTTACAACCTCCTTGATGTATTGGTGAGATAGCAAACGGGAACATTCTATGTCAATTTACCTTGGAATCGTTGCTGACCTATTTCATGCAGGATCTGGGTGGAATTGCCAACCCAATGTTTAGGGGGAAAGGACCTGCTATGCTCAAGAGCAATCACGCCCCTGCTTTTCCTTTGAAACATCAGCAAAAGGACATGAGGTTGGCTGTTGCCCTTGGGGATGAAAATGCTGTATCAATGCCAGTAGCTGCTGCTGCAAATGAGGTGATGCTTTTCTTCCATCTTAGTTGCTTGTCTTCAAAACTTAACAAATGTGGTAGTGATATGTTAGACAGGATTTAATTTAACAATGCTTGATCTGTTATTGTATATTTTGAAATCAAATGGACTTGAATAACTATTCATATAAATGCAAAATTGACAATTGAATCTCAGCTCAGAGCAGCTTCTTTCTTTTTCCTCCTTCAAAGTTCTACAATTGTATCTCTACTTTGTCAGGAATGTTCAGCCTCTCTCCATTAGTTTATGGGCCTGTGGGTTTTTCCTCTCTAATATTTCATTTCATAATTAAATGCTAATTAGGTTAGCCTTTAATTCAAAGGGTGAATTTACTATTTAGTCCCTGAGATTTATCAAAATATAAGTTCTAACTAGTTTATTTCTGCCTAGCTTTAGGAACTAAATACTTTTCTTTTTCATCTATCCCAAATTATAAATCTCTTACTTTCTTAAGAATACAATTGATTTGCTAAAATCTCTAATATACCCTTATTTAATGCGCCTTGTTACCAACAACTTTTCATTGAGTTCTTTATTGGGAGTGGAAAAATTCTTAGGTGGACTGAGTTTACCACGTCAGCACGTCAGCCATAGATCAACACAATGAAATAAAGCCACATTATTTGCTTGTTTTTTTTTTTGCGTCCCACATCAATAACTCCTAAATCAACGCAACTAGTCTTGGGAGTGGCATCAAATAGTGTGATATTAGTATTAATGTAGGAGAATATTATGAAAAATATAGGTTAAATTTACTGTTCAATCTATATTAATTAACTTTTCTAATGTGTGCAAAAATAGAAGCAAACTCATTTTTATGGGACGGAGGGAGGAGTAGTTTATCCTAAAAAGTTTTATTACTTTTGACTTGCCTTTTATAGTTGAATAATGGAAAATTTAACTGAAAGATTAAGTAGTTGACAGAATGATATTATGAAACCAATTATTTTGATTTAGAAATAGAGATTCCGACTCATGAATTAAGCCGAACTTCAAGGATTAAACAGTAATTCATCCATAACCGAATGTTCCATTTTACAAGAAGTTTTGTGCATATTGAACTGAAAACTACTGATTGGCATTTTCTTGCAGGCTTTCAAGAAGGCAAGAAGCTTGGGATTAGGGGACTTGGACTTCTCAGCAGTTTATGAGGTTGTGAAGATGCATAAGGATTAATCTTATAAGATAGTGTAATTTACTCATGGTTTAGCTTTGTTGGTGACTATATTACTAGTTTTAGCTTTGTGGTTTTTATTGTACAACTGAAAACATGTTTCAAGATTTGTATCCCAAGAAATAATGCTGTGAATTCAAATCTTGGTTGTCGTAAAATTCGAATCTTGATTTTTTTTAAAAAAAAAATTGGAAAAAAGAATTTTCACAATAATTTAATTCAGGGTTTCTAAAAATAGTTGTACACTTTATAAATGAGGTTGGGGAAAAGAAATAATTGCTTTTGTTTTGGATTGGATTGTTCTGAATTGTAGAATTCAAATTAGTTTTATCATTTTAACAAACACAAATTTTTACTTTGAAAATCTTTATTTAGAAGAATAGAATGGAATACACCTAAAAAAGAAACTATCACAAAAGTTATAAATTAATTTTAAAAAATAATTTTAAATTAATTAAAATAATGCGGTGAGCGTGGATCGAACACGCGACCTTCAGATCTTCAGATCTTCAGTCTGACGCTCTCCCAACTGAGCTATCCCCGCTAATTGATTTTAAAATTAAAATTTATTTTAATTACGTGTACAGTAATTTACTCATTTTGTTTTGGGATTACAGCAATTTACTGTACCCATACCAAAAGAAGAAACAAGTCAATTATATCTCCCAAATGGAACATATTCTCCACCTTACCGTTACTTTGGTTTCTTCCTCCATAAGACTACACAACACAAACTACAAAAGAAACCCACTGTACTTGTTTTCCAATATCTACTTCCATCAATGGCTGCAATTCTTTCTCTTCTTCATTTTCCCTTTTACATCATCAACCACAATAACAATCCCCCTTTCTTCTTCAACAAAGCATCCATCTTCCTCAGATCCATCGAAAATCCTCAACAATTTAGCTTCACTTTCTCTCTCTAGAGCTCATCATCTCAAATCGCCTAAAACCAAATTTTCTCTTATCAAAACCCCTCTGTACTCTCGCAGCTATGGTGGGTATTCAATGTCTTTGAGTTTCGGTACACCACCGCAAAAAGTTAAATTTATCATGGACAGAGGAGGTAGTCTCGTTTGGTTTCCTTGTACCTCTCGTTATCTCTGCAGACTGTAATTTTCCAAATACATGGACAGAGGAGGTAGTCTCGTTTGGTTTCTTTGTACCTCTCGTTATCTCTGCGCAGACTGTAATTTTCCAAATACTGACATAACGAAACTAGAATAAATTTATACCTAAACTTTCTTCTATTTCAAAACTCGTGGGTTGCAAGAATAAATGTGCATGGATTTTTGGATCAATGTTTAGTCCCAATGTCTTCACTGCAAACGAACAGTCAAAACTGTACTGATCAAGCTCTACGGCTGGTCGTTTACTTGTAAAGTCTCTTGATTTCCCTAATAAAACGGTAACCGATTTTCTAGTAATTATAAAAAATTCGCATTTTACATTTTATTGTTAGACGTGAAAAAAATGCATAAAAAATAACATATTATGAGTCCCTGGTGACCGCTGATGGATCATCACTGGAGGTCACAAATTATGAGTCCCTGGTGATCGCTGATGGATCATCACTGGAGGTCACCGATCCTCAATTTAAGGAAAAGTATAGTGCAGTTGTCCTGTTTTACAAAATGCAATTAGATTAGCTTTTTTCTGTTTTATTAAATATATTAACTTGTTTTTATATTTTACTTCTATTAAATTATTAGATCATTCTGTTCGATTTTTGCATATTTTCTGTTAAGTAAAGAACAAATTAATATATTTCCTGAAAGACAATGACAGATTAATTCTATTTCACAAATTATGTACCGTAATTTTTTCTTTAATTTATTGCAACTTTTTCTCATATTAAAAATGAGATTTCTATAATTCTAAGAATTTTATATCCTTATAAAATATAAATTTTAATACTTTTTAATTAATTTTTAATATTACAACAAAAAAAGCATAAAAAAAATATTTTCCAAAAATAAATTACTTCCCATAAACAATTAAAGCCTAACACAGAAAAAACAGAAACAAGATACAATGCAGAGCAAAGAACTGTAAAGAGAATAGCTGAGGCCCAAAAAATTGACCTCATATATTTGCTTTCAGCATTGTAATCAGTGAAGGTTTACATAAGCAACACTTATTATCCCTCAACAAACATTGGACTGTCAAGCATACCGTGACAAAAATTGATTCCTCCCATACCATGAATAAAAACAAGCAAAAAGTATCTTTTTCTACAAGAAAACAGGGGAATGGAGGTTATTTGCTTTTTTGAAAGGGAAAAAAAGATATATACTGAACTAAAAACTAATTTTTGAATATAGATCGTCTTTTTTAATGCTGTACAAAACTAATTCACTTGTCTGCCAACAGCCAAAAATTGGAAATAGTCAAAAGGTCTGCTCTATACAAACTTGTATCTATGCCTTCATTTCCTTCTGGTCAGACCAGAAAAAATGCATCAAATTATGCTCCTCAATGCGAAACTAGCGGTGAAACTTCGTTTCAATAATTCTTGGAACAGGGCATAGCGCACGGATTCGAAGGCAAGCAACCCTTTATGCTCTCTATACGCAAAATGCCACAGCATGAGCCGAAGCCTTACTTGGACCTATTGCTTACAAGCATTTTTTTTACCTGAAATGTAGTATTTAAGGAATTGCTAAAAGAATCAACACATGGAATTATGAAATACTGACAATGTCTCCACGAAGAGTTTTGTAATGATAATAAATAGAAATCTAAGTAATTTCATAACTAAATCAAACCAAACATATACATTATAATTGACCAACATTTAAAAAAAAAAAAAAAAGAAAAAAAAGAAAAAGAAAACCAGATAAATAATATTTAGTTCCTAGACTCCCCTAGTGAAAAACAAAAAAAGAAACATGTTACCATCTAGTTAAGGTTAAACATATTTTCAATATGAAACAGAATAAGATGCTGTTGACAATAGAGGAATACCTGTGCATTTGCTTCCAGTTTCCTGGTTGTTTTCACCTTGAACCCTTTTCAAATAAGGAGAAATTAAGTCATCAAATTTCACCAACCAGAGAGCAAGAGCAGATGATGTTTGAGGCATAGTTGGAAAGAATGCAATAATTTCTTCCATAGAAGTATTTGAATCTTGCGGAACATCAAGTTGACACAACCAGTCCTCATTAATTCCAGCAACAAAATCAGCAACAGCCTGCAAAAATAAAATAAAATGTACCATCACAAAATTGACAACCCTCCCCAGTACAGGGCACGAAAAAATAGACCTAGACTCATAGTACTTTGAACAAGATGCAAGCAGAAAAAATCTAAATAATCTGGAATTAAACCTGCAAAAGCTCTGCCAAAGATGATGTTCGTCTGAGCCGTTTGACCCACAACCTATGAGCAGACTTTGTCCAGGCACCCAGCAAAGCATCTTCAGGCATAGCTGACTGTAAGTGATGCCAGAGAAGAGATTGGTGAATAAAAGACAACAATAACAAAATAGGAAAAATAAAATAATACACATGATTTTATTTACATACACCACTCACTACAAGCGCGAAAGCTAACATCTCATTTATAGGAAAACACCATTAGAAGAGACAAGTTTTGGCAGAATTACAGAAGTCTTAACCAAAAATTTATATTGTCTGGACCAAGTCTATAAGAGCACCTGACTAAAAACGTGGCCATCCATCCTCAGCAATCAGTAAGTTACCATTTAGGCAATATTCTTAGAGCCTTCAACAAAAATAGACTACATTAAATAAGTCATCAAGGGCCTTGATTTGTGATTGGTTAATTGTGCTTTAGAAATAGCTTGGCCTCCTTTAACCAAAGGAAATATACATTGCTATCAACTTATCATATTGTGACACTCATGCATACATAAAAGTAAACCATTCCTGCTATTGGTTTGTTATTCTTCAGTGACTATTTATTTTCCTCCACTTTTGAAGCAATCCAGTAATTTAATGCGCCCAAGCACTAGCTAGTTGAAATTTGATAGGCATATCTTATTTTACACGGATTGCTTTCACTCTGAGAAAAACTTCAGCTATTCAAGTGGCTCTGACCATACAAGACAAACTTCAGATATTAATGTACTGAATACTTAATTCAATTTAGAATTTTAAATACTTCCAAGATTATGTTTAAAATATCATATACTCATTTCTTATTTTGATGCTCATACACATGAGAAGATCTCATTCATGTGCTTGTGCACGTACATGGAAGTGATACCCATATCAAATATACACAAGTGGCAAGTATCTATATGCATAAAAGCACAAGTTAAACACATGAAACACAATTACTATCCCTGCCTAAAATATTTCAAGGGTCACCCACCAAAAGCCTTGATCAGGCAAATGCCATTTTCTGTATTGGCTGGGTTCAGGAGGATCCACATGCAGGGGAACTTTTTGATCTTCTTAACAAGACTTAGGAAGATGAAATAAGTCAAACGAGAAAGTGATCTAGAAGTATTTTTTTTCTCCAAGCTTCAAACAAGAATAGTATGCTCAAATCTTTTTTTGTTAATGTCAGAAACTGAAACCGACCTTCATGTTTCACATGTATATACCACAGATGCTCAGCTTGCATATGGACAATAACAAGCATACATATATCAAAAGGGCAATAGAAAGACAGTAATCATTGAGAGCGCACCTCGATTGCATGAACTGCAGCTTTCAGAGATTGCAACTGAGACGACAGAACCTTATGTTTTGGGAACATTTCACTGTCTTCTCTCTCTCTACATGTGGCTGAGTGGATAGCGTATCTTTCTTCAAGATCAAAATCAAGTTCAAATGTCGAATGGCAGATTCGACAATGCTTCTCATCTCTCCAGTACAAATCATTACAAGTTTCACACCTGGTAAGCGATTCAAAATACGATCTTTTACTATGTTTCACGGCATTAAGATCGCAGTAAAAAGAATTCCATATCCATTTATCTAACTCTTGAAGACGGCTCCATTTCCGGTTTTCTTCTTCCTCTTTCTTCCCTGCCTCAAGTATTATTGCACTGCATGAAGGCAAAGAATCTTTAATGGCCCCAGACATGCTTAGGTTGTTGTCTACATCAGACACTGGCGAAGTACTAACTTCTCTAACTATTTCAATTCCAGATTGATCCGATTGCGTTAAGTTACTATTTCCAGCATCATTGGACATGCTACTAGACATCTCTTGGTAGAGAAAAGTTTCCCGCTTCTCCAAAGATTCAATAAGGTGAGCCTCCCGTGCTCCCCTGTCATCCAGTATGGACAACAAGGCACGCAAAGCCTGCAGTTGGTGCGGCATGAAGAAAATGGTAAGTATAAAAAAAAAAAAGCACTAAGACATTGACAAAGTATATAAGTTTTTTGTGAAAGTGCAATCTAAAGCTGCAGCATGCAAAAAATTGACAAAGGTTAAACAAGAATACCTCTTCAGTATCAACCACCTCCCAATGACCATCTTCAGAAGATTCAAAATAAACCCTCTTATGGCCTGGATCTTGTGAATTACAAGGGCCTAAGAAAAGCCAATATCTATTGAACCTACGATCAGAACCCAAAAAGATAGATTGCATTGAATGCAAGAATTCTGTCTCTTTCAAGTCTTTCAACTTGCCACAGGATTTCTCCCTTTCATTGAACTTTACAATTAACATAGAAGAATCAATAGGGCGAGATGCTGGTAATGTGTGTTCTTTTGGATCATTCATTTGTCCAGTGTAGACCCAGGACGGCCTGGGCAAATTAAGTTGCTTTGATGATCTCTTTATTTTTCCTCCTGAGCCATAGTGAGGCACACTGGGAGCAGATTCAACAATGGATTTTGTTCCGTCCTGGAGAAGGGAAAAGAGAAAAGCAGAATGAAATATCAATCACTCAAAATCAAATCAAACAATAAAGTGTGCGATAATCTGCTGATCTGTCCTCAACAACAGTGTCTGTAAGATGATAGTGACAATAGTTAAGAAGGATAATCAGAATCAGTGATGCAAATGTGAAGACAATGACACGAGAAATTAAGACAAACAAGGTGATTTAGTTGAACAAGATTGATGCATTAAATGGGGAATTCAAAATCAAATTTACTTTCACAAATCACAATACAGTTTGGCAAACAATAATAGTTTAAAAAAAAAAAAAAAGATCCAATATCCACTTGCAAAAATGACAGTACAAATGGCTGGAAATTTCATCAATAGGTCACCTGATCACTCCTGAAACTGAGCCGAAGAGAAAGCACGATAACAACAATAATCACACATAAGTAAATCCTAAAAAAATCTGAACTGTGCTAAGCTTTTTTTGTATTACCTCCACTCTAACACTGGATCCAGCACTGAGGAGATCAATCAAGGCCACTAGAGCATTCAACTTTTCTTCAATGCTTAAATCTGAATATTCACCTTCCATAAGTCCTAGCAACCATACCTCTCCTGGTTGACTCTCATCAATTTCATTGTGAACAGTCAGCATGTCATTTTTAATTATTTTACAGTTAGCATGTTTAAATTTTCTTGAATTGGAATTATCTGATTCACACTCAGAATCACCGCTGCTACAAGTTCCGTTATCATTGAAGTCATCATGAACACACCCAGAATCCTCAGTATCAGATTCAAAATCACTGGTCTCCTTTGAAAGAGTACTGATGCGCAGACGATACGCAGACGGTGAGATCTTTTCAAATAAAGTAATATCACTTGAGAGAGTAGAACTTATTAGAAGTTCCAGTTCCTCAGTTGTGCTACCAAGATTTAATTCAGAAATCTTCAAAACAAAACAGAAATTCATTGTTACAAATGATTGGAAACTGAGCATGCATTCAGAGCCAATAATAATAACAAAAAAGATAACAAAATAATAGTCTAGCAGAATTTCTCCTATTCGCTAACTTACCTGCAACGAATTTGCTAGTTCAGAAACCTTCAACCCATTATTTCCTCTCTCTAACAAGAGTTTAAACAATTCACCCTTCAAAGTTCCAGGACGGAGGCCATACTTCACCATGAGGGTCATTTCCTGAAAGAAAAACGTTAGGTCCCTTTCTGTGCTTCATTTTTCTTATAATTGTTGCATATAAAAGTGATAGCATAAGAAATTACTACATAATATTGAAATTTAAATAAGAAGAAGATATTGCAATCCAATTAAATGGTACCTTGCTAAGGGCTTCCCTATGCAATGCTCCTTGCCTTGAACCAAAACCAGCTGCAACCAGGATCTGGCGCAGTATCTCTGTCCATGTGAGAGGGTTGAGAGACTTCTTCCAAAAATCGACAATATATGTTTGATCTTCAACCTGCCAAAGAAAATATCAATAATCATACAAAAATGCAACAGTTTCTTAGTATGATTACAAGAAAGTGGAGATTGCGCTTTTGTAACCCCCAAGATTTTATTTTAGAAAAAGGAAGAAAGTTACCCTTTAAAACAAAAGGAAATGGAAAAGTATATTCAACCCACAGAGTACATGAATATTCTTAATTTCACCACAATATTCATAATGAAATCATATATTAGACAAGGAGGGTTTCGATAGGTCTGCCAACAGGGAATTGTTGGGATGTTCAGAATAAAAAACAATTTCCACTCATTAATTAAGTGCGAACATAGTATTGTGCACACATTATGAATTAAATAAGAAGCTACGAAAAATAAGCACCCGAAGGTGAAATCATCACTTTTAACTTCAATACATGAGATTTTTAAAGAGTCTGAACTTCCAAGGTGTTAGATTCCCATACTTGCAAAGAATACCCAGACCTGTTAGGTTACGTCTATTCTAGAATTCCAGTGTTTATGTGCAAACTTCCATCACAGAAACAGTAGGACCCTCAAAATCTCTCAACTTTCAAATGCATTGAAGTCGGTTTTACAACTTAGAAACAATATTTTAAACAGAGAAAATTAATACATGTCAATACATTATACATATTAGCAATTTTGAGTGTTCATCTATACTTTTTGGTAATTAACTGCTTTGCAAGATTTATAAAGATAGCAATTTGCCTTCTACTGTCATTTACTGGTGCCAGATTTACCAGTATGAAAACAAACGAAATTTCAAATTCTGGACTGATTTCCCTATATACATAAATTTGCAGTCAAATAGACAGCAATAAATAAATAACTTGTTGCAGAAAGTTGTCTATCAAAACTACCATGTGCTGCGTCAAATACATGAAACTTCAAATAGATAGCATATCTCACTAAAAACACATCAAAAGTTTAGGCAACTAGTTCTAGTTGTCCTTTTTCTACAATCTCAGTATCTCACAAAAACTACCATCCAGATTCAGAATCTCATGAAACTTCGAATTGCCAAATAGAAGCATATAAAGGTATTGATGGATTCTTTTTTTAATAAGAAAAATAAAGGAAGAAGCATTTGTTATTTTTGTCCAATAAAGTAACTTGAAGTCATACCCTAAAAAATAGTAAGAAAGTACATAAATTTATTAGATCTATAATATTCTCCTTTTCTTTGTTCTTTTTGGCTTGGAAAAGATGACTGCTTTAAATTGACAATAACCTCTTAAATTTAACAAGTTGCATCTGCACTCAAACAAAACAATAAAGACAAGATCATAGAGCATCTAAATGTAGCAAAATCCCATTTCGTACTTCACAAACCTATAACAACTAAAAATCACAGAAAGGAAAGCCATCGTAAGCTAAATTTATGTTAATGGCTTACAGCTGCAGAGTCATATGCTCACCGAATGAAGAAGTGCAAGAAACTTGCAAGATATACTCAAATGAGGCAGAAATCCATTACTAATCTCAGTTTCAACATCAGATAATAGAAGTTTCAGAAGGGCCACATGGATTTTTCCAAGTAACAAAGAATCCTGAAAGAAACATACACAAAGATTAATTCAAAACTGCCACCTAAAAATTAGCAGTAAGGAACTTAACTAAAATATAAGAGAATTAAAAAATATGTACTGAGAATTAACCTTATCATGGAATGCTTGAGCAAACTCATCAAGAGTGAAGGAGTAAATATCAATGGCAACGGAATAAGTATAAAGAAAATGAAAAACCTGCAAACAGCATGCCAACCTAACTTCAGTGACATAATTTAAAAATCTTTAAGAGAATGAGAAAAGGGGGAAATTAGAACGAACAAAAGGAACAGAAAACTGAATAGCATTCTTTTTGATCCCATTAAACTGAATAACGTTCTCTTGAATCCTGTCTTAAACTCAATAACATTCTCTAGGATCCCACCTTAATATAGAGAATATGTAGCAGCAAAAGGCATAACATTGAATTTTCTAGATCATATTTGTCTAACAAGAACACAGAGAGTGACCATAACAGTAAAACCAAAGGGTTTATGCACAATAAGAAACATTGAAGTCAGAATCAGACCACAATATTGTAAAAAAAATTGGTGTCAGCCGCTATATCTTAACATAATAATAATTTTTTTTTTTTTTTTAAATGATGAACTCATTAAGCATAGAAAACAAATTAGAAGTCAAGTTACCTAATCAGAGTTTAGTCAAATATGATCCTTAAAGCAGCTATAACGCATCTATTAATAGGCATGGTAAAAGTGGCTTCTGGGGAGAATATGCAATTTCAAAATAAAAAAAAGAACTCTCAGCAAAAGAAGTTATCTTTTACATATGATGCATATTGCAGTATGCAGTGAATAGTTAATCATGTTTCATGCACCTTAAACAGTTTCTTCACAGTCTCTGGAGAGGAATCCCAAGGCTGCTTCGCAAATGGTTGCTTCATACGAACAGAATTTGGAGGAAATTTTGGCAGCAAATCTGAAAAACCATCAATTTAGAGTTGAAGAACTCAATAAACTTTATGTACAATAAAATGCAGATAAAATTGTTCAAGCATCACAGACACATATAAGAAAAAACTTACCTTTGCAAAGGGAACAACCGTGCAGTCCATTGGAAGCACAATGATCTGAACATGTAATTGGATTTGGTCCAGCTTGTAACTCCCTCAACTCCAGCTCTTCATCATCCACTAGCATTGCAAATTGATTCACTTGTTCCGGAGATATTACTCCTTCCAGAGCAAGTTCGCATTTTTCCTTGCGAGGCTGCTTCTGGAATTCATCTCTTTTAGATTCCACCTGCAAATAAGAGGCAAGTTGATGTCACATCAAAAGCAAACATAAACTGCACCAATAAAACAATAGAACTATCAATACCTCTCTCCTTTTAACAGCAGGCTTCTTCTTATGGTTTGATTTATTTTCCAACCTTCTCTGTTTCTGAAAATATAACACAGTGAGCACGTTTGTTCTGACCCATCAGACCAGTTGATATTTACCCAAGGATAACATACATGTCAAATAGTCATCAAGAGGAACCAAAAAAAAAAAAGGAACACATAATGGACTAACCATTAAAGATACTAGCTGCTGTCTCTTTTTTTTCTTATGTAAAGGTTTTCGTGATACAGAGATTGATATTTGTGGTACTATTTCTCTATCAGCAAAATGAACTCCTGGAGGAAAATCTCCACTGTTCGGATTTGTGGCCCGCCAAACTGTCATCAAGCCCTTCCCAATACCATGTTTCATCACCGGAGCACTATTACTGTTATCTTGATAATTCAAGATGCCCTGCTTGGGTACCTTAAATCAAAGATTATATACATGAAATCATCAGAAACAATGTCCTAAGGTAGAAAGGTTTCCATAACAATTTGACAATATTCTGCTTCCAGTACCTTTCTCCTTTTGTTTGCTCTTTGGTTCTCTTGGCAAACATCACCAGAATCTCTGGAATCTAAATGCCCAAGGAGAATATGAGTACCATGGCCATGTAGAGTGATGCAAATTGGAAGAACAAGAAAGAAGTAAAAAAACAGTAAAGGCAGTCACAAAGTTTATTGAAGTTCTCCAAAGATGATGAGAAATGAGACACAAAGCAATTGGACACAGCAACCCAGGGCAAAAGAAACCAATATTTTATGAGTTTATTTTTGCCTCCAACCCTCCCCCCCCCCCCCCCCCAACTTTCCGCCTCTCTCTCTCTCTCTCTCTCTCTCTCTCTCTCTCTCCCCTTCTCTTCCCCCTTCTTTCTCCCAGTCAGATGTGAACAAAAGACAATTTTGGTTCTCTATCACAGCAGGTAAAGTAAAATATCTTAATAAATAGTTATGATTTTAAACAATCAAGAACTCTTAATTTTTTAAACCATAACATATTTTAAATTATGCAAAAAAAAGAACTGACAATTTTTATGAATTTCATACCTTCATCATTCCCAAATGCCCTGGACGGAAGAGAATCAAACTCCGCACCAAGGGGAGGACCATCTTTGCGAAAAATCTTCCTTAATATGTAGTCTGGTGTCAACAAGTCTTGGAGAAGAAACAAATTCTTCTTCCTTTTAGTCTTATAACTCTTGCTTGCAGAACCTGAATATGCATGTTTAATTAATGTGTCCCGCCGTTTATCCTTCTTTCTATTAGTAGTCACAGAGGGTGTTGTAATCAGTATATTTTTACTTTTGTCCCTCCTCCTTTTCTCAACAAACCATCCCTGGACTTGTTTGAATGTCAAGTCTAAGACTGCAGCAAGCTCTTCCATTGCACTATTCGTGGGATACTTCTGCTCTGCTTGACACAACAATACCACCATAGAAAATGAACAACATGCCATTATAATTTTATAATCTTGTTTTAATAGTTCCTACACTCCTATTACAAATGAAAATCTTAATACTTCCACTAATACTTTTTCCCTCTAATCATAAGCCAAAACCAAGGAAATTAAACTTCGATTCTACAAGAAATAAAGAATTTCCCTGGTGAGAAACTTAAATCGCTTCTAGAAAAATTAAGCAGCTGCATTAAAGTTGAAATTAAACCCATAACCAGATGGACCTAAAATGAATCAACTCAATTCGAATTCACCAAAATAAATAAAAAATAATTACTAATTTGACAAAAATATATATATATAGAGAGAGAGAGAGAGAGAAACATAGAGTATGTACCAGCATAGAATTTCTCAAGCGCTTGAAGCTGAAGTGGCGATTTTCTCTTCGTTTCCATTTTGCTGCTTCTCTCCTTCAATTAACTTAATTGCAGTAATTAAATTAATCAAACTGTATTCTCCATAACCTGAAACAAACAAATTATCAATTATTCCACATTTCAAAACAAAAAAAAAAAAAAAAAAAAAAAAAAAAAAAGAAACAAAACAAAATTCACATCCGAAACGAAAAAAGGAAAAATGAATTAACAATTCTACCGCCAAAACACCAGTCAGTACTTGAACAATCAAACAAATGGAACCAACCGATATTATCAGTGGTTCGTCCACTGTGACTAAGCAAGATTGAGACCAACAAAGGAATTAGTGAAATTGAGAGTGGGGAGTGCGTGTGAGAGGAAAGTAAAGCACTTACGTAGGTAGAGATTTGTTACAGCAATGATGGAAATGGTAGAGGGCAGGATTAGAAGAGAAGAGAGTGCGAGAGGTTGAAGAAAAGTCAGTAGAGAGATTTTACCAAAGCTGTAGGGTTTTGGGTTTTATCATCATTTTTATACTATCACACTTTTTTGAAAAAAAAATAAATATCTATTGCGGCTCTCTCAGTCTCTCTCAATATCTTCACTTTCAATATACGACGCATATAGACGGTGTCGTACAGAGCGGAAACAGGGTTTTAGAAATAAAGCCCGGCCCAACTAACAGAACCCAATTCCCGCCATTAATGGGTCTCGCATCGTGTCTCGAAAGCTCCCGGTTCTTATTTCTTTCCTGGGGCTGTTCTTCTGTTTGGAGTTTCGCTTTCTAGCAGAAAAATTGCGGAGAAATTAGAGAAGAAAGATGGAGAAGGATTGCACGCTGTCAACTCCGTCACCAAAACGACAATCTATCAAAATCCAATCGCATTTCAATACTTACCCTCTTTGGAAAGACAAGGTTGGAATGATTCATTTGTTGTAATTTCCTTTATTGTTTGGAATTTTACATGTAATTTTCTTTTTAATGGTTTAAGTATAGTTCAGGGAGAATTGTTTCAAAAGGATTCGGGAAGACAGGAATCGCTTGCTTTGGAAAATGAGGTTGCCCACTACTAAATCTCTCCCTGAGAAGGTTTTCTTTCTCGCTTACAATATCTTAACTCCATTGCAGTCATGTTCTGTTTTTACTTGTTTCTTTATGTTTTCTATGTATATTCAGTTGTTCACGTATCCAATCTTTTAAGGTTTATCTGTTATGGGAACTGATTTTATGATCTTGGCATTGAATGAGTAAAACTTTTTGCTTGTATGAAACCTGTGATTTTATTTTTGGAATTAATTAGGTTTAAGCTTGAATTATCAGGAATAGGATTTTATTTAGTTTTATATCTTATTTCGAGGGTTTTTTTTTTTTTTTTGGCCTTTGGTTACTGGTTTTTGTAGTCCTTCATTGAATAATATTTTGTTCATAATTTTTGTGTTTCAGGATTTTATTAAATCTGCTTTCCAGGACATAGTTTCTGAGGAGCTGGAAAGGATGAAACACTCCTCATTAGATGAACATTTGAAAATCCCAACTTCTGCCCCTGATGCAAGTGATATATTATGGGAATATGACGGTCTTCATGATACTTATCAAGGGGAATGTGAAGAGATATTGTTAGAAATGCAACAGATCTTCTATGAGAATATTAGGGCAGATTCAACTAGAAAAGGTAAAAATGTTGCCCCCTAACACATCTTTTGTTTTTGGACCTTTTTTTCCAGTTATGGATTTATTGACCTGCTAAGGAAACAGAAAAATGTATTTATATGATAAATTTGATCACCAAATAGAATTTTGAAAACATTCAGTTATGTATTTTAATGTTTGTGTTCATCACTTTGTAATTTGCAAATGAGAGTTTATTATTGGATCATTGTTTTTGAGCTTAAATGTTTACTCTAGCTCTTTGCAGAACCTGAAAACTATATTGAAACCTGGGAGGATGAAGAAGATGAGTACTTGGCTCGTGCTGTTTATGAGCACATGCAATTGAATGATAAGCAGGTATAATGCCTGCTACTGTAGCATTTGACTAATATTCTCCAACCAAGCGAAAGCGCATAAATTTACATGCCTTGAGATGCATAAATATCTGCATTAATAAGTTTAATTTGGTGATACAGTAAATCAAAATGTGAAAGCTCATTTGAATTTGTTATATCTGCACAAGTGCAGAATATGTTTCAGTTAACATCCAGAATGATCATGTATTAAATCCAAAACTCGTGCAACTTATGTTTCCAATTTCTTGTTTCTTCATGGCTTTAAAATTGTATGTTGAGCTTGTCTACCCAGCTATGAAAACATTACTAAGTGAATACAGCTTCGTAGAACCTGGCTAGGAATTAGGATGGCTGAAGAAAATCTTAATTAAGGGACAAATTAGCTAAATGTATTCCAGGAGCCAATCAAAAGCTCAAAGAATAACATAAGGAAGAATCATGTTTATGTTGACTGCAACAGTCAGTAGGTGGGGAATGGCACATGTAGCACATGGCAAATGCTGAGATAAAGAACTGCCAAACTTTCTATTTTACGTCTGAAAATATCAGATATGTACTTATGTAGCAACATTTTCTTGCATTATCTGCATACAGCATACCTTTTAATTATAAATGAATATATTGCTGCATCCTCCTTGTTTGGAATTTCTTGTTCTATACCTGTTCAATACACCATAGCAGAAAATGTGATATAGTAATTTGAAATTTGTTTAGTTACCACTATCCTCCTTGCCTGTTGAAATAACAATAGCAAAGATTTCT
This sequence comes from Jatropha curcas, assembly GCF_041381405.1. Classification (NCBI taxonomy): domain Eukaryota; kingdom Viridiplantae; phylum Streptophyta; class Magnoliopsida; order Malpighiales; family Euphorbiaceae; genus Jatropha; species Jatropha curcas. Next base: position 4,875,384 of record NC_143153.1, on the reverse strand, counting down.
GATTATGATGCTAGGTGCACAAGGAAACCTGGTGTCCCATCTGTAAGCAAGGGCAATTGCAAGAGAGCCATCAACTTATATACTGCAATCTTTGTGAACTTAAACTCAGCAAAGGCGATGAGGTTCTATCCTTGCCTTTCACTTGCATGTAAATCATTCATATTTTGGGAGTCTCTTTAACCACTGTATGTGTTGACTGCATCACATTCTGAGCACAACTTGAACTTTGCCAGTGCCCAATTTTTTACCAAGTTCTTAGTTTTGGCCAGAAGGAAGTTAGGAGTTCAATAATCAGATTTAAATTTTTCGGTAATGGATGATTTTGCCTCACTTTATGCAGACTGAATGAACTTTTCTTCTTTTTGGCACCACTCACTACCATCTAACGTCCCTATGTTTTTTTCCAATTTGATGTGGAATTATAAAAATTAATTGTGGATTTTCCTTTTCTTTTTGGTTGGAAAGAGGGTAGGTTGGTGGGGAGGACGGGATCAAGAAGATTAGAATCGAATGCTTAATGTAACAAATTTGGCAAAACTTTCCTAAATATATCATATACTGTACTGTATTTTTTGTAACCATTGTGGCTTTCATACGATTGCCATTCAAATTCAACTAATATGACTGTTAATACTAATAGTATGAGCCTTCTTCACACATAACATGTCAATGTTTACTGAGAAATCTACTAATAACTCTGCAGGAAATCAGTTTAGCTGGGCTGACCTTGCGGTGTTAAGTTTATAAAGCTGAGTTTTGTAGATGAATTGTTAGTAAATTTCCTGGTCAGTTTTGTTCTATCATATGTAGGAGCTCACAATGTCAGTTTTAACAGTTATATCAGCTTACTTTAGATGACAATCATACAAAACACACAATTATTATGAAAAATAAAAAATACAAGATATTAATTGATAAAATTAAAAGAATTGACCAAATTGTAAAGTGTCAGAATTGAGGATTTTTTTTGTCATTTGGCCTTGCCGTGGTTATCAAACTTTGCGTTTAATTTCATTAAGGTTACATAATTTTAATTTGTCATTTTTTGTTTCAATAGAAGTCACCCACCAGAATCAAGTCATGGAAAATACTAGCATAATACTAAAATTAAGTATTCAAAAAAACCTTATTTATTCTTAATAAACTAATATGGGACTCACTCATCAATTAGCTAGCAAATGGTACCTGCCAAATGAAATAAGCTTAGAAAAATTTTCAACTCTCTATCTTTGTATTTTGTAATGTACTTTTTCCCTTCTCTCTTTTGTTCCTCCATGATCAATATTTTGTCTTTTGTGAAATTTTTTATTTTTGATGTCATGCCACCATTCTAGTTAATGGATTCCGATGGGTGACCCCCAGTTGAGGCAAAAACCAAAGTTTAATGATTAAAAAATGAAAATTTGAAACTGTGATATGTACGAAACTAAGTATAAAACATAGCGACAATATACTCAGTTTTTGTTATATCATGCTATACACCTTTATATTTCTCAATGATTGAATATCTACAATATCTAAATTCTTACTCCACTGTCAATAATTCTTGTTAATTTGGTTTGCAATTTCAGGTTAATTTGGACATCTTGCAGACTCGTCTGGCAGAAGCACACACAGAACATCTTGATCGGGGTTGTGTATCGAAACCCAAGTTTTCTATGGAAAATAGATTTGGTTTAACTGCATTATATATCTCTTGTGAGGTTTGCAAAATATTTGATATTGTACTGTAACTTCTTTTTCTTGTTTTCGAGGCTGAATCAGTTTTGTATGGCTAGCTGTTATAGTTCTACATCAGTTTTTTCAATCTGTGGATCAATGAAAACTTCTATTTATACTGGCAATTTTTTTTTTTTCACATGACACCCAACGTTTATGCTAATGGAAATGCTATCCAGTGGAATTATTTTACCGCTTCAACTATATGTTTAACCCTCTCCCTTTTCTTTGCTCGTCCTTGACGTATGTCCAATAACCCAAATATATTACTACAATTTTTATACAATCTTCAGCGTTATAAAGAAATGCTATTACAGCTTACTTAGCCTTGAGTTCATTATGGTTTAAAGTTTAAACGTTTAGATTTGGGGCTCCAGACCTTCAGTAGTAAAGAGCTTCCGTGGCTAAAAACATAGAGAGATTAGGATTTGTGTTTTGGAGAAATGAAGTACTGGAAAGAGATGAGGAGCTAGGATGGCGGCCATGTAAATATATCAGCTAGAGGCTAGGGCTGGAGAGCAGAGAGATAATTCCAAGTCAGCATTAGTTAAGTAGCCTGCATACCAGCTAAGCAACTTGGCTAAAATTTGGATGAAAAAGAAAATTAAAAAAAGGACAGTAACTTGTCTAAAATAAATTGATCTTTTTCTTATCAAAACTTGAAAATTTGGTGATCTCCAATGTCACCTGGAAAAGAATATATTAAGTATGAAACGTACATATCAGAGTATAATCAGCCCAACAATCATACAAAGCCAATAAGGTCATTTTGACATCAACAAACATATACTGTATTCCACTCGAAATATCATATGCTCTACCACCAAAAAGAAAAATACCCCACAGAAAAAATTACACATATATTATATATAATTATAGGAAAGAATTAACACAAAAAAAAAAAAAAAAAAAAAAACCCTCCTTATCTAATGCAAATGGGTATGCTGAATGATACTCTACACAGAGAAGCAATTCCAGCTTTCAGGTAACATACGCCAGAGGAACATCATTTTACAGGAGACTGCTTCACCCTTTAGGCATCTCAAAAGCTACAAATGTCTCCTATGCGCAATTCTATCAATGCAAGAATACATTTGCTGGAATAGTTGCGCATTTCCACTCCCCATGAATTGTGTAATTGCCAAATCAAGTTTTTCTAAGTGTAAAATATTCACCATAGTAATTCAAAATAACTCCTCAGAATTGAATTTGTTCCACGCTTCCTATTTCAACATGAGAAACATAAAATGAGAGCCAGCCAACAAGTCCAAGCAAGCTATTACTGTAAAATTCTGAAGGTAACATAGAGTTTGGAACAATGAATAAGCAAATCTTTATGTTTGAATTAAATGTAGAACTCATTGTGAATATACTCTAGTCTTTAAGTGTGAAGTTCATCTGGAATTCTATCAATTTTAGTGCAATTTGACTCAACTATATCCATACTCATAAAATTAAAAATATAAAAAATCAAATGAATTTTTATGCATACCAAACAACTTACTTGCGAACTTAAAACTCCCTTAAAATTTTATGGAATTCATGTTGTATACCAAACAAGCTAAATTTCCTTTATGGAATCAAGATTGAAAAATTACCTTCAACAAGTCAAACACCTTCTCAGCAACATATTTTTGTTGAAGATTGGCGCCTTTTTGCTGCACTTTATCAGGATGGATGCATAAAGTTGCCTTCCGATAAACTTTTTTAACAGAAGCAGCAGTTATCAAATCGGTCAATGAAACAGGCTGCCAACCGCATTCAGGCCATAGCACCTGGTCATAGTTCAATAGATTTTAGAAAAATGTAATTTAGAATTAAACACAAAATGGAAATTTTTTAGAAAAGGTTTATCTTAACAATAATACTGAAAAAAAAAAAAATTAAGTGAATATTTATTAACATTAAATGTTTCCATATTCTTACATAAAGTGGTACTCATCGACGGGAAGTTTAAAGTTTTAAAGAATGTAATTTAATGCCAAAACAGCAATGCATTCCCAGCACAAATGAGAGAGAGAGAGAGAGAAACATACAACAAATAGAGAAGCGTAGAGAGATTTAACATAGCAGAACAAAGATGAATGGAAGTTCAATAACCAAAGAATTATCCATACGATTTCAATATTCTAATGCATACAACGGTTTAGCATTTGACTTTCTTAAGATGACTTATCTCCTAGAAGGCAGGTATCTCAAGCGTACAGCTAGATGAAATAGAAATTCCAAACTGAAAAGAGTCTACATTATGAGACTCTTGCAGTAACCTAGCTTGCTATGATATGATGACCTTACTAATATTTGAAAAGAAAACAACTATGAATTAAGTTCTGGTTCTTATCGAGAAGGTTTTAACAGAAATGATAAATCCAGGAATATGATTGTCACAGTTAATGATCCAATTAATGTCTATTTTAATCTCTGTTCATCTCAAAACTTTGCAAAATAGACATGGATTTAAATACCTAAATGATAATTTTCAGATGATATTGCAATATTGATAAGCCAGATACCATGTGATAATCCATTGTAATTTGTAATAAAGGATACATCTAAAAGCCTAAAAGCCGATAATTAACAATCATTCAGTTTATCAATCGAATACAGCAGATAATAGAATATATATAAAAATGAAACGCACATATTGCAATGTTGATAACAGAGCACGTAAATTCCCCTCTTTTCCTGCAGCCCAACGCTTGATCTCAACATCTAGTGTTTCAGCAATTCTCTGAAATCAGCAAAGATCAATATAAGCATCATCTGGAAAAAGATAAAAACTGAATATGACCAAAGGACTATTTCCATGTCAATAACCCACAGAAAAGGAAAGTGCAAAAAATATCCAACTAAATTATCTTTTATGCACTTGAAACCTATGGAAAAACATAAGTACTTGACATCAAAAAAGAAAAATTGTTAGTCAGATAACTTGTTAACTTGAAAGAATGGCCATTAGCATGAAGATTATCAGGTTGATCTGAAAAAAATATCCCATTTCATAGATATGACACTTAATAGATAAAGCAACAAATAAAAGGAGCACAAGTGGATAGTGCATAATTCGTAAATGGCGTTATGGGAAAAGGTAAAAAGAGATACACATGCCACTCCTTTTGGTAATTTTGTGGATAACATGGGAGAAAGAAACTTGAGGCTCCAGATATATAGAAACAAACTAGTAAAAATGTAGAGTTAGTGCTTGAATCTGACTCCAATTTCGGATGATTGGAAATTTCTTACAAGATTACATAGATATTGTCAATTTTGTAGATAGCCTTTTGCTGAGATCCTTATATCATACACCATAGCTACATAATCCACATACCCCCTCCCACCCATGAGGCACCACAATCCCAGACGTATTTCCCAAATTGTGGTAATACAGTCATGTCATGAAATACTCATAGGAAATTTAAGAGAAAAAAAAAATGTAACAAACATATCATAATCCAAATTAGTGTACCAACTATGCTGTTAAGCAGTGTAAGAGAACTCAGCCCTAAAGCTAGTGTTGGAAAAAGAAAATGTAATAAACAAATCATAATTCAAATTGGTGTACCATCTTAAGCTGTTAAGAACTGTAGGAGAACTCAGCCCTAAAGCTAGCTGTTGAAGGAGCGCGAGCAAGGCCTTATCCACCCCTATCAAATTCCCATTTATTATATGGGACACTAGTCATAACATGAGCCTATCCTGAATCCCATATAGTTGTGGCATACCCTGTCCCTGTCCCGAGACCCAAAATGTACATTCTAGGTAACTAAGTGTATACTCTCAATGAATGTGTCTTTTCAAGTATAAATTTTACTTATTAAAGGAAACAACTCATAGCTAAATGCAATACCACCATACATTTGGTCTATGAAACTCTAAGCTAAAGGTAGGTAGTTAGGATAGTCTTACTCCCAAACACCTCTGTTTTTCTTTTTTCTTAGAGCAAAGTGTTCATAGAAGAATCCAAACAGGTAGAATAGCAGCTATCCTAATAAATTCACAGCATAACTTACATGTCTCTCTGCCTGTTCCCTCTGCGCTTGAAGGTCTCGTTGGTTCTTCTCAGCCAGTGCTTTTGCCTGAACAACCAGTGTTTATAATTAAAAGAAGATGAGCAAATGTGAGCATAGATAAACAAGAACAGGGCAAAACTCTAAAATCAATATAAAAGAACATACCGCACGCTCCTGAGTCCTTTGATGGCGTTCCAACCTAGCTCTTCGCCTCTCTTCGGTTTCCCCTTCAACCTCTTGGAATTCTCCAGATGTTCCAGTAGCTTTTGTAAGCAAAAGAAGTTAAGTTAACCTACAAAATAAAATTATACGATCCTAAACAATCATTTTAATATAAACGTATTTACCTCCAAAAATTGATGATAGATCATCAACAATATTTGCAGTTGAAGACGCTTTCTTCATGCTAGATGTTGCTCCCACAGATGTCCTTCTGGCAGCTTCAGACCCTCCCTTAGTTTGGGTATCAAAGAAAGGATCCTACATTATAGATTGACGAATTAACCCACTTATATTACAGGCAATCAGTGGATAACACAAACATTAATAAGCATTGATTCTAACCGATGTGTTAGCTCTAGGCCTTGGTGCGCTACTTGGTCGGGAGCTAAAGAATGATTCGAGATCATTTTCATTCTTTTGTTGGTTTGCCCTTGCTGCAGCAGCCGCCCTTTCCCGAGCTTCTGCTGCAGCCCTTTCAACAGCAGCTCGCTCAGCTCTCTGTCGAGCATCAGCTTCAGCCCTTGAAACAGCAGCTCTCTCCCTTGCTTCTGCAGCAGCCTTTTCTGCTCTTTCTTTTGCATCTGCTGCTGCTCTTTCACGGGCTTCAGCTTGTGCTCTCTGAACTGCAGCCCTTTCTGCTCTCTCTCGAGCTTCAGCAGCTGCCTTTTCTACAGCAGCCCTTTCAGCTTTTAGGCGTGCTTCAGCAGCTGCTCTTTCACGTGCCTCTCTAGTTGCCCTCTCTACTGCTTGTCTTGCCTTTTCTCTTTCCCTCTCCATCTCCCTTGCTCGCTCACGCTCCCTCTCAAGCCTCCTCTGCTCCCTTTCTTTCTCCTCTCTTTCCCTCTCAATTTCACGAGCTCTCTCCCTCTCTTTCTCAAGTCTCCTCTGTTCTCTATCTTCCTCCTCCCTTTCCCTTTGTTGTCTCTCGCGATCCAACCTCTCTTGCCTTTCCCTTATTTCTCTCTGCTGAGCTTCTTGCATATCTTTATCTTGTTGACCACCTTCTCTACTTCTGGCAGTCTTTAGATAATCCCTCTCTCTCATTTGCCTGAATTTGGCCTCTGCTTTATCCATGGCCTCCTTCATGGCAGCAGCAGATGCAGCAGCAGAAGATGCATTTGCTTCCACATCATTTCCAAATAGAACATCAGCATGTTCATTAACATTGTTCTGCGCTCTACCCATAGCAAAATCTTCAAGTTCATCCATTTGAGAAGCTGCTGAGCTCCTTGCTGCCCGAGATGACACGGGGCTTTGAGAATATGAGGTGGAATTTGAGACAGAATATTCGTTAACCTTCTTTCTTGCATTTGAAGTCCGAGGTGGTCTAGGAGGTGGGGGCCTAGAAGGGGGAGGAGCACTTGTAGGTTGTGTGTAAAGAGGAACTTCAGATACAGTAAGCCATATATCATCAGGTGAGTCTGAAACTTCCTCAGATCTTGGAGGTGAATTTGCATCATTAGGAACAGCATTCACGTATGAAGGAGAGGACACATTTTGACCAACAGATCTTTGAAAATCCGTAGTAGAAGGCATTCCAAAGAAGGTTTCATGAGATTCCTGGAAATCATCATTAGGCATCTTCTTCTGTGAATAGCCTTCAACCTCATCCACAGGATATTTGTCAACTGGTTCTTTACTGGCAGGAGAATAGGTGTCACTCATGTTTGGTCCAGTTCTTAAAGGACTTCTATCTTTTGCTCTCCTGTTTATTCCAGGAGAAACTGGTGGAACAGATTTTCCAAGATTATCAAAAGAGTCTACATCATCAAACACTCCCCTATTAACTGATGCATTATCAACCTTGGTGCTTCCAGAGCTACTTAATTTATTAATTTCTTCCAATGGATCTTCATACAACCCTGAGGATGAAGCTGCAGGGATTGAATTAGACTCTAAGACTACAAATGGATCCTCCATCATGCTGGAGGCTGTCCTGGCTGAATTTGCAGATGGTTTCTGGGAACGAGTGGGCTCCGATGTTGACCTGGGCATAGCAGTGTGCAATTTAATTCAACTTATTTATCTCATGAACAAAAGCCACAAAGAAGTCTGATCAATCAACAAATCCAATGGAAATAAAATTGCAAAAGCATATAAAGTTTTCTTATTAAAAATAACTAATGTCCTACACAATGCCACATGCTTTCTTTTCCCGAAGCAACGCAATTGCTAGAACCAGTAGCTTTAAAAAGAATTTGCATTAAAAAGGGAAGAGGGGCGAAACAAAAGAAAACAAAAGGCAATAGAGGCATTTTGGTCTGTTAAAATTGTTGATACACAAATATCATTACCACATCATGTTTGCTTGTAAACCATAATCACTAAAATGAAATTAAATGTTTATTCACACGGAACTACAAAGAGAAAATAACGAGAACAAAAATTTCAGTGCATTAGCAACTGGCTGAATCAGAAGCCATAACTTTGGGCATCTCAAACATAGTACATACAAGGTTCAAGAATAATTTATTAGATTAAAAATAAAATCACTCAATGACAATTATTTAAATTGATTCCCATAGCATACCCTGAAAAAAGAATCAGAAAGCAACCAGGTCCCAAAAATCAATATTCAACTTGTTAGGGTTTAGTTTTCAGTATACTAGCTAATGCTGTTAAATATTATTCATACTATATACAACCAATTTATAGTTCAATTCTATAGATGCTAACTTTGGCATAGACAACCTGTCACTACCCATCTTTTCTTCTTTTTTATCAGTTCCAAACTAAAAATGATTCCTCACAAATTTTTAGTAACTTCGAGCTCATTCCAGTTGATATGTTGCAACCAAGGGGTACTTACAGAATGAAAACATAAAAGATAGATTCAGAATAGAAAGCAAAATCCCATTTAAACACACTCAAAATTATATCAAGTTCACTATTCTAACCAGATCAACTTGGTTACTTCACGATTTACACAATTCCAAGCACTCCAGTAGACAACTAAGATATTCAAGGTCTGAAGCATGTATTCAATACAAGCCTACGATGTCTGATAAAAGAATACACAAGATGATCCATGATATCTTAAAAGTTAAACATGGAAACCACATGTAACATAATAAATTTGTACAATACATAATTGCAGTATATTCTATTCCGTCAAAATTCAAATACTGGCATTAATTCAGAAAACCGTATAAACGTTTATGACCTTCTAAATTCTAATAACAAAACAATGTTACTTAAAACTAAAATGTAAGTAAAACTGCAAAAGTTTGACTTATGCAATTTGTATAAGCCAATAATTACAATCAAATTGTTCTAGTTAATCAAGAAGCCTATGTGCATATTTATACAATAATGTAAAACGAAAAAATTAAAATAAATAAAATAAAACAAATGATCTTAGCATAACTAACTAAAAGGTGTTAACAGAAAATGTCGATCAATAGCAAAACAATTGAGCATAACCACCTTGATTTACTAATCCAACAATGGAAGCCTAAAATCAAATACCTGCTAATACTTGGGGAGCTACTGCGACCAAAACCAGGAAGCAAATCATCAAAAACAGCTGAATCGTTCTCCACTTTGGCAGTCTCTCTCTTGGACTCAGTCTCCTTTTTACCTAAAGTCCCCAGAAGATCATCAAATGGCGAACTATTGTTTTGGGACTTGTGCTTAGGCGAAGGAGGAGTCCCGATCGAAGCAAACACATTTTCGAACTTAGCAGATTGTGGACCCGTCGATGCACTCTTCAGCCCAGGCAATCCATCGAAAATATCGTCATCATAAACTGGCTTATCAAAAACCGGCATCGAGGCCGATTTCGCGTTCTGGTCCTTAAAAATGGAGTCATAATCAAATGTAGAAGACGAAGAGTTAGTTCCTCCGCTTCCGCTTGCTCCTCCGCCGCCACCTCGCGATTCCGTATACTTAGGTGGTCCACCAAAGACATCGTTGAACAAGAAGCCATCACTAGGGCTACGATCGTGATCATCGAAAACAGGAGCAGATTTGCTAGAAGCGGAGGAAGATCGGGAATGGACAGGAGCAGCACCGGATCCAAGACCAAAATTGACAGAGGAGAAGCTAGTAGTAGTGTTGTTATTGCGAGGTGGAGCCATAGGGGCGGATTTACCTTGGGGTTTGTACCCGAAGTCCCGGGCTAAAAGACCAGGAAAATCATCCATAGATTTCCAAAATTTTAGAACGTTATCGGCGATGGATCTGCAAAGCCGCTTAGCAGTGGCAGCGGTGGTGGTGGCTAGGGAATTTGAAAATCTTTAGATCTAAAGAAGATAAAAGGACTAAATGATAGAGGAAAACATGGAAAACACGGACACGGAGGAGACGAGAGGTGTTTGAGGTTGGGGGTGGATGGTAGAAAGAGAACCCAAATTAGAGGGTGAAGAGTCAATTATCGTAAAAATAAGGTGTGAAAATGGATTCCCCAAAAAAGTTAAAATAAAATAATGAACTGACAACAGCTATGGAGGAAAATTTTTTATTTTTTCCTTTTTTTTTTTTTTTAAATGGAGAAGGAGAGAGGATCAAATCTTAATTGGGTTTTTTCTCAACTGTTTCTTTCTTCCTCTTCTTCGTCCTCTCTCTCTGTCTGTGTTTTTCTGCCCGACTGAGTCCCCAATTTCTTTTTTTTTTATTTTGTTCTTTTCTTTCTCTTTTTTTTTTTTTTTTTCCTTTTTCACGCTGTTTTGTGTTCTTTTACCGTTTAAGGCCCGCCAGATTGTTGTAATTTGACATTGAACACCAAAATTTGAAATTATTAAAAAATGTACCTCGTAACATAAGAATCTTTCGCTTTACTTTGTGAGATATCATAAAATATAATACAATATGATCAACAAATATATCTACTATGAACATAGTAAAAAAAATTGTATTACATTTTATTATGATTACAAGACAAAGCTTAATACATACAAAGGAAAATTGTCTTGAGACCATAGCAAATTAAATATCATTCCAACTTTCTAGCATAGGATATAAAAATATCTTAATTTTTTATTTTGTTTCGCTAAATTGAATCTTTAATCTTAGAGATTATTCGCTCAATTAAAAAATATCACTATTAATTCCCTTTTTCTTATTTCTTTTAGCTTTGAAGTTTTAAATTTTGATTTTAAGATAATCCCACTTGAATGTCGTTGATGAAAAAGACGATGCAACATAATTAAGAGTCTTAAAATCCTAATTTGTGTGATAATATGAAAATCCATAGTTAAGATTAATTCGCATATAAGAAAATTTGGAAAGGTAAAATTGGACCCTAAATTTGGACTGGACTGCAAGGTTTGATTCCAACAAAGGAGGATTAAAATAGAACAACAAAAAAATCATAGCCGTTTAGTTTACGTTTGTATGTTACGATAAAAATAATTATTCTCATGTGATGTCAAAAGCAAAAAAAAAAATCTATAGCCTATTTGTTTCTGTTCAATCACTTTTTTTTTTTTTTAATGAATGCAAATTTGGAAAAACAAAATATCGTTTTTTTATTATTTTGAAATGATAAAATAGATCTATTTATTTGCAAAAACAATATTTACCTTGGGGATACATGTGGTTAACTAAAATAAATTTACTTGGGAATATAAGTGGTTAACTAAAATAAAAAATAACTGCTAGAGAGGAAAAACATTATAGAAATTATGGAATCCATTTATGCAATTTTGTTTACCCACACGGTTGGTATGTTATTCTATGTAGAATCTATGGTTAATACTATATAATTTCCGTAGAATTTGCAATTATTTTGATTTTTAATTTTTGATTCATCGGAAGATTTAACGGCTCGAAAGAATATTACGGCAAGATAGTAAGAGGTAACCCTCTTCTTCATTTACTAAGGTTAGGTTATGTTTGACAATAATTTTTTAAGTAATTTTTATAATGTTCGGTAGTATAGGGTTTGACTTAACTTTTCAATGTTAAATAACATTTTATGAAAAGTTAAAATATGTTCAATCAGCTAATAGTTTTTTAGTGTTTCGTGAAAAACTATTAAAATAACTAACAACTACCTAAACAGTTAATTTTACCAAACAGACATCAAATTTGTGAAAACTCTTGTATTCAAGATGTTCAAACCTAAGATCTTTCATTCTTCATATAAATAAAAAGACCAACCAAACCACACACTTGATTGGCTATTTTTATTTGATTTTATATTTTTTTTTTTCAAAATCTTCATACTTCTCATTTTTCCTTGGTGTTGAATTAAGATATTCTTATTAATTTGTATCATATTATAAATCTCTTCTACCTACTCAAGATTCAAACTTGAAATCTACGTGATCATTCGAATATTCCCTTGAAGTAGAGGTAGAATTAAAATTTAAATATTATAGGTAAAATAGAAAGAATTTAGGGCAAAGACGAATTGAATTTTGAAAATGTTGGACCAATAACCCTAAGCTTTAATGAACCATAATTATTAAAATAAAGAGCAATTTCATTTTTTTTTCAAATAAAAACTTCCTATTTCTGTTTTTTGACAAGCTATCTAAAACAAGAGAAAATGTGAGAAAAAGGAAATGAAAGCGAGGAGGAGAATGCTAGTTTCCACATTGAACAAAGTAGTGAAAACAAGGATGGAGGTAACCCGCACAATTATTGCACATTGATTCACTTTTTGCAATCACCCCAAAATGGGGTGACACGAAGAGAAAATTGAACTTTTCTTATTAGCATACGTATTTGTTATATTTAAACATTTCTTTTACATATTTTTTTCTCAATGATAAAATTATATTTTTTATATTTTACACATTTTTTTTCCTCTATGTTCACTCTTTACTAAACACATGGGAAGAAAGTATCGATCTCTGACCCACATGTTCTATTTTCTCATTTTCACCCTTCTACTCTTCTTCCTCCTACTTTATAACTAAATATTAAAGGTGACCACGTGTCTGTTAAAATTAAAATATCAAATTAAACTTATATAATTTGATATTTTTTAGTTTGATTATGTAGATTAAGCGGTTCGGTTTGATTTGTGATTTTAAATAATTTCGTTTAAGCTTTTAAATTGATTATAAGCTAAATTTACTTAAAAATTAAACCATATTTATTCGATTTGATTCAACTAATTATGCACATAGTTCAATTTTGATTCCCTTAAAAAATATATAATTTCAATATTCATTTTTTTATTTTATTGATTTGTTTCCAACCAAACCAATTACACACGCTATCAATGAGGCTGCACATGGGTCGAGTTTATTGATTTAAAGTATCTGACCCATATGTATTATGGATCAATAATTTTTTGATGCAATTCAATCTATAAAATGTGAAATCCACCAGTTATAAACAGGTTGAGTTGGGTACAGGTTTAACGTAAACTCGTGAGTCAAATAAATGATAATAATAAAAATATTTTAAAATAAAATACATTTATTTAAGAGGATTACTAAAAAAATTAAATATACTTAAAAACTTAATTACACAATAATTTTCACAAACTACAAATATATTTTAATGACAATATTAAAATTAAATTTCTTAACATGATATTTATTATCATCATCATAATCATAATCAATAATGAAAAATTAAATTTCCTAATAAAAAAGACTACCAGTAAAATAAAAAATACTCAGTAATATAACTATATAATATGTTTTAAAGTACAATACACTCCAATAGCAAAGGTAATATTTACCAAATATGTAAATAATTTAGTATTTATATTCAAAATTTTATTTATGAGTTTGGTCGGGTCTACGAGTTTATCTAGTGAACCTATTGTAACACCCCTTCCCAGTCCACCCGATAACCCGAACGAACCGAGTCGAGATGTTACAAACCGGTTGACTTAAATGTTCTGACATGATGATACCATACTAAATGCTGATTATTATATTTACAGATGTTGTTTACATTAATAGTGTACTGAATATTGATATACATGATACAAGTTTTCAAAGTGAAATGGGCCCAACTGTGTGCCATGTACATGCCATGAATAGAATCAATAAAAATTACACATCAAAATAGGGAGCTACCCTGAAGACCGTGTCTTCTACAGATGAACTGCTGCAGTTGTACGCTGACGCTTAAAAGACCAGTCTCAAAACCTGAGAGTTAAACAGGTAACTCGCTGAGCTATTAAAGCTCAGTGGATATCTCAACATAAAACAACAATAAGCACACATATAAGCAGAAAAGACTTATGTAAGCAAATATAATCACACATAACATGCTGCTTTCATTTCCACTTCTTTCACTCAACAATAAGCAACACATGATCTCATGAGCAACACTCCACACAATTTTTCATGCAAAGAACATGGGAAATAACAAGAGATATCAAACCTTTCTTGCCACAAAGCTGGGGCTCTGTTTTTAGTTTCTCTTCTTTGCTACCTTTGAACTTTCTTCTCTTGGAGTGGACTTAATGCGTAACTTGCATGAAAAGTGCAAGGAAATGGAAAGGAAACGTAAGAAGAAAATGAAAAACGTGAAAATGGGAAAGTGAAAATGATAGGAACGGGTAGACTCTAGAAGAAGTGATTTTTGTGTGTAAAAGTTCTACATGGTACCTCACTTATAAGAAGGTTGCAGCTTCATACCCAAGCTATATGTTTTGAGGCAAACAAGTCCTAAACTTTCCATGCAAATAAGTCCACTTATCATCCATTCTACCCCAACCAGGTTTGGTTCAACCCGACTCAACTCAAGAGGATGTTACACCTATGACCCAATCCAATCCGTGAATTATAAAAATGATCCGTGAATCCAACCCATTATATCTCCAAACCTGTCGGGTCGGGTTGAATTGGTTGGGTCGGATTATAATGGGTGATGTCCAGCCTTATCTACCAAACCTAGGGTAGAAGAGTTACTGGATACGCCTACTTGCTAATGGACTAGTTACCCAACTATGTTTCATGTCAACCTGGCCCAAATATAATTGCTCAAATAAGAATTGACAGCCAATGCACTAGAAATGTTTGAGACCCTTTTTCTTCTTGTTTTTTTTTTTTTTTTTTTTAAAAAAAAACAAATTAAACTACACTTACCCATACATATGTTCTTTTTTTTTTAAATTTTTTTAATATACAAGCTTTTCAATCAAAATAATAACAATAATAAAAATTATGGGAAGGAAAATTATTTCACCAACACCATCAATTTTTCTCATAGATATATTTTATTTTCTCTCCTTTCTATTACGGCATAAAAAAAATATTGTTATGAACAGTAATCTATGTATATTGAAATTTTTTTCGTCTTTTTCAATACATTTCTTATATGTTATCCTCCTAAGATACAAAATAATTATGTTCGTTATTTCAAAATTACAGACACATTAAAAGAAATTCAAATAAAAAATCTCCTATCAAAAAATAAATTCCACTACGAAGTAATAGGCATAAGGTTAAATATATTGCATGGAAATGATCAAATACAATATGCAAAATAAAAAAAAAATTAGAGAGACGAGAAGGAATTTACCTAATAAAAATTAGGGTTGATATTAGTGAGATTATTCATAATTTATATCCGATCTGTAAATATTTTCATATATCCATATCCATTTTTCCTCAAATTTGAATCGGACCGGATGTCAGATGTTATCGAATATTATTCGTTTTTATTATGTTTGAAAAAAAAACAAAAAGATAACTACAATTTAATAAAATTTATATTATTTATTATTCTTAAAACATAAATATTTATAATAATAATTAGAAATATTATATGCTATCACAGCTAGAGGAGACTTTAATAATTGTTAAATACAAAAAGTTTCAGGCTATTGGTTATAGTGTTTAATTTATATTCTTTTATTTTATGTACGGATTAAAAAAAATACAAAAAGAGTGAAAGAGTTGTAGATAATGATTTGAAATATTAGTGGAAAAGAAAGGGGGGAAGAAAAGAATAAAAACAGCTTACACGTCTTGAATTATAATTAACAATTTAAAAATATGAGAAAAAAGAAAAATTACTTTTCATGGATCGGATTTTTGCTATATCCATATCTGATTCATATCCATATCAAATTTTATTTTAAAACTCATATCCAATCTACCATTAAATGGAGCAAATTTTATCCGATTCATTCAAATCGAATCAGATATTCACTAGATCGGGTCATTTGATCATTCCTAATAGAAGGATTAGTTTGGGAGTGCAGATTGAAAAAGCAAATGAAAGGCAAAAAAGGAAAAGATTTTAATAATAAATAGTATAATTAACTAAGTAAAATGTTAATTATCAAATCATTATATATTTTCTTCATTTCCTTTAAAATAAAAAATAAAATTCAGCTCAAGTTAATTTTTTAATATTGAGCCACAACAAGAAATATATTTTTTATATATTTATTAGTTTTTTTATGACGTGCATTGCATGTTAACTATACTCGTTATTCATACTCGTTCAATTCTTTATGTCATTGCTTACTTTTACTTATTATTTACACGCACTTTTATTTTTTTTATATTAAATATTTATTATAATTTTTATATTATATTATTTAGATTTTTATTATATTGACATTTATCTAAAATTCATTATAACTGTATATGTAAAATTCTACAATATTACCTAATAAATAGGTTTTAATATATATAAATACTTAAATATAATAATAAAATATTATATATATTTTTAAAATTAAAAATTTCAACCGTTCGTCATCCCACACACATATGTTCAAAAATAAATTTTAAAAAGTAAAACTTTAAAATTTTGAAAGACTTAATTATATATATTCTATTTGAAAATTGATTTTTTTAAAAATATATCCAATCAAATTATATAAAAAAATTGATATTATAAAAAAATTTATTTTTTTTCTTTTTTAATTCCCTCCTAAATAGAAAATTTTAAATTATAATAAAAATATAATTAAATATTTAAAAATATATTCTAATTTTTTTATGACGTGCGTTGCACGTTTCTGTTGCTCGTTTAATACTGGTCGTTTATACTTATTTATTTTCATATACAATATAAACTATTTATTATAATTTGTCTCTTATATTATGTATATCTTTTTAATGTTAGGCCTTCGTCTTTTTATTGTGGATGTATAAATAGTTAAAAATAATTTAAATATTTTATCAAGTTAAATCTACCTGAGTTTAGGTAATTTATATTTAAAAATCATTGATTTTAATAATTTGTACACCTCTTAAGTTTAAAAATTATTTATAAGTCTATTAATTTTTAAAAAATTAATTCAAATACAATCAATTTAATAAATAAAGAATCTGAGCTCTAGTGAACTAAATATAAAAAAATATATGAATTTATATATAAATTAGATCAAATAAGATTCAAATAAAATTATTAATATTTCATAGAACTTATGAATAATTACGAAAATTTTAATTTTTTACATGTTTGACCAAATAAAAAAATCATTATATATGATATTGGAAAGAACTTTTGCTTCACAATCTTTAATCAAGTGATTTTACTTAATAAAATGAGGGATGACTTTTGAAAACTAATTTTAGGTAGGTAAGAATAAACGATCACTTCAATTTGAAACAATGCCGAATTAAATTAAAATTAAAGTGAATTTTCAAAATGAAAACAGCCTCAAATTAAATATAATTCAAAATCTAATTAGTTCAATCGGTTTTACATGTACTTTTACATTGGTCAATTGAAGCCTTTCACAAAAAAATAAAAACCAAATAAAAAAATTCATTTTATCATGCAAACAAAAACCAACATGAATCAGTTTTACCTGATGTTTTAATATTCTTAAAATTAAAAAATATCCCTAAAATAAAAAAGAAATATAAGTTCTCTTTTTTTGGAAAAATCTTAGACCATTAATTAATATAATATTTAATCAATTAATCTAATAATAATATTTTTGAATATATTGAATAATTCCAACTAAGTGCAAAATTGACAAAGTATATTGTATAATTCCTTTATATTTACTATTTATCATTCTCTTTCTCTCTCTAGTCTTAATTATCTGATATGAGATAAATAGTTTAAACGTGTGAATATATATTTCACATAAATATATTTAAAAGAAGATTAAAAGAAATATTAAATTTCACATAAATTATTAGATCAATTAAATATTTCCAATTATTTCTAAGAGTATTATAAAAGAAAATATCATATATTCTTTTCTATAATAAAAAAAAGAAAAATATTAGATAACTATTTTTTATCTTAGATAATCATCTATAAAAAAAAGTGAAGAAAAAAATTTAATTAAATATTCCTGTATACACCACTGTATCATGAAATTATATTATTTTTTTCATAGAAAGAACTTTTAAAAAAAATTAAATACCAAAATATTTATTTGTAATATAATTTCAAACTTTTATATTTAAAAATTTATTGTATTCAAAAATTTATTTTTTTAAAAAAATATCCGATCAAATCATACAAACATAAAAACTAATATTAATAAAATAATATTTTTTTTCTATTTTTAATTCCCTTCTAAATAAAATATTTTAAATTATAATCAAAATAAATTAAATAAATAATAAATTTAAAAAATAAAATATAAAAATTTTCATATGTCTCATTATCATATATATTTATTAAAAAATAATTTAAAAAAAGATAAAACTTAAAATTTTGAATGCTTAATTATCTATTATTTAAAAATAATTTTTATAAATTATATCCGATCAAGTAATAAATTTTATATATATATATATATATATATATATATATATATATATTTCACATAAATATATTCAAGAGAAGATTAAAAGAAATATCAAATTTCATATAAATTTCACATAAACTATTATATCAATTAAATATTTACTAATCTTATTATTGTATAATTTTTTTTTCACTTTTATTAATTTGATTATTTCTAAGAGTATTATAAAAGAATATCATATATTATTTTCTATAATAAAAAAAAGAAAACTACCAGGTAACTATTTTTATTTTAGATAATCGTCTATAAAAAGAAAGTGATAAAAAAATGAATTAAATATTTTCATGTACACCACTTTATTATAAAATTATATTATTTTTTCCATAGAAAGAAGTAAAAAAACTAAATATCAGAATATTTATATGCAATAAAATTTCAAAAATTTATATTTAAAATTTTACTCTATTTGAAAATTTATTTTTAAGAAATATATCAAATCAAATCATACAAACATAAAGAAAAAAGAGTATTAATTAAAAATACATCTTTTTTTCAGTTTTTATGTCCCTCCTAAATAAAATACTTTAAATTATAATCAAAATGAAATCAAATAAACAAGAAATTCAAAAAATAAGATATAAAAATTTTCAAATGTCTCATTAACAAATAAATTATATCCAATCAACTAATAAATTATAATTTTTTTATTGGAAATAATTAATGGCATTTTTGAATATTTTAAATTTTATTAATGGTGATATAGGTAATCTCATTATTCCCTCTCGTTACCACTTTTATATATAGTACAGATAAAGATAAAAATAGATAGATTTTTTTGAATGGAGATAAAAATAGATAGTCAAAATTTAGATTTTTTTGACAATATATTAAAAAAAATTTCAAATTGACCAAAATATTAAATTACAAATTAGCAACTGCTTCTATTATTTCTCATTGTATTAATAAAAATTTTTAATATAATAATGAATAGAAAGATTCAAACTAAGTGACCTCCAATCATTTGCTAAGCTATATCCAATCTTGATTACTTTCACTCTACAAAGACTAATATTTTTTTATACTTATAATTATGATTATTTTTAAATCAGTTGAATATAATTTTAAGTGCATTTTCTCATATCAGTCTAATATATTATTAGTTTTATTATTTATACAATGCTTCAAAATACAATTGAAAAACTTTTCATTCTTAATAACTAAAACAAAATAGGCCAATATATAAATTTACTCGTATACTTTACATAATAAATTTTATGGTATCCTCAAATTTTATTTTGGCCTATTGAATATTTTAATTTATAAAATTATACCTATTAAATTCTTCAACTTATAAAAATAATTAAAAACTCGAACTTATAAATTAGATCGATTAAATACTTATTAGGTAGTTTTTTTTTTTTTTTGATAATAAATACTTATTAGGTAGTTGAAACTTGTGGTTTCAAAGATTATACTAACCGTATATTAATTGAATAATTTGCAAATAAACATTAAAAACACACAAAGAAAAATGTTATTATTAATAAGAAGGGAGACGATTTATCAAAATCCATAACTTTAGATATATAATAGGTGCATCGGAAAATTTAGAGTGTCATAAATTTTTTTTTATGTATAGTGGTAAATTTAATATTTTTAACACAAATTTAGAGTCACTAATGTGAGATTATATACGACAATTTTCCCCGACCCGACGGGTATATGATCCGATCCGATTCTGGTGGTTTCGAGTAGTGAATAAATGAATTTAGGATGGGTTCAGATATTATTTTTACTATATATTTCGAGTTCATGTTCAAGAACTTGGATACCCGCCATATATTATCTGTTTAATTAATATTCTAAAAATATTTAAAATAATTATTTTTCTTAAAATAAATATATTTTTAATGCTAAACATGTAATTATAATTGGATCAGATATCTAATTTACAATCGGATTTGAATTTCAACAATAAATTTTAAGTGGGTATTCAATCCGCTGCCATCCCAATGCGACGTTGATAAAAAAAAAATGATAATAAAATCCATGCAAAATGCTAAAATAGGACAATATGGGTTTCCCAAGCTGTCCCCTCTTACTCATTGGGTACTACCTAACGGACACCAACCATCACGTTCGTTGATCGGTATTAGAATACTTGTGACAACCATTTGTTCACGCCTTTGTTGCTGTTTGAAATTTTAAAACAAAGCTTTTAAGATACCATGACAATTAATAATAAAAAAAGAGAGTAATTATTCTGTTATAGCGGTGTATTGTTTAATGGGATATACATAGTCAAACCACTCGCCAATTACTCCAAGTTTAGTTTTTGAAAAAAGTTTAATTGGGCTCGTTATTGATAAATTTAACAAATCAGACTTAAATTTCCTTATGAAGCTTATTCAATAAATAAACTAAATTTGAACTTACAAACAAAACAAACTCTTGTTTTTAACTATAAATTATAACAGTCAAATCTAAGCTTAATTATTAAAATTTCAAATTAAATTCAAATATACTTTTAATGAGTTGAGTTCAAACTGAACGCTCTGCTAGAATTATTTATTGTAGTATTATTTATCCTTAAATATACTTAGGGTCTCAGGAGCGGGGTCAGACTCCAAAATTAGAGGGGCTAAATGAAAGAAAAAAAATTTTTTTTTGGTATTTTAGGTAAAAATATAAAACTCTTTCAATAAAATTAGTTGTTTTGCTAGCTGTTAGTTGTTTTAGTAGCGTTTAGCTATTAGTTGTTTGAGTAATTTTTCATAAAACGCCAAAAACGGAAGGGGTAACTTTTTATAAAATAATACTTAACTTCTAAAATCTAGTTCAGACGCTATGTTACCGAATATTATAAAAAACAGTATTTTAATTAAAAATTGCTTAAAAAGCTGTTATCAAACACAACCTTAATCGATAAAAATTATCAAATTCTAATACAATTCACTTTAAAAAAATAGATAAAGTGGTATTACATCACACAAGAATTAAATTATAGAATTCAAAGATTCCATTATTACAAGAAGAAAGAGAACATTACTTTAATTATTAGCAACTTAATCAACTTAATCTAATAATTTAAGAACCTATCAATTTCGATGATTAACTTGTAATACCACAATGTTCATATTCAGAACTAATTACATCGAACATGTCACGATCATTACAACCACTCTTGCATATTCAAAAAGACCATTTCAAGTTCAACTGCTTCATTATAATTAATTTCCTTTTGGATGATCACCAAATACTCTCCCACTTTAACAGCACTACACCAAAACTAAACAAACAAAAATTGCAGAACTATGAAGATATCTTCCATTGTTTTTTCCATCTTCTTCACCGCCATCTCTTGCTTATCAATTCTTGCGAATTCGCAGACCGATTCTTGCAATTCCAATCTGAATTTGAACAGGCAACTTCCGTTCGATGTTACTTCTCTTCACTGTGCTTCTGTATGGAATACTCAAAATTTCATACTTCGAGTAAGTTCAGTTTGTTTCTTTCTTTTTCTTCTCTACCAATTCAAAATCACTTTGGACAAGTACTAGTAAGTGAATAATCCTGATCGCTGTTTGTTTTAATTACAGTATGTGCAAACATCTCCAGGTTTATGGAGCTTCGTCCTTTCTGCACCCGACACAAGTTCTTTCGTAGCAATGGGATTTTCAGTGGACGGTCTAATGGTAGGATCCAGCGCAGTTGTGGGTTGGATATCGGATACGGATGGATCCGCAAATATAAAACAGTACTTCTTAGGAGGACAAAATCCAACTCGAGTACAACCTGACAGTGGAAATCTAAATATTACATATTCCATGCTTATATCTCAATCATCGCGTCTGTACTTAGCTTTTCAGTTAAGCACCGATCAGCCATCTTCTCGGCTAATTTACTCTGTCGGACCTGTCGGTATATTACCGTCGGCACCGAGTTATCGGTTGACCGAACACCGTGACAAGGTGCCTACTGTTTTAAATTATAATACAGGTAAGAGACGACTATTCGTTTAATCTTTTGATTATTTATTTAATGGAGAATCTTAGTTTTTAGATTGGTATAACTTTTTGTTGCTGACTATGGCGAAAGCATAAAATATTAATTTAATTTTTATTTTATATAGTGATTTTTCCAAAACGCGTTGCTTGTTAGCACGCATAAATGTTGTAGAAATGATTCTATCTTTTGTTTTTTAAATTTAAAATTTCCCCTCTATTTATACATGCAACTAGCATTAATAAAAATTAACAGAGCCAACAACAAGCGCACTTTATTGGGAGGATAAAAACATATACGTTTTATGGTATGAGGGGATTAAATCTTTGATTATGCAAAAAAAAAAAAAAAATTAACAGCATGAAATTCCTACCTACTTCTATTGAGGGAACTAATCCATACTAAGATATAAACATATAAGGGTGTAAACAAGTTGAGCTGAGCTCGCACCTATCAGGCTCAAAGTTCGGCTCGAAATTTGATGAGTTTGAAAATTTTAGATTTGAGCTTGATTTTCAATTCAAAAAATTTTAAACTTGAGATTAGATGTTCAAAGAAGTTCAAAATTAAATAATATATGTTATATGTGTATATAAAAGCTCAATAAGGCTCGTTAGGCTTAAATTCAAGTTCAATTTGAGTCGAATTTTATCAAGCCGAGCTCGAACAACTTATAATCCGGCTCGGCTCATATACATTCTATTCAGATAGAGATGATATTCAAATAAAATTCTTACGACATGGACAACATGAGATTTCAACCTTGATCTTACATGTAAAATTTGTCTCCGGATTTAATTCTTTTTCACTTACTAAACCATTATTATTATTAATGATTTTTTTAATCAAACTATATTGAAATTTAAGTATCATAGCATAAACTAAAATTTGAAGCATTATATTTGAATTTTTTCTGACATATTTTAAATACAATGCAACAGGTCAAACAAGCAAGGAGAGTCCACATGGTAAACTAAGAAAGAGCCACGGAATACTGAACATGGTTGGTTGGAGTATTGCAATGATAATAGGAGGAATAGTTGCTCGTTATTGCAAGGAATGGGATCCAATTTGGTTCTATGTGCATATTGGAATTCAAAGTTTGGGATTTACATTAGGCATAGCAGGAGTTATTTGTGGATTTGTCTTAGAAGATCGTCTTAATGCTCATGTTTCTACCCACAAAGGCCTTGGAATATTCGTTCTTGTTCTTGGATCCCTCCAGGTTTGTCAATATTTTTCCTGTCCAGTATTTTGTTTTTCAATTTTTCTTTTAAAAAAATACTTACCTAGACCGGTCCACGTCCCATTTATGCACTAAACTAATCAAAATATAAATTTTTAAAAGTTGTTCCTATCTTATCATTTTCTTTTTCTCGGGTGTAAGGCCAGAAATATACTTGTTTAGACAAAAACTCTTGTTTTAGTTGGGGACTATGACATTATAACTAAACATATTTTAAAAAAAAAATCATGTTTTAATAATACTTACATAATTATACACCTATTAAATAAATAATAAATAATTAGCTGTCAATATTAGTTTCTCGATAATTATTGTATATCACGGGGATACCTACCATCATTCATTAATAATCACCACCATATTTTCTATTTATTTTTCAAATGAATTACTTTTTTGCCCTTTTATTATAATGAAATATATTAGTCAGGACTTCTATTTTATAAATTAGTTTAGTAGTCACTTTAGTCGTGTTCGACGGTGGTATTTAGTGTTTTGAACTAGTTAAAATACTATTTTTCTAAATTACGGTGTTTGTTGTTAACTTGATATACATAGTAGTTTTTCAGAGGTTTACTTAATCTATAGAGTAGCTTTTAGAGGTTTATGAAGTGGTTTTTAAAACGTTATCTCACTTAACGTTTATCGTTTCACTCTTTTTACTAAAATTTTTTTAAAACATTATCTTTATCTTTAATTAATGTAAAATTCTTTTGTAATTACATTACATATTTTATTATCTTTATGTTTGGCTTATTTATATTTGATAGTAAAAGAAAAAAAACATTATTTATATATTTGTATATAAACTCAAACAAATATTAAAAATAAAAAATGTTGATCCCCTAAAATATTAAAAATTTTTCATTTTATTTATAAAATAGTGAACTTTTCAATTTTTGCTCCTTAAAATTTGAAAATTTAGATATAGTGAAATTTTATTTATAATAAATTTAATTGAAAATTCTAGGTGTATATTTCAATGTCCTTTTTTATCATTTTAAATTAATTGCCAATTAAACAACTGTTTTTATCGAACTCTTTCGTTTTCAATCACTATTTAAATAACTAACAGCTAGCCACTAACATCCACCAGCTAAGAGCTACTAAAACAGCTAGTATTACTGAACATACTCTTTATTTTATAACTTCCTCCAACTCTTACATCTACCTCGTAGATTTTTCATTACATAGTTTTACATAGTTTTGAAATATCGATTTCACCCTTTATTATGAATAATTATTTAGTCTTTGTACTATTATATAATATTATATTAATTATATTAATAAGGGTCTACTGTTAAAATTAAATTTTAACGATCCTTATATTTTATGACCTTCTAATTGTATAATTATTTTGTTAATTTACTAATTTTTAAAATTTAAACTTGATAAAAAAGATAAAGAAAGAGAAACATGAGGAAATACCATTCAAAAAGTAATATGTTTAAACATAGAATTAAATATATTAGTTTTTTTTAACTAATTATTTTCAGTTGATTAACGGAAAAAAAAAATACACAAATTAATTATAATGGAAGGGCAATATTGTTGAACGGTAATAAGGACAACCATTAGATTAATTTTATAAAAAGAAACATCTTAAATTAATATAATGTGTTATAAGATAGGGATTAAATATTAATTCACCATCTCTCTCATATTGATACAAATTAAAAAAAAAAAATCCAACTTTTCATGTAGCTTTTAATATTTTAACTTAATTAAAATACTATTTTTATTATTTATAATGTTTGATGGCGTAGTATTATTAGAGTTTGAACATGTGGATTGCGAAAATGTGATTCCCTTTATGAAACACTTACTAAACAATTGACAGCTACTAATTAAGACAACTAACAAGAAATTTTACGGAACATGTCCTAAGAAAAAGTTACTTTGTGCAAAATATAGAAAGAGTGGTTCAAAATTTTTCAGATTATAACTGTGTTACTCATGCATGTACAGTTGATGGCAATTTTGGCTAGACCAGACAAATCATCAAAGGTGAGAAAATATTGGAACTGGTATCACCATAGTGTGGGGAGACTTCTGATGGTATTTGCAATAGCAAATGTGTTTTATGGAATCCATTTAGGTGAAGCAGGAACAAGTTGGAATGCTGGTTATGGAATTGCTCTTGCTATCTTATTTTTAATTTCTGTTATTCTAGAGTTTAGGGTGTGGAAGAGAAAATAATTATTGTTATTATTATTTCTTTTTATTAATTATATTTATCTTTAGTTATGTATTTTTTGAAATGTTGAAAATTTTTAGTATTTCAGACTTCAAGAACAGTTGGAGATGTGGACCAGAAATGTATTTAACTTTATTACTTTGTTTCCTTCTTTGATTTAAATTTTTTACCTTATATATATATATATATATATATATATATATATATATATATATATATATATATATATATATATATATATATATATATAGTATGAGCTAATTATGGACAATGAGCTGTTTTCCAAAATTTTTAAGATTCTTATGGAAAGCATGCATAAGGTGGTTTAAGTATAACAAATTAAATTTCAACCACATCAAGCTTTGTTTAGTTGGGATTTTTCTTTTCTTTTAAGGAAGGAAAATAAATAAGAATGGAAAATATCTAAATAAATGTATTTTATTTTGTTTTGTTTGCGAAAGGGATAAAAATATTGAATTAAGTAATACTTCACTTATTTTAACCTGGCTTCACATGTTTTAAATCTTTTGGATTTGAAGAGAAAATGATAGAGAAAAATGAAAAATTCAGTTGTTTGTAATAAATTATCCAAATACCCAAAAATAAGTAGTATCACTTTTCATTGTTTAATATAAATGAAGATATAATTGTCAAATTCTAATAATAACATTTTCCTTCCTTTAAAATTTTACTCTTTCTAATTGAAGGAAAATAAAATTTTTTTTCCATTCATTTATCCAAACACAAGGGCAAAAAATAACTACAAAAAACAATTAATAATTTTTCTTTATTATTTTTTTCCTCTTTTCTCCAGACAAAGTGTAAAACTTTTAAAAATATGAATAATATATATATATATTTTTTTATAAAATATGAACTCATAAGTCATGGTTGGATTCTAAAATCTTTTAATAAAATTCTCAAGTTTTTAATCACATAAATATTCCCCTTGGGATACAATATTTTCAATTAGTAGTTTAAAAAATCAAAAATTTGAAATCCAATATCCACTTTCATTACGAATTTGTAAAATATTTATATAGGCCAACTGTGTAAATTGGCAGTTGGAACTTTATAATTAAGAACAGTTTAATAGTGCTCTAAATTTTTATTTAACTCATTCAACATTTCAACTTATATTAAATATTTTATTTTGTAAAATCATTCTACTAAATGCTCCAACTAATAAAATTAGACTGATTAAACACTTATTAATAGTTTAAAAAATATATATAAAAATCATTGTTGTAAAAGTTGTACGAATCACACATTAAATCAATATATTACATATAAAAATAAAATCCTAAAAATTATAATTTATAATGTGGAAAAATGTGCAATATTACTAAAATTTATAACTATAAAATGCACAATCAGTAATCATTGAAATTTTAAGGTGTCATTAGATTAAAATTATAAAATTAAGGAGTAAGTTTATATATTTGGCCTAGTAGAGTTAAGTTGATAAATTTTGGTGAATTGTTAAATCAGAAAGCAAATTATAAATCCAATTAATTAAGTTCACCTCTTATAAAATTATGCTAATAGAAGATAGAGTTATTGATAATGACATGCAAACTTCCTCAACAAGGTCACTATGAAAATAATATTGATATCAAGTTAGTATAGTTCCAATGATCTGGCACCAAACAAGCCTTATGCCATTCTATTGTCCCAAACAATGATTTATGAATATATGTTCATCTTAATGACCTTAGTATACCAAATAATTATACACCCCTTTGTAGGGTATCCATAATTTAATTTTTAATTTATGAACACTAGGTTTATTCTATTAAAAGAGTCATTCTTCAAGATCGTTGACATGTCCTTGGTTAGATATCTAATGAAATTACATTTCCTATTTTATCTCTACATCCAACCATTAAGAAGGATGTTCACTTTTCTAAAATGTCACATATATGTAGGCGAAAACAGATGAAGGGGTCAAATTTATACTGATGGGAGAAAAAGTAATAATATAGTTTATAATGTTATAGCAAGTATAGTAAGTAGAATCATACGAAAAGAAAAAGGAAGATAAGAAATAACTATAACGAATGTGTCAGAGGGGTATCACATGATTGATACTATATCTCTGGGGCCAGAACTTCTTATTTTAGAAGATAAATTCATCAAACTTGATCAACCATTAATGAGTAATCATAATATGGATGGATTTAGTCAGGGAGATGTCGTCTCAAAGCATGCCATCCTACATAAAAGGTAGGATGAAATTAATTACAAATCTAAGAAGTTACTATTGAATTGCATTTGATCCATGCATATTCATATAAGTTTATAATATGGTTTATAATTTTACAGCGAGTATAGTAAGTAATATCATACGAAAAGAAAAATGAAGAGAAAAATAACTATAACGAATGTGTCAGAAGGATATCACGTGACTGATATTGTATCTCCGGGGCAAGAACTTCTTATTTCAGAAAGTAAATTCATCAAACTTGATCAACCATTAATGAATAATCATAATATGGGTGGATTTAGTCAGGGAGATGTCGTCTCAAAATATGCCATCCTACATGAAAGGTAGGATGAAATGAATTACAAATCTAAGAAATTACTACTGAATTGCATTTGATCCATGCATATTCATCTAAGTAATAATATGGTTTATAATGTTACAGCAAGTATAGTAAGTAATATCATACGAAAAGAAAAAGTAAGATAAGAAATAATTATAATGAATATGTCAGAGGGATATCACATGATTGATGTTGTATCTCCAGGGCTAGAACTTCTTATTTCAGAAGGTAAATTCATCAAACTTGATGAACCATTAATGAGTAATCATAATATGGGAGGATTTAGTCAGGGAGATGTCATCACAAAGTATGCCATCCTACATGAAAGGTAGGATGAAATGAATTACAAATCTAAGAAATTACTACTGAATTGCATTTGATCCATGCATATTCATCTAAATAATAATATGATTTATAATGTTACAGCAAGTATAGTAAGTAATATCATACTAAAAGAAAAAGTAAGATAAGAAATAACTATAACGAATGTGTCAGAGGGATATCACATGATTGATGTTGTATCTCCAGGGCTAGAACTTCTTATTTCAGAAGGTAAATTTATCAAACTTGATCAACCATTAATGAGTAATCATAATATGGTTGGATTTAGTCAGGGAGATGTCGTCACAAAGTATGCCATCCTACATGAAAGGTAGGATGTAATGAATTACAAATCTAAGAAATTAATATTGAATTGCATTTGATCCATGCATATTCATCTAAGTAATAATATGGTTTACAATGTTACAGCAAGTATAGTAAGTAATATCATACGAAAAGAAAAAGTAAGATAAGAAATAACTATAATGAATGTGTCAGAGGGATATCATGTGATTGATGTTGTATCTCCAGGGCTAGAACTTCTTATTTCAGAAGGTAAATTTATCAAACTTGATCAACCATTAATGAGTAATCATAATATGGTTGGATTTAGTCAGGGAGATATCGTCACAAAGTATGCCCTCCTACATGAAAGGTGGGATGTAATTAATTACAAATCTAAGAAATTAATATTGAATTGCATTTGATCCATGCATATTCATCTAAGTGATAATATGGTTTACAATGTTACAGCAAGTATAGTAAGTAATATCATACTAAAAGAAAAGGGAAGAAAAGAAATAACTATAACGAATGTGTCAGAGATATCACGTGATTGATATTGTGTCTCCGGGGCTAGCACTTCTTATTTCAGAAGGTAAACTCATCAAAGTTGATCAACCATTAATGAGTAATCATAATATGGGTGGATTTAGTCAGGGAATCGTCTCAAAGTATGGCATCCGACATAAAAGGTAGGATGAAATGAATTATAAATCTAAGAAATTACTATTGAATTGCATTTGATCCATGCATATTCATCTAAGTAATAATATGATTTATAATGTTACAACAAGTATAGTAAGTAATATCATACGAAAAGAAAAAGGAAGAGAAGAAATAACTATAACGAATGTGTTAGAGGGATATCACGTGATTGATATTGTATCTCCGGGGCCAGAACTTCTTATTTCAAAAGGTAAACTCATCAAATTTGATCAATCATTAATGAGTAACCATAATATTGGTGGATTTAGTTAGGGAGATGTCATCTCAACGTATGCCATCATACATAAAAGGTAGGATGAAATGAATTTAAAATCTAAGAAATTACTATTGAATTGCATTTGATCCATTCATATTCATCTAAGTTTATAGTATGGTTTATAATGTTACAGCAAGTATAGTAAGTAAAATCATACGAAAAGAAAAAGGAAGATAAGAAATAACTATAACGAATGTGTCAGAGGGATATCACATGATTGATAATGTATCTCTAGGACTAGAACTTCTTATTTCAGAACGTAAATTCATCAAACTTGATCAATCATTAATGAGTAATCATAATATAGGTGGATTTAGTCAGAGAGATATCGTCTCAAAGTATGCCATCCTACATAAAAGGTAGGACAAAATGAATTACAAATCTAAGAAATTACTATTGAATTGCATTTGATCCATGCATATTCATCTAAGTAATAATATGGTTTATAATGTGACAGCAAGTATAGTAAGTAATATCGTATGAAAAAAAAGGTAAGATAAGAAATAACTATAACGAATGTGTCACGGGGATATCACGTGATTAATAATGTATCTCCGAGACTAGAACTTCTGATTTTAGAAGATAAATCCATCAAACTTGATCGATCATTAATGAGTAATTATAATATGGGTGGATTCAATCAGGGATTTGATCCATGCATATTCATCAAGTTGACTAAGTGTCGGACATTTGATGGATCTATTAATAAAACCAAACTTAATATCAATTTGATGTGCATTTTTCATTACAGGATGCCATATGACATAAGTCTTCTCTCAGAAAAGACATTTTAGTAATGTTTTACCTAGCTTACTAGAGGCATGAAGTACATATAGTGATGATATATTGTTGGCCAAGGTATTGGCAACAATTATCCAATGGCAGAGGCTTAGATTGGCCGAGTCATAATCAAAAAGTGGCTCTTAAGCTGGTGTAATTATGTAAAAGAGTTGTACACTAACTAATCACTATAGCTTTTAGCCTAACAATAAGCGTCTGATCCACAGGAACAACGATGAAAAGACAAAATAAAAAGAATAAGGCCACAAGTGAAATGAGAAGAAATGACAATGCACTCCTCATGAAATTTACATTGCTTTTCAAAAAGTTAGGATTTGGAGTAAAGGTGCTATGTCAAACCTAGATTTGTTAAAGTTTTAAGAGGATGTGTATAACCAAAATCAACAATAATGGAGGTTAAATCAAAAATTGGCCGAGTCATAATTGAAAAGTGGCTCTTAGGCTGGTGGGATTATGTAAAAGAGTTGCACATTAACTAATCACTATAGCTTTTAGCCTAACAATAAGCATTTGATCCACCAGGAATGATCATAGAAAGACAAAATAAAAAGAATAAGGCTACAAGTGAAACGAGAAGAGATGATAAGGCACTCTTGTGAAATTTACATAGCTTTTCAAAAGGATTTAGAGTGAGGATGCTATGTCAGCCCTGGATTTGGTAGAGTTTTACGAGGATGTGTATAACTAAAATCAACAATGATTGAGGTTAAATCAAAATCAATAATAAATGGAGCAGTAGTTTGGAGGCATTTAATAGGAAGTCTGGAGGCAGAAGAGGAAGAAGAAGGGGGGAGGGTGTATAAGGAAAGAGTAGTACCAATTAAAAGAGTAGAGGTGAATTGAATAAAAGGTTAGAACTCATAAGATGAAAATGTATGATGTGGGCTTATTTGGGCGTTTGGCCAACTAATGTTAAAAGGTTAATACTAATCAATTAGCTAACTAGTTTGTCCACTTTATATGTGCTTTGTGGATTGAGTATTTAATCGATGTGAGATTTTTAACAAAAAGCACTATATAGCTCATCTAGCTTACAAATGGCAAACTTTGGCATAAGAATGAGCCTATTTAAAGTGGACGTGATTGATCAAAGTGACGTTGATTCCGCAATGAGTGGGACCCACTAATGGTAATGTCATTGCTTTACTAACGGATTCAGATATCAATATCACAATTGATATGAAAAAAATAACCTTGGCTATCGATTGATAAAATTTTAAAAATTAGCCAAAATTGACAAAAAAAAAAAAAGTAAAAATTTGGTTAGTATTTTAAGGATCCATTTGATTTAACTATTTATATTAGTTGATAATTGATAATTGATAGCGGATAGCAATTAATTGATGAATGATGGTATTAGTAAAATTTTGATAGCAGTTATTATTAAAATGTAAAATAACCTAAAGATATCATTTTTTTTTCTACATATTATGATTACATATTTAGAATTTTTAAGGTAATAATTTTTTATTTTAAATGTCTGATATAAATAAAAAATGTTAATAAAAATTTGAAAATAATATTTGGTAAAAAATAATTATTATTTTTAAATAGTTATAAATAAAATGTCCATAAAAAATATTAATTGGATTCAACAATTATTTTTATGAGGTTAATAAAATAAAATAATAATATAAATACAAATCAATTACCAAATAATGTGAAAATAAAATACTTCAAAATTAACTGATGGAGTCAACAACTAATTGAGCTTCTATGAGCTATCAATTACTTATGGAAAAGCTCACCTCATATCTACAACTTAATTATTGGATACTAATCAACTATCAGCTGTATGAATGAATTAATTGAATCAAATGTTTTCTAAATATGGTTAGCGGAAAAATTAAATATATTACTTTACTTGCATTGCTACAAAAAGAAAAACCAGCTGGCATATGAGAAATAAATCTCTTGTAAAAATTGAGTTTTTTTCAATAATAACAACAACAAAAACAATAATAATAATAATAATAATATATACCCCTGTGAGTTATTTACATGTGGCCTTTGCGTTAATATTTACCCATTTCTCGGTTTTTTAGTAATTATGTGTTATTGTTTATCTCTTTTTCTTATTTGACAGATGAATTTTACGCTATATAATCTGTGTGTTTGGCCTAAAAATTTATATCAACTTCACCATCTTCATTGCTTCTGTATGTAGGAATATGATTCTTCCTTCCTTTCTTTCTTTCTTTCTAGCTTTTTCATACTTTTTAAAATTAAATGTAACTACATACACATTATATATATTTTTCCTCAATTAATTTTTCTGTTGTTCTTCCTTTCTTTTTTTTTTTTCTTTTTCTTATTTGAAAATTATGATTCCATCTTCATTAATTTGCATATATAATAATTAAATTATTATTGTTATTATTTGGAAAACACAGATGCAACTAAGTCATGCCAGAAATATATATTGTCATAGTATTTAACTATTTCATTATATGTTTTATGTCTAAAGGTAATAACAGTTTGATAATTGTTCGTAATTATCTATCTTTCCTTTTATAAATTCTGCTTGAGCTAAACTATTGTTTTGGCATTCTTTATTATGTTTCTTTACTTGGTATTTATAATTAATTTGCCTCTAATGGAATTTCAACTATATATAATCCCTCATTTTATTTAATTTTATATCTTTAAAATAATAAACCTTTGTGCAGAAAATTTTCAATTCTTCATGTGTGTTTGTAGAAACCTATGATGGAGGAGAAGCAGAAAGCAAGCTACAGAGTAGAAGAAGAAGAAGAAGATGATGATGATGCTGATTCAATTCTTCAACTTTTGATGGATTATGAACCAACAT
Organism: Jatropha curcas; assembly: GCF_041381405.1. Classification (NCBI taxonomy): domain Eukaryota; kingdom Viridiplantae; phylum Streptophyta; class Magnoliopsida; order Malpighiales; family Euphorbiaceae; genus Jatropha; species Jatropha curcas. The sequence goes on along the minus strand of NC_143153.1, from coordinate 4,841,655 downwards.
TAAACAACCATGCAGAAAGCAAGCTAATTACTAGTGATGAAATATTTGTGCTTCCAGATCATAAGAATAAAGAATCAGAAGCGTCATCCTCCTCCTCCTCCCATTTTCCATCAAAAGGAAAAAATAATTTAGATATGGATCATGAAATATTGGAGAAGTGTGACGAAGATGATTTCTTTTCCAAATTCTTGAACATAACTGATAATAATAATGATATTAATGTTTCATCTGGTATTGATAATAACCCACCATCATCAAATGTGGTAGAAGTTGATGATGATCATGTGACCTCCATGGCAATTCCACCAGAAACTGTTGTGCAGCCACCACAACTGCCATCAGGCGCCATCACAACTAGGCCAAGAGGAATCAGGAAGGCCATATCTCCTGAAACGCTTGCAGAGCTTTCCATTATTGATCCAAAGAAGGCAAAGAGGTAGATATGCACAATTCTATTTCTAGTGTTACATATAATAGATATAATACTTCTATGGTTTTTCTTAGTTCATCGATAATATTTTAGAATTTCTTGTAGATGTTTCTAAGGTGATATTGAGCAATAGCATTCGGTGGCAATAGCGGTATTTAAAATTAAAAAGAGCGGATTATAAAAAGTTACTCAAATTAAAGTTTGATGAAACGTAAGTAAAATAGTTAACGACTAGTAGGAGTGACCATAGTTTCGGAACTGCCGGTTATTTCAAAACCGATGGTTTTGGTTTCAAATAATGTGGAACTAGAACTGAAACTGAAACTGAGGGTTTCGGTTTCTTAATGGTTCCAAAACCGACAGTTTTGGACAGTTCTCCAACCTGTTTTTCAAGGGGTTTACATAATTTTAAAACAAAAAAAAAAATTAACTTATACAAATACCCTTAACATAACTAAATCTTATACCCCATTTATAGTTGTTAGGAGCGTTATTTTGGAGATTTTAATGAAAAATTTTGAAAAGATAAAAAAAATGTGTTGGAACCGCCAGTTCTAATCAGTTGTTAAAATCTTTGGTTCTGGTCGGTTCATGGTTTTCAAAAACTTAGAATCGGAACTGAACCGCAACTTTCCAGTTACAGTTCCGGTTCCGATTCCAATCAATTTCGAACCATGATTCTGGTTCAAAAAACCGGAATATCGCACCCCTAATGACTAATAGAATAATTAAGAGCTATTAAAATAATTAATTTTACCGGGGTAAAAAAAATTAGCGACATAAATACATATGATTACTTGTCAAGATTGATTGGTTGATTGATCGATGATATGTATATAGTTTATTTACGAGATACCTTTCACCCTTTAGTTACCTTCTCATATAAAATGAGAAGAGCAATCAGATCACAAATGATCGGCAGTTTAGTTATCTACTTTGGCTTTCAACATTTAATTATAACCACTTTTCTAATGTATTCTAATTAGTCATCTTTGAGCATTCTCTAATAAACAAAAGTTAGTAACCTCCACCCTCAAGGGGTGAGCTAAGATGGCAAGGATCCTTTCTCACTTAATAGAGAGTTCAAGATTTGAGTATAGAGTCCCTTTAACTACTAGAGAAGGAGCGCTTCCCCCAGTTTGCAGGACCATCCGGAGTGAATCCGGATTAGTCGGGCTAGTGAACTTGGCGCACCTCCTAGAATTTCTGCTAGCCTATATTTATTTATTATGTTGAAAATACCTATTATTATAAATGGTGAATTTCACTCTTGTAGTCATTATATAGTAATCAGAAGTGTTATAAACAAAAATAAACAAAGAAAATTAAGTATTGGAATGAAAATTTTGTAATTATTTAGGGTTTTAGATATGAAAATTACTAATAGCTGATATTCTATTTATGTAAAACATATGAACTGCTTTTTTTTTTGTTTTTTTTGGGATAATGTATAACATTTTTATTAAATACAAATGCATACTAATTAAATCAATTTTCCATTTGCTACAGAATAATCACAAACCGAATGTCTGCTGTGAGGGCAAAGGAGAAGAAGAAGCTTTATACATGCATGCTTGAACATAAATTACAAAACTTAAGATCTGAATCAGCTACATTAAACGCTCATTTGTCTTTATTGCAGGTAAATTTACATGTTATATATATCAATCTCGCAATAATAGCTTATAAAAAATTTTATTTTATGTTTAAGCAGACAGAAGGCTTAAGCTTGAATGCTGAAAATGTCAGACTGAGAGAACAGACAGGCATGACTTTGCAACAAATTCACTTACAAGACTGTAAGGATTTTCTTTTCTTAATTTTTATTGTGTACTTATGTTTATGTTTGGCAATTTCTTTTTTTTAAAAAAATATAGATAAATGCAATCATATATATATTCTCTGAAGCAATATTTTTGTGCTATATTAACAGCATTGAATGATGAAATAAGAAATGAGATCCAACATTTGAAAACGTTGACACAAATTACTTCAAACCATGGAATCATGTTGAACAACACTGGAAATAATCATGCACACAACAACCTTGCAATGGATGCACCAACAGGCACAGAACAAGTTGGCCAACTCCAAGTTCAAAATGTAGATCAGCAACTTGAACAATTTCAACAGGGACCAGTACATGTGAATGCTGGGCAACAATCTCCATGGCAAGTTCAATATGATCAGGAGGTGAATCCACAGTATCATCTTCAACAAGAAGAAAATCCACCATATATTGAGGATCCTAACATTACTAATCCTCTGCCTTACCTGCAAGGTGAAGAAGACAATGATCATTAATAGTATCTTTTGGGGATTGGTAGGCCTTTTGAAGCATTTCTAGTATCGTGTTGTTTTGAATAAGTTCTCTAGTCGGAGAAGTAAGTTGAGCTTTGTGTTTGGGATTTTGATACTTTGATTGGAATTTTAATAATTACAGCATTCAGTTTGGTTAATAATTATTATTATTAAATGTTGAATTTCTTCAAATGGGAAGTAGTTTTTTCTATTTATAGATTAATTTTAATAGCAAAACACAAGGTCGAGATTCGATCTGTGAAAAGGACACTTATGGAGTGGGTAAACATAAATCCTGAAACAAGAATAGTCTCGTACTTGAAGGATATAGGAAGACTTATGGTAACAAAAAAATAAAGTTTTGACTTTACGGATTTACTTGTTTCAAAAAAAAAAAAAATATAAATATAAAAGTTTTATTAGCAGATCATCTGAAATAGATGACATCCTTCGATGGGAGTAGATTCTCGTAAAATATACAAACAATAGTTTTAGGCTTTTATCAATAAAATGAACATATGGTCTGATGCTAAAGTGGATTATAAATGGTAATGCGGTTGAATGTGTATTTATATATATTGAATTTTAAAAATTTATTTCTAATTCACTATATTCAGATTCTCTTGTATCTTTTTTTTTTTTTTTCTTTTCTGGATCCATAATTTAACATACAACACTATAAAGCAATAAATGTCCATATTGTCTAACTCAACGTTTAAAAATAAAAGGTATGATTGCTAACGTGTATTTTATTTATTTTACACATCAGTTTAACGTGACAAATAGAAATTATTATTAAAGAGTATTTTTAAAAAAAAAAATTTTCATTTTTCTGATATGACAATTAAATAATACCAAGAAACTTATGCTTGGATTGAATGGTTGGAAGGTCTGAAGACATGCAGGATTTTTTATAGTTGTTTGATGGGTGAAAAAACCTCAAAGCCTTCCATTTTTTAACCCATCATGTTTGGAAGGGTGAAAGTTTTGGTTTTCATATTATCCATATTTTACTTGTTAAAAACATCAAATTGCTGTTTTTACATTTTTCCAATGAAAGTTTTTCTTTTGATTCCCTCCATAATTTAATTTAATAATATCTTTATATATATTAAAAATTCATTATAATAAAAAAAACCCACATATAAATTAAGAATTCATTATAATACTTTTTCTGATATTAAACTTTCCATGTCCAAACTTCCAATTTTGGTAATTTTATTTGTAAATGGATATGGATACCTAAAATTAAAATCAGATATCATGCAATCCTAATCTATGGTTGATTACAGTGTTTGGGGAGGAAGAATTGGAAAGAACAGAAATGAGAGAGACTGAGAATGGTGAGAGAGAAGAACTAATGGATGGGAGAATGTCAAAATTGATATTTTTTGCTAAATATTCAATTTTACAACTCATTTTACATGCTATCTTTTGCAGGCCTGCCACATAATAGCCACGTCAGATACAAGTCAACAAAATTTGCCAAATCAGCAACACAACTAGCTGGTGACGTGGAAAACTTACAGATTAATACCCCAAAATTTCCAAACAATTGCAATTACACTTTATTCATATTTTCTGTATTATAACCCTAATAGTATCGTGGATACCTATAAGCTTAAGCTCAAACTTGATCTAAATGGTAGATAATAAATTTAATATATAAAGACGTCCCAAACACATTTAATTAGTATCTAAATTTGCTTTAAATGAGTTATTACAATTTTTTTTTCAAATTTTAAATAATTATTGATGATGTATAAAATAATAATATAGACAAAAAAATGAAAATTAGATAAAAACTTTAATGAACTCAAGCTCGGCTCTATAAGAATATACGAGCTTGAGCTCATTTCAAACTTGGAAATATGAGCTCGAGCTCAATTTGTTTAAAAATAGTCAAGCTCAAGCTCGACTTGAACTTGTTTCGATAACCATAAATAAGCCGAGCTCAGGCTCGAAATATATTAATTAAAACGACGTTGTTTAATGTAGATTTTAATTTATTTTAGCTTATTGAACTAGTTCATAACCTAGACTCGACTTGATAAGACTAACTCGTGAACTAGCTTGAGAGCTTCGCTCGATAAACTCTTGAGCTGATGATCCAAGCTCGATCGGCTCATTTATTAAACAAGCTCAATAGCTCGACTCGAACTCAGCTTGATAATTTATCGAACCAACTCAAGTGAGCTTTTACAGAATCGAGTCTCGAGCAACGTGCCTAGTTTACGGTACAAGCAATCAGTGACATTACGCACTATTGTGCACGCAAAAATTTTCTTCCCGCATTTTGAAAGAAAAGTTCACTCGTTGTTCAGAAACCAAAAAAATAAGGGAAGGCGTCGCTGGTCGCTCTCTCTCTCTCTCTCTCTCTCTCTCTCTCTATCTCTGGTGGAAATCAGAAATGATTCGTACTCGGTTGCTTTGGTTCACAGTAGGTTTCTCTGTAACATCAGCTGCAATTGGCCAGTTCGTTTGGCGAGACCTTTTGTCTGAGCGGCATGCCCTTACTTCTCGAGTAAGACGATTCTTCTTCTCCGATTTATTAATTTCTACTACCGTTTCCTTTCTCTTTCTCTCTGTCTCAACTAATTGGCTTCCCCTTTTAATAGACTAAGCAGACATTCGATGCCCTTGAAGCTAGAGTCTTGAATCTCGAGTCTATCTCTCACCATAACTCGAATCCTGCCCAGGTCGATTTCTCTGTATTTCAACTTGTTTTCTCTCCGGTTTTTAAAAATTTGAAAAATTGGAGAAGATTTTGACATAATTTGGTATTTTTGTAGTCTTATAACTTTGTTATGTTCATATATTTTTGTTTGTATGCTGGAGTCGGGAATTGGGGTAACATGTAGGATTTTAGTTATTTGAAGATGGTTTTGAGCTAGAGAAGGGAAAGTTTTAGCAGAAAAGCAATTACAAGGCAGTAATCCCGATTTCTGATCTAATTAGATAAAATGAGTTGCTTTTTCAGTGGAATGGTCCTCAGAATGGAGAAATCAATCCTCTTTGTCAGTGACAAAGTTACCAACAGCTTAATGGGAACGGGTTAAGAGTGTATACTATAAATAAGAATTGGTTTTAGTTAAGAGTGTTGACGATGTTACTTGTGCAAGTATGACAAGTAATACTTCAATTAAAGGTTGATGTTTTGAGACTCTTCCAGCCAGTTTGAGTTTCCTTTTGCAGTGATAGTTTTCCTAGACATGGTTTTGTTTTGCATTCCCAATAATCCCATGCATCTAATTGTGATATATGCATATGTGGGAACACTTAAACTGGGATAACTAGAAAGAGGTGGGGGTGCAATCGAAGGAACCACATTAATCCCCAAGTTGCCAACTGGTCAAACTTGGGTACCATGTCCGTTAACAAGTTTTGGTCACCTCAGTTAGAATTCATATAAAAGGATCAGGATATGTTGAGTGGTATGACAATTCACTTGATATTTATGACAGCGTTTTATCTCACTTAGTAGAAAGTTAAAGTTGCTTTGGGTTGTGGGAAGGCTCAACTCAGCTCAAGCATGCAACATTTGTTACCTGTTACCATTTGCAATAACTATACCTATCATATGCATACAATGCATATAAATACAATTTATATTTCTTAGCATTTTCCTTTTTTAGAATCTGTTCTATGTGGTGTCAATCCCAGTCAACAATTATATAATATAGTTATCCTAATTAACATTGATCAAGTAACAATAAGTTGACTATTTGAGGTTGAAAACTAGCAGAGGCTATGATTGAAAGTGAATTATTGGTCAGGTCTAGTTTATGAGTCAATACTCTGATTAAGTGAGTGGATTTCCACATGTTGCTGGTGCCAGAAAAAGCTATGAAAGTTCTTCATTTGAATGCAAAAAATTGAAAAATTATCTGGATTTCAAATACTATGAAGTTTATATCTTTTTGGTGATTAAATTGTACGAATGAGCAAGTGGACAAAAACACTTATTTCTTAAATATTACTTCCTCGCAATGTCATCAAGTACTTCAATTCGATACCAGTTTAAATTTTTGCCTCTGTTTCTCTCTTTTGTCTTAGTTCCAATAAACAGAGAATTGTAAAATAGTGATATATACTTTAAAAAGGTCAAGATGATGTATTCATGTGTGCATCAAGAAAGAGTTTGGAAGGGTGTAGTGTCGGTTGTTTGTTTATTTATTCTCGTTCTGGTAACCTGAGGGAGGAATATTAAGTTTGAACCCGAAATTTCCTCTTGCATTATAAAACAGAAACTTCACTGAGTTCCCATTTTTTGTTGCGATTGGGATGCTTTTGGCATATTACTTTTTCCAATGTTAAGGCTTATGGAAATGCGGATTCTGAAAAAAGCTAGGTCTGGAGTTTTAGGTGGCTAAAAAATTTTTCAAAATATGTGAAACAATTAGGAATTCTTCAATTATGTGATGATTTTGCACATCAATTTTGAACAACGTGTTTACTGATTTTCATTTTACTCTCTTTGGCAGATTGATGGTTAGATCATACGTGGATCTGAAATGGGTTGCGACACCTAATGGATTGCTTTGCTGATAAGAGGCATTTGAGTTTTTATCAAAAAATTGGGGGCAATGTTTATGATTATGACATATCCTCATTGCAATCAACTTTGAAATTCTGAAAGCCCCTTCTTTAGTTTCCTTTTTTAATGCATTGGAGAAAAACATGTAGTTCTATTGATTTTACTTCTTCAAGGGGCATATGTAGCCCCAAAGTGTGACTGCAGCTTGATCCAAATTCAGCTTCATTCTCTTAAAACCTGAGATGAAACAAGTTATTGCTCCATTGAATTGCATTTGGAAGTGAATAATCTTATCATTTGTTCTTTGAGTTGTTAATTTTTACAGGAAATTCACCAACTATTTATTATTTTCCTTTGACAAACAAAGCCTACATTTACTACAACTGATTTCCTAAAAATAATACCCCAACCAATACAGATTAAATTGAATGTTAATAAATAACCAACACGCCTCCCTCTCGGATGATTTTTTAAAATGTATTTCCAAATCTACAAAAGAACTCGAATCAAGTGTGTAGCTTATTTGATCAGATTCAGCCGAGAGATCCCAACTTGTTGGCAAAGGTCAGAGACTTGATCAATCAGCAAACACATAATGTCATGATTTCATGTGATGAGATGATGGGGGAAGGATGGAGTTGGCAAGCTCTTCATTCACCTTCACTGGAAGCGGAGGCATCTGCTTCATTATCTCCGGCATGTCATTCAAGCTGCAGAACCTATTCAAATTAGAATCGAGAATTGGATTCTGTGTAATAATATATCAGTTATATTGTTGCTGACTGGCATTGCAGGATAGAACTGCAAATAAGGCAAGGACATACATACATATATTCATATAAACACAATTAAGAAAATAGTTGACCATTGGCGAAACACATTAGTCGGTATGTGTCGGATAATACTGAATGATCAGGATGTAAGTGCGCAATAAATGAAGATACGCCACTAATGAAATGTCTATTAAAAAAATAATCAAAGCATAGAGCATAGAGATGTGTAACATACTCGTTCAAGATAGAGAGGATGTTGTCTCGAGTTTTGCTTAAAAGATTGATGTTATCATGTATCTGCAAGAAACAAAAATGAAAATATGTTGGCATAGCTTAACCATTATGAATCCAGTGTCTTACATAATGATATGACTACTGTTTCTAAACAAGACAGAGAAATCAAAAGTCCATATGGCAAATTGGCAAAAATCAATATTAGTAAATAATGGTGATTAGCTACATCAACAATAAATTGGCTGTAGAAAGTCCAAACACCAATGTTTAATTGATCAGGCCAACAACAAAACAGGGCTGTCAAAATGACTCCATCCTTAGCTTTTATGACCAGCATCATTTGTTGTATTGCAGATATGAAAATTAGAAGAATTGGGTGCCATAAAAGTTGAAATTTGTTGCATAATTAACAGAATCTGAACACTCGACCTGTAGTGAAATACAAACAACTTCGACATGAATAGAAACGAAATCCTCCCAAAATTCAATGGAACAATTGTCAAAAAAAAAAAAGGTTTTGAAAAAAATATTTTGAATAGATTTAAACCCAGGCAACCCAGGCAGGAAAAAATATTTCTATGAAATGCTTCATTGTCATGTTAACAAAGATCATATAAATATTTGTGCCCCTCAGTAGAAAAACTCTGGTTGTATAGTGCATAAGCAAGAAAAATATCAAAAATAAATAAATAAACAAAACAAGAAACAGAGAAAAGGGTTTTTTTTTTTTTGTTTTTTTTTTGTGTGTGTGTGGGGGGGGGGGGGGGGGGGGGGGGACATAACAGCTTAATAGGTGTTGCATGGACAAATGGACATAAAACATCACAAATCTGGTGATATCATAATTCATTAGCATCAACTCAGTATCAAAACACACACACACACATATACATATTTTCACCTGAAATGATGCAAAATTTGCTGAAATTTGACTCAAAATTTGAGCATTTTGCTCCAGAAGCTCTCCAGTTGCACCGCCAATGGCTGTAAATAGCACATCAGATGTAAGTATACAAGCAGTAATGATTGTAAAAAAGAAAAAACGATATGTTAGTTTAACTTGATGTGCCAAATCAATAGCGCGCATATATCACCATCAAGTATGCTTCAGTGAAGTTAATGATTATTTAAATAAAAAAAAAAAAAAAAAGCATACTCAATGGCACAAATTTATTATTTTGTAATACTCCAATGACCTGTTTAAAAACAAAAATCATACAAGCATAGTAGAAAACCTGCTGAGAATTCCACAACATTATCAACCATTAGTAAAGTTAATAAGATTGCTGTTGAAACCAATCCTCAAATTATCTCATTGGAAAGTACATGGTTCATTGTCTTTAACGAGTCCTGTAGATAGTTGCAACAGAATAACATACCACCAGGTAATACTTTGGCTTGAAGGATCTCCAACAACATAATACCAACACATCGCAAGAAGATTGCAAGAGTAATCATTATAGTTTTCCCAAACTTCTTGACATTTCAGAGAATCTGCTTTGTGATTATTCAAAAGATTTGAACTTGAATAGTATCATTCAGCTTAGAAAGTTCTATGTAGCAGTTCTATAAAACCACTGAGCAAAATAGATATGAGAGGAAAGGGCTTCCAAAATGACCACTTAAACTAAATGAAGATGCAGGTAACATTGTGTGGTTAGTGAAGCAGGAACTCACAGTTAGCAAGGTCAGGAAATATCTATCAACAAATTAGTTTCCACGTTTCCAAGCGTGAACTTCTGCGATTTTAAGAATATCATGTTCCTCACTGTCGAAGATCATATTCCATAATTTACTTCCCGAAGACATATGATACCAAACATAGTTAACAATGAGCTGGCCTAATTGGTACTGCCACTATGGGAAGAGTCCATTGCAAATTTGCAATCAAATTCAAGAACAGTAACATCAGTTCACATAGTCGTCTACTTTCCTCTCCATGTGTTGCTAATTATAGGATATAAACGAACCTTTGAAAGAAATGCCATCATCACTATCCATAGGAAGCATCGGTGGAGCATATGTAGGACCATTGGGGCGAGTCAAATGAGATGATGACTTCGCTGAAGAATCGGCAGCTTTTTCCTGGGACATTGATGTGCATATCTACTTAAACTTTTGCAAGATATACATAAAAAAAGAACGTAGAATAAATAAATAATTGGTCAAATGATGTATTTTAATTGTAGGTGCTAGCATAGGGTGGAAGACAACCAGAAGCTTTCCTTAAAAAGAGATGCCAACTTGCACATCACCACCCCAAGCCAAAGAAATTAGATTGAAATCTTTTCGACAAGTAGAAGTGGACACTTTTAGACCAACTGAACATAGCATCTTTTAATGAATATTATACCAAATATCACATAATTCTATATCGAACCATTGTCCATTCCAGAGATGCCAAGGGTCAACACTTTCCGCAACAGTCAAGCTGTATGATATCCATAATTTTACGGTAACCATTTTCAGGAGTATTTTACTTCTAGACAAACGATAGGCATATAATGGACCAGTATACCTTCAAACCACTTACGGCTACATCCATTATACCAAGGACATATTAAAGTAACTATATTAATATCTTTTTTATTCTTGACTTTTAGAAAAATGTTAAAAAAGATCACGTGACTAAGGCATTGCAAAAGTTAACAGCTATACTTGTGTTAAAATTTTGAAATATTTTGCACGCAAACATGACTGTCAATTTATGTATCCATGTCAGATTGCCTAAGCTAATTACATAATCAAGAAACTAGTTTATGCATAGATCATACCTTTCTGTCCTTATTTTTCCTAGCAGAATGATCCTCCTTCCTTCGCTTACCATTTTCTTTTTTCTGAAGATAGAAATATAGCAAGTTAGAACATTTAATATATGTAACATAATTGAGTAAGCATGGATGCTAAACATATATGCATCCTCCAGTACATTGCTCAACCGTATATTTGATGGAAATGGTATATTATTATACATGCAGTTTGCAGTTACTCCATTTTAAATAGCTTAAATATTGCTTTACTACAATCAACATTAGAAAAGAGAAGTAACAGAAATTAACGAAAAAGGAACAGTAATTAGAAAGACCTTCAAGAAAAAGGTTCCAGAACAAACATTTTACTAGTAAGGGGAAACATTAATCAAGCATGTCAAATTCACCAAATATCCCTTCATAAACATCACATTGCTTGGTCAAGAATCAGGATAATAACCTGCCAATGGTATTAGACATCAGTTTATCCTTTTCCAATAAGTAATCTATTATTACCAATAATGCCGAATTTCTGGGGAGTGGGACTCTCAACAAGTTGCACTTTCATTCGATATTTTGAAGAAAGCAACAATTTTGCAGCGTGGTTAAATGCTATACCTTGGATCATAACATCTTGCATCTCAGTAGACTGTTTGAAATTTCAATCTAAACAGGATTTTATGAATTGAGTGTTGATATGGATGTTGATCATCAGATTGAAATAGAATGGGTAAAGTAGCACAATGCTTCTGGAGTACCAACAAAGCTTAAGGGCAAGTTTTTATCCAACTGCAATTCGACAAGCTATGATGTATGACAATGATTATTGGGAAGTAAAGGAAAATCTCACACAAAGGATGAATTTCTTAAAAATTGAGGATCTTAAGATGGATTTGTGGCTAGACGAGGTTAGATAGAATTCAAAATGAACGTGTTTATAAGAAGGTAGGAGTGGCACTTAAGGGAAAAATAAGAGAAGGAACAAGGAAAGTTAAGGTGTTTTGGCCATAGCCAGAAGCCCCCATAAAGTAGATGAAAATTAGGAATGGGAAAGAAAGACCCAAGATGACATAAGAAGAAGTGATTAAGAAAGATCCAGATATGCTACGTCTTTCTAAAGAACTAACACAAAACTGACTGGGACAGAAGAAAGGAACCCCTAGAGTCCGTCCCAAAGTTTGGGATTAGGCTTTGTTGTTGGTGCTGTGTCTGATTTACAGGTTTTCCTTCATAGGCTGGCATTAAAATCTGTTTAAGCCTTGAAATGGTTATTCTCAGAATAGTCTTTCTTACTCTTTTGCGGCAAAACATCAAACCTACACAAATATGTTAATTTCAGAATGTTTGTTCTTTCATATTGCACTTGCAAGCAAGCTCTCATGCAAATACTTCCTCTGCTGTCAATCCAAGAATCTGAATCCAATCTAACAAAATGGGGAGAAAACTCACTCGCTAACTGAACCAATCCTCGGTCTATCCTAGCATGTTGCATGAAATATACATCTACATATCATAGTATCTTTCTAAGAACAACTCCAATAAAGATTAGCCATAAATTTCACAAGGAGCACTTTTATAACAGAATTCGCTAGATGTTGACTTACAGATTTGCATTTTATATTTTCCCTTCTGACTGTCAAGTTTAGTTTTTCAATTACAAAACTTATCTTTCAATATAAGTTGAAATGAACAACCACAGAAATAAGCCACTAGAATACGGGCACTTACAGTCATCCATCTACAACGCAGTGCCACATCCCGGACTGTTTTGTCCTTCAATTGCAGAGCAATCTTTGCATAACGTTGAACGATTGATTCTGAGGCAAATCTGCAAAAAAATAATTACCAAATTAGGTCATAACCCTTATCCATCAACACGCAGTTCGTTATTTGCAAGAGAAGAAGCCGACAAGAAAATTTTAATAACAAAATGCTTTTATACACGAGAAAATCTCAAATTGCCGTTGCTTAATATAAATAATTAATAATAAAAAAATTGAAAAATAACATTTAGGGTATAAAAAGACATTAATCCAGATGAATTTAACATGAAATCACTCATTTCTGCAACTAAACAAGATCGGGAAGAGATAGAGACAGACTTACTTGGTGAGCAATTCCTCAAGAAGCGACTGCTCATCGGCGGTCCATTCAACGGAAATACCAGGACAGTGTCGCAAGGCAGCCTCCGTCTGCGAATTATCAGCTGGCACCAAAGAACCAGAATTATTAGCACCCCCGTTCTTGGTCGAATTTACAGAAGCACCATTCGCTGGTGAGGCCGCCGTAGAAGATGGAACTTTTTGAGCTGAAGCACCTTCTTGATTATTCCCTGAAGGATTCGCGCTGGCAGCCATAGACAAGAAGAAACCAAAGCAAACCAAAGCGAGAAAACACAGTAACAATTTCCAGTTGCTTGCAATTATATGTATACGTGATTGAATTGTGCTCGTTGATGTATATATCTATGAACCGGAATAGCATAAAGGACAAAATTAGCAAGGAAATGATGAAGGCGAAAAGTGGCTGCTATATTAGTACGTCTAACTTTGTTTTATTTTATTTATTTATTTTTATTCAGCAATTATTAGCTTTGTCGTTATAACCTTTGTGCAGGGATATTTTTATGCTGTTCCACTAAATTCCAAAAAAAGTTTCCCTATAGAACTTGGTAGGATTTGGATACCAATGTAAATTCAGCTTCTTCGTTAAATTTATTTTCTTTTCTTTTTGTTCACCAAACACAAAGTATCAAGTATGTAGGAGGGTCCATTCCAGTCTCCATATTTTCGTTTTTTTACAAATTTTTATATTTTTCATTAAATATATTATTGATTTATATTCGTTTGACGTACATCTTTGATAATACTACAATATATTCTAAATATAAATCCCTAAGAAATCTATTGAAATCACAGTATGAATTATATCTCCTCAAACTCCTCTAACATCCCTGAAAATCCTTCATTAATCCCTATTGACTCGTCTACAAAAACTAAAGTATTGTGTTCTAAATTTATATATGCACAACTTACAGGTTGTGGCTCAGATTGGATATGTAAAAAGAACTATCGGTTCGATCTCTACTAAATATATCTGTATGATAAATAAAGAGTTTTAAATGTGATTAAGTCTCGAATCGAATTTAGTCAGTCTCTAGTAATACAATCTAAATACCAATGTTTATATTTAAAAAAATTATATATACAAAAAGAAAAGGTGACGAGGCAAACAATAATAAAATTTCTCTCCTCTTTCATTATTTTTCTCAATTCTCTCCAAACATTCGACAAAAACGCATCTTATCATTTTTTTCGGAATTTATTGTATCTATATTATTTATATTTTCGGTATTTTCTCATGGTTTGTATCTATCTTGCATGGAGAGTTATCTCGTTATTTTATATAGAGTATTTTGTTTTATTTCTTTACATTTGGTTTGTTTTTATTCAGAATTATGTGTAGTCTATGGAGAATTTATTATATAAATTATTATCTTTATCTTTTAGAGTTTGATATCGCAATTTGTCTTTGTTATAAACAATTAATTTACAGCTAATCAAGCTGGGTGCACAAAAAATAAAAATTTGTCTAGTTAGTTACTCTAAAGGTCAATAGATTTTTTAAGTTCACTTTTTCAATTTAAAAAAAAAAAAATTTGTCTAGCTAGTTACTTTATAGGTCAATCCATTTTTTAAAATTTAATTTTCAATTTTTTATTAATATATCTGATTACTTCAGTGAAGTGATGCTATTTAATTATAACAGTTTATTTTATGTTTGGTTTTTAGGAGAGGCATTAGGTTCTCTCTATATTATTTATGTTTATTTAGAGTTATTAACGAGATAATAATATATTATATAAAAAAATGTAAAATTCTGTAAATTAGCACTAATCAAGTCAATAATTTTAGTTATTTAAATTTATAAAGTTAGAAATATTATAATTAAAATTTACAGCAGAATAATAAATGTAAATATAATTCTATAGTCTTAAACTTCTCATAACATAACATTTAAATTTGTATATGGAATTTTTTTCTGCAATAGTAATATTCACACTTGACACGTGTTATACCAGACTAACATTAACATTTGCATATGGTTAGGATGTACTTGTCATTAATATGTACATATATAAAGAAAACGACGTGTTGGTGTGTGATTTATTGAATAGTGATTTTAATTCAATGGTTCAAGACATAAAAGGAAATAAATCAAGAGTGTGTTGGGCAAAAGTTTTTTAAGAAATTTTTAACGTTTAATTTTGCAATATTTAATAACATAATGTTTCAACTAGCTTTTAAATATTAAAATAGCGTTTTTAAAAAATTAACTCATATAACGTTTAACTTTTAATGTTTTATAAAAAGCTAATCAAACAATTAAACGTTACTAAAATAGTCAAAACAACTAGTTTTGTCAAACAGATCCTAAAAGTTGCGTTAGTTTAAAAAATTTTTAGTTCGATTTTAGTATCTTATATAGTCCATTTCTAGTTTTTTTCCGTTACCAATTTAACTTATTTTTTCATTCTTATTTTTACTTTATTTTGTATTTTTTTTTAATTACAATCTTAAAATATAACTATAGACACAACAAAATGAAGAAAAAAAAAATATAATAGATCCTAATTTTGTTCTATTTATTAATATATCAAAATATTTTAAAATTTTGAATGCACCTAGAATAAGAGTTATACTTATGGAAGTGCAATGCATGCAGCAAAGATAAGTGCAATATTATCCAAAATGATGGTGCAATTTAGGTATGATGTGAAAGGGTTTTGGTTGCGGAAATTCACACGAAAAAAAAATTAAAAATAAAAATCTTAATTTTCAATTGGCATAGAATCTAATTCTTTAAACATATAGAGTTCACATTTAAATTTTTTATTTACATAAAAAATTCTTTTTTGTCTCGAAAAGTATAAAAATTAAATTTTCATATAATAACATTATTATTCTGGTTTATTTTACTCTCCAAAAAGTTATATTTTCATCTAAATATAAAAAATTAACATTTTTACAAATTTAATTTTCTAAGAAAATTTCTA
The DNA here is from genome assembly GCF_041381405.1 of Jatropha curcas. Classification (NCBI taxonomy): domain Eukaryota; kingdom Viridiplantae; phylum Streptophyta; class Magnoliopsida; order Malpighiales; family Euphorbiaceae; genus Jatropha; species Jatropha curcas. The sequence goes on along the minus strand of NC_143153.1, from coordinate 4,825,574 downwards.
TAAAAATATTAAATTATTGTAATCAAATGCTCATATAGTTAATTCAAAATTTTAATTTCAGAATAACGTGGTATAAATATCTTATAATTTTTTTGAACATAAAAGTTAAAACTCAATTATAAATTTTATATAAAATGGAATGAAGATATATTTTTGAATTTTAAAATTAATGAAATATAAATTTATTAAAAAAATATAATTGACACGTATTTACAAATAAAATAAAAAACTACTTCATTTAAATTTTCAAGGTATACTTTTTAATTTTAACTTAAATATAATTGCATTAAATTTAAAAATTATGACACAATTAACAAAAGAAAATATAACATACAGTTAAAAAATAATAATAGGATACAGTTAAAAAATGGAACAAACAGACTGGAGAAAATTTCACCATTGCACTTGCAAAATTATTTTGATGTCAACTTCATCAGATTCCATTCGACGGAGAATATGCCACGCGCCCATTAATAGGTACCAGTCTACTCTCTGTGGATTCTCAGATTATAGAATTACCCCATAGAAAAAATATATTATTTACATTTATTTTATTAAAAAAATTGTGAATTTTTTTTTGAATAATTTTTGTAAGTAAAAGTGAAAAGTTATATGGTGAAATAGGGTAGGCATGTGTTCACTTTTAAATAAAAAAATAGATATACGGTGAAGTTTATAAATTTTTTTAATATTCCATTAAATATTTAGAATATAAATATAAAATACTATTAAATTTTTAAACACAAATAAATTTTATTGGACACACTCTTTATATCTCCACCCTCCAACAAAGCTCTAACCATATTCATCTTTTTTTTTTTTTTTTTTCTTTAGTCAACTTAACCTTTATTTTCTATCTATTGTTCTTTGATTTATCATTATTCTTTCCTTTTAATTTACACATAAAGCATATTGATTATTTTTTAAATTATGATATTTTAAGCAGTCAATTATTATATAAATTTTTCAATATATTGAAAAATTGAATAATATTTAAATTATCAATACTTACAACTTGCATAATCTTCTCCATGTCTTGGACTCCCACTGGCACCAGGTTCGCTTCAATCAAAAGTTGGCTCTTGCTTAAAAAGGACTTATTAGGGGATTTCGTGGGCATAGGGTTATCCATCAATTACATAGTAGCCCCGAGTTAATATTTGTAGTTTCCTATAAAAAAGCATATTTCTCAAAGTATATATTCACTATATTTATAATTGTAAAATCATATTAGAGATTTTATAAACTTTATTAATTAACATGTATTTTTTAGTTGATGCAACTCCACTTTCTTCTTTATTAATTAATCGTATTAGAGGTTTTAATTGTATTAATATTGTTAATCAGCATGCTTTATGTGTGTTTGAGTTTTCGGCACTGTGACTCATAACAAATTTGTAAGTTTCTTTTTACTAAATTGTTGCATATTAATGGTTGTTTATCTGGCTAGTTGCTTTACTAATTCAAATTGGATGTGCTCATAAATTTTTGAACAAAAAAAAAAAAAAATCTAAAAGCAATTTAATGAGTGCCTTATATGGAATAGGAAAATAAAACTCAAAATCTAAGTACATAAATTATTTTTTAAAGGGTATTATTATATTATTGAAATACAAAAATTAAGCTACACTTATAAACTTAAAAGGCTTGAGAGTTTAAACAGGTTTAACTCAAATCATTTTTATCTATAATACTTTCAATTATTTTTAATATGGTAAAAAGAAAAGTTATCAATGAAAATTTTTCGAAAAAATTAATATACAACAAATAGAGCAGCAACCCGCGCAATGTGCTAGCCTTTATCTAGTTGAGAAGTAATACAACATTTTACTCTAATTATCCATATCTTGGATCATAATATATCAATAATCTTTTCTACAAGGAACATTAATTGTGTGAGGATAATTAAGGTTAATTGTTTTATAAACTATCGTGACATGATAATACAAGACATGTCTTGCAACATCGTGAAAGATATTACTATATTACTATTTCGAGACAAAAGAAATTGGATAAAGATCATAGGTTTAAATGATGTGTGAGCGTGCTGCTTGGTGTAAGGACAAGAGTTCAATTCCTCCTTATACCATCTCTAAATTTAAGACTATGGATCATAGATATGAATCGAATTATCATTTCTCGGCAATTTATATATAAAAAAAATTAACCTTAATCATCCTGACCCAAATAATATTCCTGATACAAAATGTCATTGATATATTATAATCAAAGATATGGATAATTAGAGTAGAATGTTGTATTAATTATTAATTGCCTTAATTCCATTCATATTAATTTCTTTTTTTAAAATCAAATTCATCCCACATATTTTTCATGAAGGGCATCATTTTATATATTATTATTTCAGGACATAATAAAACAGGATGAGGACCAGTGGTCTGGATGGTATGCAGGCGTGCTACCATAACCAATGAAGATGGAAAAAAAAAAAAAAAAAACACTTGCTTAATAAATTATAGCTCCCATCAAATAATTCCTTTTTTTATGTTAGATAGTCATCATTAACTTAAGAGAGAGAATGTGAAATTTTTAAATTTGAAATTTCTTTTTCTCCATCAATTAAAATTGTGTCAAATTTCAATAAAAGAAAAAATTTAAGTTTTAAATTTAAATTTAATATCTCCTATACAAGTAATAAAAAATTATTAAGACACTATGAAAATTATAACCATCAAGATTTTAGTTGAGCTCCTCAAGCCAGCTCGCGAGAGGCTGGACGAGCCAAACATTTTTATTGAATAAAAAAAAAAAAAAGTGTAAATCTACGATAAGAAATCAAACCAAAAAGTAAAAAAAAAAAAAAAAAGGAAAATATATTTATGCTCATCGCTCAAAGTCGATGGGTCAGACACGCTGACAGGTCAAAGTCTAATTTACTGAGAAAATAAATAAAAAAATAAAAGTAAAAAACGCGGGGAGCCAAACAATAAAGAAATTTGGACACACTTTATCTTATTTTTCTTGATCATTATTTGACATCCCTCTCTCTCTCTCTCTCTCTCTCTCTCTCTCTCTCTGTGAGGCGGGCGCAGAGAAACGCAGCCCATAATTTTGCATCGTCTATGGACTCCAATTCCCAACAAACAGGTTCGTTCTTTTTCGTAATCTCTTTCTCTTCTATTCCTGTTTGATTCAACGATTTAAGATTTTGATTTATCTTCTTAGATTTCACTTACTGGAAATTCAGATTATTGGTTTATTTCGATTTTGCCTTTCGAAACGCTGTTAGGGTTTCTCTGCATATTGGGTCTGGACTCTATTCTTCGCTTGAGTATAATAGAGGATCCTGTTTGCTTTGTTTTACCTGCTCGAATTATTGTTTTTGTGACCTTAGCTCTTGAAAATTAGGAAATTTGCAATGGTACCGTAATTGAAATCCGATTTACGCTTGCCTTTATCTATCGATTGGTGATTTAGACATTAAATTTGATATTTGATTGATTGATTCATAGTAATTTGGAGGATCTTGTGTTTCCTTATTCACTGTAGTTGTTTGTGCTTATAAATGTATGCAATTTGACATATAATTGATTGCGATGCATATTATTTGATTGCAGGGAGCGGTCCTCCAGCTAAACCTTGGGAGCAAGCTGGGACCTCATCTTCTGGCCCTACACCTTTTAAACCACCCTCACCTGGTAGCACCAGTGATGTAGTTGAGGCATCGGGAACAGCAAGACCAGGTGAAATAGTTTCCGCTGCTGATAGGAATACAACTGTGAACAGAAATACTCTTGGTAGGCCTGTACCAACTAGGCCATGGGAGCAGCAGCCTACATATGGAAGCACATATGGAGGTATCTTCTTTATCTGTGTTTATTTTGGTAGCCTTGTATCTGAGTGAGCTTCTAGCCTTTATTTAACTTATGACTTTCAAAGAAATTAATTGGCTCCTGCTTTTTTCGAATGCACTGTCAAACTAACTAAAAGAATACCTTTGGGGACAGTATTCACTAAGGAAATGCACAATACCATGTGAATTCCAGCCTTGTTGGTCTAGGAGTGGTTTGCAGCTGTATCTGTGTATGTTTATCTGTGTTTTCAACAGAGCTAATTATTTACATGTCCACTGCAGGTTATGGCTCTGGGCTAAATTATAATTCTGGATACGGTTCTGGAATGTATGGCTCTTCGTATGGTGGAATGGGAGGGTCTTATGGTGGCGGATTGTATGGAAACAATATGTACAGAGGTGGTTATGGCGGGGTGTATGGAGGTGGCATGTATGGTGGTGGAGGAATGTACAATAGTGGTTTTGGTGGTCCAATGGGTGGTTATGGAATGGGCATGGGTCCTTACGGTGATCAAGATCCAAATAATCCTTATGGTGCTCCATCATCTCCTCCTGGCTTTTGGATTTCTTTCCTTCGAGTGGTAACTAATTTATCCTTAACTTTTTTTTTTTTTTTTTTTTTTTTTTTTTTTTTTTTTTGTGTTTGAAATATCTGTTACTTATCTCAACCTTTGGCAGTGATGGGTTCCTCAACTATATCTAATATGGATAAAAGAGTCTCTCATTCTCATTTCTTGTGATATGCTTGTGCATTTTTGAGCAGTTCTCTGGCCTGATGAAATTTATTCATCATTCCTAGATCTTGGTTTTTTGTACCTAGTCTTGTTAGTACTAATGAATTGTAAGCAACATCTAACCACAGACATTTCCCTGGCTATGGACCATGATTTTCTGATGAAATCAAAAGGCAAAATCTATTAAAACCAAGGAAAAGTTTGACAAGAGGGAAGCATTCAGGAAATGCGTACCCACAAGAATGTAGCATATTCGAGTGAGAATCATCCATGGCTGCGATTGGAGTTGATATCTTGATGTACTGTTTACTCTCACTAGACCAACTTTTTGCCCTCCGAAATTATTTAGAACTAGGGAGTAAAATTTTTGAAGCTAGAAATTAAAAAGGATTAAATGTGACATTCCATTTGAATGTATTGTTTAAATTGCTACCTTAACTGGTACCATTAAAAGTCGTCATGGAATATATAATGTTTTAGCAGCATGTTAATGTATTTTTGAGTAAGGCTTTGGATATGGAATGCTCCTTCAGATTCTGAAGAGAATCATCGAATGGACAATGGGACTTGATTGTCTTCAGCACAATTTTGAGGGTATCTAGATATGTTGTTCCATTGCAGCAAATTGACCAAATTTCTTTGTCCCAGACTGTTGAGGATGTGGGGGCAAAGTTTTCAGCTTACCAAAAACCACTAAATGTGATGTTCTTCAGATGTATAATGCATTGTTTAATTTGTGGTCTCTAATAATAATAGAGATTTTTGTTATGGAATAAATGGTATTTCTACAGTCTGCAAACTTAAACTTATAATTGTTTGGTGTGCAATGATGCAGATGCAAGGCGTTGTGAACTTTTTTGGCCGGATATCAATTCTGATAGACCAGAACACGCAGGCATTTCACATGTTCATGACTGCAATGCTTCAGGTTGTGTTCCTTACCTATTCATTAAGTAATGTAAAAGTTAGAATAGAATTCAATGCTTTAATTAGTGGAACTGAATATAGTCTTGACTGAGGTGGGGTCTAATGATTATCTGATTACACAATCTCATGGAATTTTCTTTTGCAGCTCTTCGATCGCACAGGCTTATTGTATGGAGAGTTGGCCAGATTTGTTTTGAGATTGCTGGGAATCAAAACAAAACCCAGGAAGGTTCAAGGACCAGGACCCGATGGACTTCCTGCTCCTCACAATCCCCATGGGAATCAAAACTACCTTGAGGGGCCTAAGGGAGCTCCTAGTGGTGCATGGGATAATGTATGGGGAGATGCTCCTAGTGGTTAAGATGACAATTTCCACTTTGTGCCCATTTCGCGATATACGAACAAGAATTTGAGAGCTACGTCACTGAAGTGCAGATGGATGCAATGCTGCTCTTATCTTTTGAGGTTGGGTTGCTAAATTACATATAATTGTTTGTTTGGAATAAAATACACACACACACTCTCTCTCTCTCTTTCTCAAGAAGCCAGCGTCTGCCAGACAGAATATATGCAAATCTTCCTTCTTATTTTGTAAAAGTGGAAAGGGGAAGAAGAAATCATAATGACCTATAAATGTTGGCCTGGGGAGATGTTCGATAAGTGGAGGTGATGTTTTAGTATTATATTTAAATGACGTTGTAACGTCATCTTAAGTAAATCAAAGTGGATATAAATGATGGCTAGCTTGAGAAGCCTCGTTTTTCCGGCTACTGGTATAGCGCTCAAACTTTATGGCGTGGAGGTGATTTCAGGTGCTGCCCCGCAATGCCAAAAAAATAAAAGGCTAACCATCATAACAAAAAAGTTGACCGCGATAATAAGAAAAATATTTTTAAAAAAACATTTTATAATTTCAAAAAGCCCAAAATTAAAGTTCACATATTAAGCTATTACAGATATTAGTTTTTAAAAATATGTATTGCATACTTCTTGTATGTGCTCATGATTTAATTTTTTTTTTTATGTATGATTTTTCATTAATGTTTTATTTATGATATAATGTTGTAAATTATTCATATTACTAAAAAATAAAGATTTTCATTTTCATTGGAACATTATTAGAATTAGCTTGAGTCAATTTAATGGTATATAAAATGTCAAATTTAATAGGTAAGTAACATTGATTAATAAAGTAAAACAATGCAATTTTGCTAGCCTTCAGTTTTGAGATACAGTCCCTCTTTTATAGAAGCATGTTTACTTTCTTTTCCTAAAAAAATTAAGTAAAAACAATGCAAGAATCATCGTGAATAAAAAAAATTAATAAAAAAAAACAGCATTTCACGTCTCTTTACACAGGAATTTGAGAATGGTGATTTTCTTACACACAGCTGAAATATAAGAGATGAAAAAAAAAAAAAAATGAATACCCACATGTAACAAACTCTCAAGTAAAAAGGAACAGTGTAAATTTCAAGCAGAATAGAATATTTGAACTTGTTAAAAAGGCATTTTATATTCTGAGAAACATAGGATAGATTAGGCTGAGAATAAATCAACGATAAATTGTAAAACAAATAAAATTTGGGTTTTCAAATCTCGTATTTCTAGCAGTAAGGGAACTAAAACATTTGGCAAGTAAAAAAAGTACCCATTTTCAATATCTCAAACACAAGCAAACAGCAAAACACTATATCTAATTATCCTTCTTTCAGCACCTTCAGCTGCTGAGACTTGAGGTGGCCTTGCTACTGTCGAGTTCTTCCCAGCCACCGCAAACTCAGCTAATCCACCCCTATTGGTTGCATGACATAAAATAATTACTAACAGGAAAGAAGATAAATATAAATGAGAAAATAATTAATATAAGCAATTTGCCACAACTGTACTTTCAGCCCATCCTAAGCGTTTTCAGAAGAACTAAAAAGATCCAAGTCCCACGAAAAAATGAGTCAAATAAGCACCCATAAAAACATTAAAAAAGGGAGAGAGAGACTTCAACAAATATAAAGAACAGTAACAATTGATAATGGACAAATTGCTAAACTCCCTGCATTCTTTGTTTTCATGATCAACAAAAAGCAAAACAACGAAGAGAGTGAGAGAAAACCATATTTCAATTTGGCTTCATCAATTTACCGGTGTTAATTAGATCAAATTTCAAAGTGGTCAATAGCGTCAAAAACTAAAACAATATAATTTACATTTATGCAATCAATAACATGTGGCACCCAAAACCAATACCTATAGCAAGTAGTAAATGGTTTACAGAATCTAAAAGCGCTGACTGACCTAAGCAAATTAAATGCTCTTATTCTTGGCAATCTTGTATCATGATAAAACCTTGTGAACTTTCATAATGACTATGACCTATTTGATAATCCAAAGGCTGCAGCTGATTAATGCCATTGAGCATATGCTTCCCTTTCTACCAAGCAGCTAATTGATGCCAAGTAAGACTTAAAAAGTAATTGAATTTAAAGTAAAACCTGAGTTAAGTGTTTAGCACATGATCTCTCTTAATCAGCTATGAAAGGATACATATTTGAATTGACCATAGAGCACAGGTCCAAGCTTTGTCATAAAACACCTACGATAATATATAAAAGAGAAAAAAGCAGCAAGAAAACAAAAATTAAAGGAGTATAATGCAGCTATAAACACTCATTGCCACTCACAGCAAAGCAGTAGGGAAAGGTAATGAAGCGACAACTTTTAATACTCAGAATAAAACTTTTATGTATGGAATAGTCAATCCACACCATATCCACTTGTAGACACAGAAAAAAAAAAAAAAAATCAATTGGAGAAATCAATAAAAAACAATCCATATCAATAAAAATCTTGACAAGATGTTTTGGATGAGATCCCTCATGAAACTGTATATTGAAGCATCAAACCAAAATAATCCTAACACACATGTTACCTATATTTACTCCTATTCTCAATTTACTCCTGCTCTAATTATAATCATTGTACCCTCTACTCCTTGGGGCAAAATTGGCTAACTATTTTGTATTACTTTTCTCTTAATGGGTGCAAAAATTGGCAGTCTTCTCCAATTAATAGCAAAACAAAACTTCCTTGTCCTAACATTATAAAAAAACCAGGTGGTAACAAAATCTTCATTCTCTCTCAATTTCTGCTTCTGGTAGAACTCTTTCCAACCTCCCATAAGCACATAAACCTTTGAAGCCCACATCTTCAATGTCATAGGGTACTCATTACCTTCAGGATCATAAATTGTCACTTTGATACCATCATCAAGATTCCCCTCCTCTCTGTTCAACAAAGGCAAAATACTCCTTTCAACATATGCTTTGTTCAGAGTTAGCCTACTCTGATCAGACCTGACGTCGCTACTCGTCAATTGCTTCTCAAAGGGTTTACTGCACCTTCCTATTTGCCCCTTCAGCTTTGCAATTGGAGGAATATCAGCAGGCCTATAATTATCTATCTTCAGTTGTAATAATGACCGTGGTTGGCCTGTTAATTGACGAATGATGGCTCTGCTGCCTGGAAAATCTTGAACTTGTGGTTGCGAGGTTAGTGACGATGGTCTGTGGTTTAGAAAATTGCTTTTCATAGCGTGCAAAGTAGAAAGAGTTTTCTTGTCAAACTTTGTATGCTTCAGAGAAGAAAGAGTTAAAGCTGCTGCAGTATCCTCTTTGAGTTCTTCAGGATAAACGGGTTCCATTGTTTAAAGAATTAATGTGGAAATTCAAGAAACTGCTGGCTTATTAATGGGTGGTGGCTTGTGAACGAAAGGATGATGGATTGAACGAACGGGGTTTACTTTTTCTATCCGCTCTCCTTTTTTTATCTGTTGTTCAAACAGCCAGCTGAAACTGGCTTAATATATTAGGGCTACAGCATGACCAATTTTTTATAATTAACAAAAGATTAATAACAGCCCCACTGTTTGCATATACCAAGTGTTTTCATTGGATTAAAATACTATTTTATCGTGGATTTAGAGTTTGAGAGATGTTTACTGAAATATTCGAATTCCTTAACGTTTATCGTTTTTTACGACAATATTTTTTTTTGTCGTTTTATATTAAATAACTAGTTAAATAATTATTTTTTTTATTATTATTAAATTTTTTATTTTGAACCGTTTATATACACAACTAACCACTGCCGGTTGATATTTAACGGTTTTAAACAATTATTTTTACTATTTTTATTTTTATTAAACATTTTATTCTAAACAGTTATATAACCAACTAATCTATAACAATTATATAAACGATTAACTACTAACAATTAATATCTAACGATTAAACGTTAATGAAACAGCTGAAAGTTATTAAAACAATTAACAGTACCACTAATAATTAATATCTAGCAGTTAACCGTTACTAAAACAGCTAAAAGTCATCAAAATAACTGACAGTACCGCTAACAATTAATATCTAATAGTTTTAATAAAACGGTTAAAAATTATTAAAATAAGTAACAGCATTGACAGTTAACCTTTGACCTTTAGTAAAACAGCGGAAAGCTAGTAAAGCAGTTAACGGTACCGTAACAATAGCCGGCCGGCGAAAAGAGTTTTAGGCTTTTTTTCAGATTTCTTCTATTCTAGTTTTGGGTACCCCTATCATCTTTGTCCATTTCCGGCAAGAGCTCCTTCATCAATTAGCCTGCAGCTTTGGCTATCGCCATTAACGCTTCATTTTGCTTTAGCAATTTCTACTTCACTAGCTCAAGAAATCTCTCTCTACACCTCAATGTGTAGCCTCAAAAAATCCCCAAAACTAAAAGAAAAAATCTCATTTCATAATCCAAAAAAGAAAACAAAGAACTCTGCAAAACATTTTACAAATTAAGAAGGGACAAATATTGATGAAAAATACAAATGAGAAATGGCGGAAATATGCCAAACCCTTCTACAATTATTACTGCAACAAAAAACAAATATGCCACAAAAAAAAAAAAAAATGTGATGATATGAGACATACCTCATTTGCTATTTAAGAAGTAAGAACTTACTTTGAAGACAATTAAGAGTAGTATAAAAGGGAAAGCTTACCGTACAATTCACAAATTTGGTAATTTGGGGTTTTAAGGGAAACAGAAAACCTCAAACTTGGTGTAAAAACACTAAAACAACATCGTCTAAAAAAAAGGAGATTGAGATTGGTGTTGCTGTATTAATGGCGGTGCTGCCAGAGTCTCTGACAGTACGAAGGAAGTGTGGTGGAAGAGAGGCTAGAAACTGACGATCGAAGATGGATATTTCAATTTGAAGCTGGAGCCTGGAGATGAAGTAGAAGAGGAGGAGTATTCTATTATCAATTTAAAAATATCCCTATCGTTAACTCTCGTAGCAAAATCAAATCATTTAACCGAACCAATGTCCATAAAATCGAATGAACTTGTTTGATTTGATTTTTAAATTTATTTCCATTTAGTTCGATTTCAATTAAATCGTATTTTTTTAATTTTTATTATTTATTTCGAAATAGAACCATCCATTTGCCCACCCTATATCTGTATTTTAAATTTTAGTAATATAATTTTTTAAATTTAAAATTTTATTTTCTTTAAATTAAAATATGTGAAATTATTTATTTGGAAATCATAAAAAAAATGATTATCAATTACTTTATTCTTTCACTGACCGGAGAAAAAGCAAAGAAATAATTATTACTGGAATGAATTTTTTTATAATATTCAAATTATTTTTTTAATTGAACGATTATCATTTCTTATAAAAGTAATATTTATTGAGCTGAGCTGCCTTCTTTTCCATTTAGTCACTAATTAAGTTATTAAAAGAAAATAAATATTATTTCAGTTTTATTCATTATTAATTTATTTAGTCAGTTATCAGTTAAATAATTTTTATTTCTTAAATTAAGTAATTTATTTAGCTAACTGTTTATTCTTATATTATTTGAAATTGACATTTACTAGGTAGTTTTCTTTTTCCATTTAGTCACAAGTTAATTTTTGAATGCATATACATGCTTTTTAAAGCTTCTGAGTAATTTGTATTGTTCATTTAGTAACAAACTAATTTTATTAAATAAGTTATTAAAAGAGAATAATGGTGTATATATGTGGCTTTTTAAAGCTTTTCAGGAGTTTCTTTTAACCATTTACTCACAATAATTTTGTTTAATAAGTTATAAAAGAAAACAATTACTCCGCTGTCGCAAAATATAAATCTTTTTTGATTTTACACTAATATAATAAATACTTTACAAGTAATTATTGATTTTATTATAATCTAGGAGAATTAAATGTTATTTAATTTTCGTGCAAAAACTTTAAATGGCTACTAGTTGAGTTATTTTATATAAATATTTATTTCTTTTTTTTAGTATTGCAAAAATATAAATCTTTTTTGATTTTACACTAATATAATAAATACTTTACAAGTAATTATTGATTTTATTATAATTTAGGAGAATTAAATGTTATTTAATTTTCGTGCAAAAACTTTAAATGGCTACTAGTTGAGTTATTTTATATAAATATTTATTTCTTTTTTTTAGTATTGCAAAAAGGAGATTTGAACCTGGATCTATTATCAGGACATATATATACTTACCATTAAGTTATTGTTTGGTGTGCAAGTTAACTAGCTACTTAACACATGCATTACAATTTTTTTTTTTTTTTTAGCTTATAAATCTTTATACTAGAAGTTATTTAAATTAAATATTATAAGTATATGAAATAAATAAATAAAAAATCATAACTTATTTCAACGATATTTCTTTTTGACGGTGGGCGTAGTATAAAGCAAAATGTATAATTTAATAAAATTTTGAATGAGTATGCCAACTATAAATAAGGAAAATCATAATTTAGTTTTTAATATTACATTTAGTTAATAAATTTATTTACATAGGAACAAATTTAAAATTCAACAAATCACACAGGAAATGGATTATTTATTTTCCTTTTGGTTTTAAATTCAAACCTTGGTTAATTAGTTGGAGAAAGCATACATATATATTTTTTTTTTACCTGAAATATTTAGGATTTAAAAATTAGCTGTTAGTTGTTTTAGTAGTGTTAGCTAATAGGTGTTTGAGTAGTTTTTTTATAAAAAAATTATTTTAATCTCTAAAAATTAGTTAAAATACTATGCTACAAACTACTATAAAAAATAACATACACCGTAAAAAATAACATTTGAAAATACAAGCTTAGTTGTTAATTTTTTTTTGGGCTAAACCATTAAAAATACTCCGAACTTTGTAGGTATTTTTAATTATACCATAAATCTAACTTTCTTCTCCTAGCACCTTGAACTTCGACTTTAGTTATAATAACACCATAGTTTCATATTGTACCTAATTTAAGAATAAAATATTACTTTTATGGGATTCAATTACCTTTTTCCCAAATAAGACTCCTTCCCCACTACAACTGCTTATAAATAAATAAATAAATAAATATTTATATTTATTTATATAAAATATTAAAATAAAAAATATATTCATTTTACAAATAAAATACTTTTATTTATTTATATAATATTGACAACAAGTAATGATTATCTAAAAATAAAATGACACTATACTAAATAAGCATTTTTTTATAAGAGATTTAACTTAAGTATAAACAAAACTCCACGCTTAAAAAATGGTAAAACAAAAGCCTTATAACTAACTAAAATTTATTATTTTATGTTACTTTTTTATGAATTTAAATTCCTAACCAATATTAGTTAGAGTATTATTAGACAGTGAGTTTTTGATTAAGAGATAATATAAGTCCAACCAAAATAATATTTTAATCATTAAATTGGATACAATTTGAAATTAAAATGCTATTGTAACTAAAGTTGAAGGAGCGCTATTGTAATTAAAGTTGAAATTCAGGGTACTAGAAGAATACAATTGAATTTAGAGCATAATTAAAATTACCCGTAAAATTTAAAGTTTTTTTTAATGATTTAGCTATCCGAATTTGAAAATAGTTTATAATTATCTACTTTTAACAAAATCTGTTTTTCTTGTCCCCATTCCAGCATGTTTTTTGTTTGTTCCATATAAACATGTTCTATGATCAATCAACATGAAATCATTTTAACGAACAAGTGGCCCCATAAATCATCATAATCATTAATTATAAACTTATAATCATAACATTATAAGGATCCCATAAATGATAATATGCAATGTCAGAAATTTACAGAAACAATTAATGTAGGGCTTGGGGAAAAGAAAAGGGAAAGTCTGCATTTAACTAGAATCATATATTTCAATTGTTTCTCAGATTTCCATATTGAAATATGTTAAAAATTCATACCATAATACAATTGCTGGTGTTAAGAATATAGTACTCTCTCATTTCTGTCCAAAAGTTAAGTATTCATCAGTGCAAGCAAACTAGTAGAGATACAAAAAAAAATTCTGTATTCTACAGGGAAATTCTAGCATCTCAATTGGAGAGGTAATTCGGAAGTTTGAAACAATTATGGAATCTATAGGCATTTCAAAAGGGATGGCACCCAGGGTCTAGGTATCAGAGCCAGACTGGCTCTGGCCAGTCCATTATGGCTCAGTGGGGTCATGAACCGAAACCGGATGGTGGCCACTCCCTAGTATCACCCATCATCATCTTATTTCCAGTCAGGTCCTATACACATTATCTCTTCTTCTCTGATTTCAACATTATATCTATATAATTTGAACAACTCTATTGCAGCGGAAGATAATCGACAATTCTTACTGATATATAGAACTGAGAGCCTTTTACATCCTTCTCTTAAAGCCTGCAGACCACGATCACACAAATTTCGACAGCGATTCACATGGAGTTCCTTCAATTTGTTGCAATTGAGCCCAATAGACTTCCATCCTGAAATCCTGACAGCATGACACAATGCCAAATTCCATTCTTGAAGCAGTGGGCACCCTTTTGCTATTGCAACAATGGATTCATCATCAATTGCTCTGCACATCCGAAGATTAAGGATTTTAAGCCTTGTGGCAAAACCTGAACCTATTGCTGCTAAAGCATCCTCATGAATACAACAGCTTATACCAGACACATTTAAATACTCGAGCCCGCCTCCACTAACAATTCCTGCTATCCCTTTTGGTTCAAGGTTACAAGACTCTGCATCTATGTAAGCTAAAGTTGGTGAACACCCTGTAAGTCCAATACCATTTATTTCTTTGCAACCAGATATTTTAACTGCCTGAAGCTGATGGCACGCTTGACAAAGAGCTCTCAGTCCATGGTCAGAAATGAGTGTGCAGTATGCTAGATTTATTCGCTTCAAATCCGAGCAACCATTAGCTAGAGTTTCTAAGCCAATGTCAGTGATATTGCATCGATAAAGACTAATGACTGTTAGAGAGGGGCAACCAGTAGCAATCAGGGAAAGTCCATTATCTGTGATTCCACAACAGCAATCCAGATGAAGCGAGTGCAAGTTCGAACCATAAAATTGCAATGGGGTTAGGCCTGAATCAGGAAGCTCCGTGCAACCAGATAGTGACAAACTGTTTAAATGCTGAAAACGAATGAGCAGCCTATGGACATGGTAGGAGCCAATACGAAGGCTAGTATTAGATAAAGAAGAAAGGTTAAGCAGGTTGAATGAGCAATGGAATTGCAAGGAACGACGACTTATATTTTGAATATTATACCAGTGTCGGCAAGTCAATCCAAATGATTCTTGATCAGAACTACAGTCAAGCCATTTGAAAATAATACAGAGGCAATCATCAGGTAGCTGCATGACAGAGGTAAGAACATCCATTGAATGAACTTCCATATTAAATCTGTTAGCTTTCTTGTGATGGCTGTAAAGCTCGGATTTTTATGGTAAACTTTTTGTAAGCAGAGGTAGATGAGATGGGAGAGTCAAAACCACAGAGAGCAGGAGAATCTCCATATCCATAGCCTATATGAACCCCGCATTTACGGCAGAGCAGTTTAGTTTTAGAACGATAACGACCCCAATAGAAGGGAAGGCAATTTACCTCATCAACTTGAGTGAATCGGCTAAGATCAACAGTTATGAAGGAGATAAAACCTTTCTTAATGGATTTATGATATTCAGAATCTATGTTGGACGTAATTCGATTGGAAGATGTTAAATTCAAAGGGTATCCACAAGACCCACAACTGCAAAGGAAAACGGAAAATTTGTCACAAACAAATATCAAGAAGCAAGCCTTAATGTACAACATGAAGAGAAACATAAGATATCATATGTATTTTACAAACACCAAACCAAAAAGGTTTTATGGATAAGAATATTAATTTGCTAAGCTGTTTAGATGGTCTTATCAAATTTTTATGATATCTCAGCTCTTCAAGGCTGATCATCATTTGTCTAAAAAATGGCAGAAATGTTACAGAAGTGTGATGAACACAAGATTGCAGAGACATGAAATGATAGTCTCTGGAAACATATTTGTGATTCCTGGCAGGCAATAAGTCGGCAAATAAAGGAAGAGAGGTGATGAATGGGCTCATTGCCTTTTAAATTAAACTAAACGCAGTTACTAAAGAAAATTTAAAAAAAAAAAAAAAACAAACAAAAAAAAAAACTACCAAGTTCAACCTAATTAGGCTGCACAATGTACAATACAGAAGTTCAATGAGGAAACAATCCAGTAGTATTTTTCTCCCAGCATCTTAGTTGGAATACTGCGACATCAGTTGCTCGTAATGTTGGATATATTAAGAGATATGATGTTTTCTGGCAACTTCAACTGTGCCATATTACACAAGAAAAGATTTTACTAGAATTTTAGAATGTAGTAAGGGCCAGAATTTGTGGTGAAATATCTATAACATGATGCAAAATCTATTTTAAGTTTGGCCTTAAAAATATGTCAGCCAAATATTATCAATCTTTTGGAACTATAAAGTTTGAGCAGTGGGCAATTTGAGTAACTTTCTTAAAGTAAATGACAATGACAGCCGACATTTTAACCTAATTGAACCACAATTTCATCACTTAATCAGTAACTAAAAGTAACATGACAGTCCCCAGAGCACCTCAAAAGGTTTGTATCTTTATAGCATGCAGCAATAAGGACACCTAGATGATCAGAATATAGCAATTTAATTGACAAGCACTCATCAAGCAACATCATAATCATTTATGTTGTAACTTAAACCAACTTAGCTAACTGTAATGCAGTCTAATGATGTACACATTTTGGATCTCAGAAATGGCTACTGGCTCAGATGCTTCTTCCAAAGGAACATAATTTGCTACGGCATGAAGATTTAAATAGTCTTAATATTCTATAGTTGCTTGAACTACAGAATCGCCAAGAACTGATTGTGGATAAACCAACCAGAGGATTAGCAAAGAATGGTAATTACTCAATTCATGATTAGACAAAAGAAACAACTTTTTTTCTTTTTTGTGAGAAGAGAAAATGACTAATAGTTGAAACATCGGTTAACTGTATTTATATCAAGATTGAAAATATCTTGATTCATACATATTGCTTTAATAAGAGAAACTTATGCTAAAAGCCCTCAAAATGTCCCAGATAAGTTCCTTATTTTACAAATGAAAATGCTAAACACCCTAGCACTTCAAGCTTCAGAAGACTTCAATGGAATAATATTGAAATCAGCATTAGGCATGCCAGGTGGATGAAAGACCATTTGACATTCATATCTCAAAATCAACAAAATAAAGATAACAAATTAAAATAAACTACCAAATAAATTGGAAATCCTGTTTCTATTCTATATAGAATGCCTCAAAGAGAAACAATGAGTTTTGGCTTAAAGGTATTAATGTTGTCAGTTAGTTCAAATCCTAGTTGGACATTAATTAATCAAAAAAAAAAAAAAAAAAGTCTTGAAACAAAAAAATTAACTATACATTAACCAAGCCGGTTGATGAGAGAACTTGTAATTCCACTAAAAGATGCCAGCAATTCATCCAAAACAGCAGAATGGAGCTAAACCATACATCAACCGAAAACCAAATCCACATGATCGTATATTCCCTCCTATCATTTTCTTTATTAAATGCCTCCCATCAAAGACAATCGGTTAGAGCATAGGATCTGTTTAATCGCACAAGTTAAATTACAAATAATTTCCATAAAATGCCAAACAATTCAAGCAATCAGCTTGAAACCCTTTAAAAATGAAAATGAAACCCAAACAATAACGCAATCAGAGACGCAAAACAATAAACAAAATCATCATCGTCCAGACTCAAATTTACACAAATTCAACAACAAAACCCATTACCCATATACAAAAAGATGAGGAGATCATTAGATTTACCTGTAAGAGACGTCAGCTTGGGACATCCTCAGTCAGACGATCAGATTAAGGTAACCTATGGGATCCCATTTGACTTTTAAAATTGAGAGTGAGTATTTAGGAATAAAGTAACTAACTTTGATAAAGAATGTGGGCTTCGTTAGTTTGGTTAGGTGAAGACCTGAAGTTATGATTCTCAGCCAACAAACAAGATATGAAGATTGTTCTCTTCAAATTTTGGAGGTGGAGTTGTTAATGGAGGCTGAACTTGGAATTGGAATGCCAAATTTATGCCCTTTGCTTTTTAATTATTCGGACTATGTCTAGAGATGACTGAAAATAATTTAATGTTTAGGCATTTATTGGCTCAATTTAAGTAAGTATTGCGTGGGAAATTGAGATAAAGGAATTAACGGTTGATCCAATTCTCCGTTAATCAATTTGCAGTTTTTATTGTTTTTTTTTTTAAATCAGCAAATTATAATAATTATGATATTTATTACTCCCTTCACCCATTTTTATATATTTTTAAAATTTTTATTGTAATTAAGAAAGTAATATTTTTAATTTACTACATTATTTTATCTAACTTTTTTTTATACTAAAAAAAGAATTCAAATTTAAATCTAGTGTCAGGTTAAAGAATACGGTAATAAAATGATTTTTAGAAAATTTTAAATAATCATTTTTCGATAATTTTATTCAAAATAACTCCAAAAAAGTTACTATAAAAATGAAGGAAATGAGTATTATCATTATCAAATATTTTTTATTTTGTATCATATTAGGAATTTTTAATAGTACAAAAATTTATTTCAAAAATATCTTTTTGAATATATATATATATATATATATATATACTGTCTTCCAAACGGAAAGAAAATTTTAGAAGGAAAATAATTTTTTATTTTTCTTTCAAATAAGAGGAATGATATTCACTTATTATTTTTAGTGATTCTATTTCCTTCTACACTCTATGACTATCTAAATATAGCCTAAATTAAGAGGTCTGTATTAGATGGTTTAAGCTATAAATGAATTTCACGTGTAAACTTTATTTATAATCCTTTGTTTGGATCAAGGGTATAAATGAGCCGAGCTTTTTCACAAAATGTTTGGCTCAGTTCAAATCAAATTTTAGTCTAATAATGTTCAACTTAAAAGCTGAATTGAATTAAATTTAATTGATTCATTTCAGATCTAACAAAAAATTCAGATCTGACCAAAAATTAAATTGAATTGATTCATTTTGATTTGATATGGTTAGCTTTTTAACGAATCGGTTACTATCCGATTGAATAATGACAATTGTTTAGTTTTTTACATAGATAATCAAATTATTATTTTTTAAATCAAAATAGGTGATTAAATTTAAAATAATCGGATTAAATCTAAACCAATTTGATTTTATTCAATATCAAAACCTATTTTCATAGTATTTGGTCTGATTTTAATTATCATAAAATTCATTCCATCAAAACAAACTCAACGAGTTGGATGCGATTAAACCGAATATTCACTCCTATAATCTCAACCCAATGGCAAGTCTTTGGAAATTTCTCATGACAGCATGGCGGTGGCAGCAGGCCAGCAGCGGCAGCTAGCCAGCAGCCACAAGGGGGCCAATGAGACAATTGGTATGGTGCCCTTAAAAGTTTAGGCCAACCTTAGCAATCACACTTATCAAATTTTGAGCATTTACTATAAAAGAAAATAATGAAATGGAAATTGAGTCATAATGAAATTTCATTAATTCCCTAAATTATACTGATTTTTGTTTTCAATCAAATAAAGAAACAGGAATATAAATTCATAAAATGATATTCATCAATTACAACCAAAAAAAAAAAAAAAATACAATGATTTTGAAAATCATATCTCAACTCTTCTTCTTCAATTGTTACCAGTAAGATACCACTAGACGAAAGCTTCAATAACGACAACAATCATGACGATCTCAACAATAATCTTGAACAAAAATCAACAATCTTAATTAAAAAGAATGGGATTATCCAAAAACAAATTGTCGTAAACAATAAACCAGAAATTTGTCTGGCAAACATCTTGAAGGCCCATCCAGCAAATTGTTCATTAGCTATAAGAGCCAAAACACAGTAGTAGAGATACATAGAAGACCCAATGATAATCAGTGTCATGAAAAATATAAACATATTTCTCAAATCACCTCGGGCAGGAGTTATAATGATCAGAACAATAGTCACTAATGAAGAAGTGAAGCAAAGAGCATCGGAGTATAGAAACCGAACAAAATCATATGAAGCTAACGCAATGTTCATAGCCTTACCAGGATGGAAAAGATTTGGAGAAGAGAAATTTAAACATGGAGTTTTTAAAAATTGATTTTTTTTTGGAAAGAAACGAATTGGGTCTAAGAGTAATGAGTTCATGAACTTTTCTATTTTTGTTGTTTGAGTAGTATTTGTAAAATTATTACTAGAAGGCCAATCCTGCCAAAGACCACCAGGAGGACTCAGTGCAGCTCCAAAACTAAAAGCTGCACTCATTGAAGCTAAAATGATAATACCGTTTTTCACTGACTCGAAACGTTTTCCTAATCTTCTTAATGGTTCTGATGGGTTTACTGTGCCCACATTTGTGGTTATTGCATGCACTGTTAGGTTTTCTGAGTACTTCGTTGTGGGTATTGCTTCATTTTGGAGGGAATCAACCACTACAATTTGCTCTTCAGGAGATTCTGAACCTCTTTGTTGGTGGGCTTCATAGAGCATTTTCTCAATGATCATGTCATCGGTTCCTGACGTGATTAATTTTGCAATGTCAAACGCAGTATGGCCATTTGAATTCACAGCACTGACATTCACCTTTGTCTCTTTTAACAAAATTCTTATAGTCTGTGCTTTGAAACATAAAACAAATCCAATAAATTAGAGTTTCTTTTTCCTTTTTTTTTTTAACAGACTTCTTTTGTAGTCTGGCTTAACGATTGAAAAAGAGCAGTAAAGTTAGATTATGTTCTTACCTGCACTTGTCTCCTTGCAGCTGCCAGGTGCAACATAGTGTTTCCATCTTGATCCACACAATTGACAAGATCATCAACAAGATTTTTATGAACAAGAAGTGAAAGTAAAGATTTGAAAGCCTCACACTGCTTATTTTTTATAGCAAGGTGAAGCACAGTTTCCTCTCTATGAGTGAGCTCCTTAGCTGCGTCAGGGCAACATGATAGTAATAGTTCCATAACAACCTGCCTTCCTTTTATGGCAGCACAGTGGAGAGGAGTCCTTCCGTCGCAATCTTTAAGAAAGCAGAGCTTGCTGTTAATGTTAAGCAAATCTGTCACAATCTGTGAGTACCCTTTTGTTGAAGCCAAATGAATTGGACTAAATCCCTGTTGATTTATCTCTGTTGCTAATTCAGGGTTTCGATTTAGAACCACTTTAGCAAAGTCTAAATGCCCAAGTTTTATTGCTATGTGCAGTGCAGTGTCAGATGGTGTAAGAATGTCATTATGAAGAAGAAGAGGATCTTGTTTTAGTAATTCTTGTAAAGCTCTTACGTCCCCATTGCAAGAAGCAATGTAGAGTCTTTGATCCATGTTATTTTTTGCTTTTCCAAATTCTTCAGCATAAGATTTATATATTTACTATGGTCTAGATATAGAAGATCACGTCAATCGAAATTTCACAGGAGAGTATACATAGATTAGACAAAATCCTTCAAGTTACAACCTTGCTTTCTAAGCATAGGAATGTTGAAGCTGCGGAGATCACAAAATACCTATTTTCCTATGTACTCAGTAATTTTATTTTGTCTTATTCAAATGCAGAAGACTGAAACCATCTCTTATATTATATCATCCACATTGGAAAAACGACAGAAACCCATAGGCTAAGTTGGGATATAAAAGAAGGGAGAAAAAAAATGTAGTTGAGCATACCTTTCTCGGCCTTTTGGCTAAAAGTATAGTATCTGATACGTGGGCCATTGGCCCATATGATATTAAATTAATTTTTTTAGGGGAAGAGCCCATAATAGTAGCTGGAACCTGGATGTTTGGGGTTCTCATGCGTCGCCCATGCCTTGCACTTTTTGGGCCTGGCGAACTCTATGACAAAGCGTATTTTCATCTCGCTTTTTGTATTAATCTTTTTATCCTTTGCATAGGTTAAAATAAATATAAAAACTAAAATCTTACTTTAGAAATTACATTTTCGTTTGTTTCCAAAATATTTTTGCTTGTTTGGTTATATTATTAAAACTTAGTTAAAAAAATTAAAATTTACAATTTATTGTGTAATTTATAAAAACATTTAAAATTATAAGGAATTTCATATTCTAAATATTATTATTGAATATTGAAAAAAAATATAAAAAATAACAAACTGTGGTTAGTCGTTAATGATTAAAGGTGGTGGCTGTGACTATGACTGAAAATGGCCTAACGATGATTAGTAATAGGGATCAATAAATTAACATACATATATATTTAATGATCAGAAATCTAATGAGATTCTTTAGTAAAAGGCCAAAGAATAGTTGGCTTTGTTCTTACCGCAAGGCTTCGTGATTGAGCCGCAATTTCAGCTAGCTATGTCGGAAGGTTCAGACCACGGGATTTTCATCGTCAATCGATGTGGGATATATTATTAAACGAAAGCATCAATAACCAACAATAATTCAAGATACCCATAAACCAACTCGCCATTAACAAGAAATTTAAACCTGTATCCTTTGTTTCTATTTTTCTGCCAGATAGGTGAGGATTATATGGGATTGGTGGAGAAGGAAAAAACAAAAAAAAAAAAAAAAACTTCCTTTGTACTCTGGCAATATGACTAACCCTAATCAACAAGAGTTGAAATCTCACTTCTCAACCAAGTCATTTTTGCAGTCCTTTTTTCATTAGGAGGCCAATAAACCATAAGCTATACAATAAGTAGGGATCCGCCCCGCATAGGATGCAAAATCCCCACAGGGTGGGGATGGATGGAGAGTACAACCTCCATTGCCCAACAAGGAGAGACCAGGACAGGCTACTATATATCCCATTGCCAAACAGTGAGAGCCTGAGAGGTAACCGTCACAAGCAGTCACACATTGATGAAAACTAACAGTTCAGATCTCACTAATTGTCATACCTCTAAAGGACATGAGAAAACAGGCCAAACAAAAATAATTAAGTTCTATTATGTTCTTACCTGAACTTGTTTCCTTGCAGTAGCTAGGTGCAATATAGTGTTTCCATCTTGATCCACACAGTTTACAAGATCATCAACAACATTGATATGATCCACAAAGTTTTGTTGCTATGTGTAATGCAGTGTCTGATGGTGTAAATATGTCATTATGGAGAAGAAGAGGATCTTGTTTTTAGTAATTCTAATAAAGCTCCTATATCTCCATTGCATGCGGTGTTATTTTTATCTTTTCCAATTTCTTTAATTAGTATTAGGGTTTATATATCTATCATAATTCTTTGTCAATGGAGATTTCACAGAAATCCTGGTGGTTCCAGGACTCACTACAGCTGCAAAGCCAAAAACTGCACACATTGAAACTAAAACGATAATACCGTTTTTCACTTGCTCAAAAAGAGAAAATATTGAAGAATATTAAAACTTGGAACTAGGTTTAGTTGGGGGCTGAAATCAAATGAGCCAGCCCCTCCTCCAAAAATAGACGTATGCCACCAAAAAGCCGCAAGTACACGGTATTCTTTAGTAAAAGGCGAAAGAATAGTTCGCTCTGTGCTTACCGCATGGCTTCGTGATTGAACTATCAATTTTGAGCTAGGTATGTGGGAAGGTTCATGCCAAGGATTTTTATCTTCAACCAATGTGGGATCTGTTAGATTAACTCTTCCATCTTCTCCGTATACCTTTTTATTTTTTCCTCTTCGCCACCTTTTTTAACATTAATTAACAACAATAGTTCAAGATACCCATAAAGGAATTGTTATGGCACACATATTGAAGGCCCATCTAGCAAATTGATTATTAGCAATAAGAGCCAATAATAAACAATGTCATTAAATATAGAAGCACAGTTCTCAAGTAACCGTGGTCAGGAGTTACGATGATTAGACCAATTGCCACTAATGAAGAAATGAAGCAAGGAGAATCAGAGTACAGAAACCGAGCACAGTCATATGGAGCTAAGGCAATCTTCATAGCCTTACCAGGACTATTAAGATTTGGAGAAGAGAGAAATTTGAATGTGGCAGTGGCTGTTTTGTAAAGTGAACATTTTTTGGAAATATTAAAAAACACTTTGCTGGTGAATTTTTCTATTTTTGTTGTTTGAGTAATATTTGTAATATAGTTACTAGAAGGCCAATCTTGCCAAAGACCACTAGGGGGACTCAATGCAGCCCCAGAGCTAAAAGCTGCACACTTTGAATCTAAAATTATAATACCATTTTTATTGACCCAAAACTGTTTTCTAAGCTTGTTGGTGGTTTTGATAGGTTTTCTGAGTTCCTCCTCCTGGTTATTGCTTGATTTTGAGGGGAATCAACCACTACAGTTTGCTCTTCAGGAGACTCTGAATCTCTTCGGTGTTGGGTTTCATAAAGCGTTTTCTGATAATAAGGTGATTGTGTTCTCACCTCTACTTGTTTCCTTGCAATATAATGTTCCCATCTTGATCCACAGAGTTTACAAGATCATCAACAAGATCGATATGATTAAGAAGTAAAGATTTGACAGCCTCAGACTGTAATTAAAATAAATATATTGGAGAGGATGATATAGAAACCTATGGAAGTTAGATTGAAAGTTGAAGCATTAAATGTTATCGAAACATCTGTTTATAGGACAAAAAGTAGATTTGAAAATCCCAAAAAGCTTTTAGGAAATAAAAAAAAAAAGGAATGTAGATCAACTTCATCTAAACTTTGAATTGTCTTATTTGAAACCAGTAAATTAGAAATTTGGCATTCTGCACGAAAGAAGCAAGAATAATTATCATTTCTTTGATATTGACGTGATATTATTCTTTTAAAGAAAAAACAAAGATAAAATTCAGCAAAAATAAAAGTTACGGATGAAATTAGGAATCTTTTGTATTCAATTGATTTTTGGAACCACAAGGAACAAATTTGCCTTTTAAGGTTCATTTTTTTCTAATAACTCTAAAAAAATCTTTGGATGCTATTATACTAACATGAATAAAACTGAAATTGGACCAGTAATGGTTATAGGTTAAGTTTAGGAATCCTGGATTGATTTATAAGTTATGAAGAGAATATGATTTTTCCTTGCATGATTGTTGGTCCTCTTTTTACGATTAAAGTAATAAGGTCTCTTATATGCTAAAAATTGTGCTTCTTGCACAACTAATTCCTGATACAGTTGAGATAAAATTTCCATTGTATCCAATCTATATATATATATATATATATATATATATATATATATATATAATATAATATATATATAATTATGAAATAAAAAATATTATTATGAAGCTACCATGACACTCTATTCATTAAAGATTTTTATTTTTCTTTTCATAAATTTTTGCACTTTTTTCTTTTTTTTTTTAATACAATCACAGTAATAAAATACAATGATTTTTAAAACAATCCATCATATCTCCAAAGCTCTTATTCCTCAATTGCTTACAAGTAATCTTCCAGTTGACCAAAGCTTCAAATTGATGACAACAATTCATGACGGATCTCAACAATACTCTCGAACAATAATCAATACTCTTATATTATGTTTGTAATGAAATGTAATTTAATATAATCAAAAGTATCTCATGACTGTAACACCGTAAAATGCTTTTGATTATGTTACGTTATCTTTCATTACCGAACAAATAATTCCAAGCGTTCATTGAAAACAAAAAAATTGTTGCCAAACAACTTAGAGAAAACAAGAGGCCACAAAACTGTCTGGCAAACATCATGAGGGGCCACACAGCAAATTGTTCATTAGCAATAAGAACCAAAACATAATAGTAAAGAAACATAGAAGACCCAATGATAATGAGCGTCGTCAAATAAATAAACCAAGGTCTGATCAGACTAAAGGAAGGAGTTAAGATGATTAGGACAATAGTCACTAATGAAGAAAAAAAGCAAAGAGCATCAAAACAGAGAAATAGAACAAAATCATATGAAGCTACGGCGATGTTCACAGCCTTACCAGGATTGTAAATATTTGAAGAAGAGAAATTTAAATGTGGAAGTTTTAAAATTAGACTTTTTTCTGGAAAGTGTTTAATTGGGTCTAAAAGTATTGAGTTCATGAAATTTTCTATTTCGGTTGTTTGATTAGTGTTTGTGAAATTATTAGTAGAAGGCCAATCTTGTCAAAGACCACGAGGAGGACTCACTGCAGCTGCAAAGCTAAAAGCTGCACACATTGAAGCTAAAATGATAATACCGTTTTTCACGTTGTCGAAACTCTTTTCTAATCTGCTTTTTCGTGCTTCTGGTGGGTCATCCTTTTTTGGGTCCTCTATTGTGGTTATTGCATGCTCTGCTTCATTTTGAGGGGATTCAACCTCTACAATTTGCTCTCCAGGAGGCTCTCGTTGTTGGGCTTCATTAAGCATTTTCTGAATGATCATATCATCAGCTTCTGATGTGTTCAATTTTGCAATGCTAAACGCAGTATGCCCATTTGCGTTCACGGAATTGCCATTAACCTTTGTCTCTTCTAACAAAAGTTTTATAGTCTGTGCTTGAAACAGAAAACAAATTCAACCCAATTAAAACACATAAATGGTAATCAAATAAGTTAAAGTTGGTTTTTTAGAACATTATAATTAGTTATCATATTTTTTCCCCTAAATAATAAGGTGATTATGTTCTCACCTGCACTTGTTTCCTTGCAGTAGCTAGGTGCAATATTGTGTTTCCATCTTGATCGACACAATTAACAAGATCATCAATAAGATTGTTACGTTTAAGAAGCGAAAGCAAAGATTTGACAGCTTCAGACTGGTTATTTTTGACAGCAAGGTGAAGCACAGTTTCCTCTTTATGAGTGACCTCCCTAGCTGCCTGAGGGCAAATGATAGTAATTGTTCTATAGCAACTTGCCATCCTCTTATTGCAGCACAGTGGAGAGGAGTCCTTCCGTTGCCGTCTTTTAAGAACACAGAGTTTGTGATAGGTATCATTTTTACGGTATTTTTAGTATTGTTTTATTTAGAATTTTTATTAAATTTTATCACTTTAATTAAGTTTTACTTCATTTTTATTATAATTTTGTTCAAAGCTTCCTTGAATCATAATCCACTTGATCTTAAAGAAATTTGCAGGATTTTAGCACAGAAAAGAGCATTAAAAAGCAAAACACTCAGGCTCGAGCACGCCCAGTCCGTGCACCTTAACACGCCCGTGCTAAACTCAAGAGAAATCAAGTGGAGAGTCAGACGCTAGCACGACCAACCCATGCTATCTGATATGCCCGTGCCTAAAAGAACCTCAGGGCGTGTTTACCTAGCACGCCAGTGATGCAATCTATCTTAGAAAGTCAGAGCCTAGCACGCCCTGCCCGTGCTATGGCGCACTCCCGTGCCACAGAAACTCCTCTGAGCGTGTTGCATAGCACGGCCCGTGCTGAAGCATTCAGAGATCCAGACTCTAGCACGCCCAACCCGTGCTAGATGGCACTCCCGTGCTATTAAGGCGAAGCTGTCTTGAATAAAAACGCAAGCCAGTCTTTTTAACTCACATGGACCCAGCTCATGTTCCTAAACGTGCAAAATAAGATCTAAATCTATTTGGGAAGAGAGAAGAGTCCTAACTAAGAAGAAATCTTAAGTCTAATCAGTTTATGATCTCTAAAAAAGATTTCATACTTAATAAGGATTCTGTTTCCTAAACGGAGTCAGATTCTCTCTAAGAAGTTTATATAAAGAGAGGAACCATTCATTGTATAGATATATCTCGAGTTCTAGTATTTTTCTAGATAGTTCTCTCTTTCTCAAAGATTTCAAGCATCCAAGATTTGTGTCAAGATTCAAGGAAGACATCCACATAGTTGTTGTCTAGTTTTTATTTCTAAACTCTTAATGTTGTTTTTCTTTTCATTATTCATTATTGATTATGAAATTTTATCCAAGCATTATTGAGTTTTATTTAATTACTATGTCGAACTAAACTCTCATACTAGAGATTTGATATAGCTTAATTCGATTCCAATTTATAATATTCGATTTACTTTTCCTTGTTCATGATATAATTTATTATTAAACTTAATGCTTCCAGACAGAGTTTCTCCCCTGGATTAATTTATTTCATTAATCACTATCGGAAGAAGGGTTTTTGATATGAAAAAAAGTAATAAATTACATGAGAATAATAACTTAATGCGGAAGCTATATGGTTTGACTCATGAGGGGTTTTCATAAGTTAATGACCTTAGGTTATGAATTCACAAAACAAACCATAAAACTTAATGATTTAATTCATGTTTGATTGCGCTATTAGAAGATAGGTAATTAGACCGGATTAGAATAGCTAATAATGCATCGGGAGAACTTGTTAGTGATTTTAGGGTTGTTTTCCCTATTTAAACAATTAAAATTGATTAACAAACTAAAAAAATAAATTGGATAAGAATTAAGTGAAATTAAAATCCCTAGTAGTTTTAAATCATTGATTTCTTTTCATCTAAATATTGTTGCTTGATTTCTTTTTATTTTACTTTAGAATTTACTTTTCTTATAATAAATCTTTCTTATTGTCGTTTAAATGATAATAGGTTAACATAATTTTGGCACTTGATATACAATCCCTGTGGATACGACACTCTTTCACTCTATATTACTTGTTGCGATTTCGTACGCTTGCAAAAATCACTGTCAGTTTGCTATCAATATTAAGCAAATCTGTCACAATCTGTGAGTCCCCTTTTGGTGAAGCCAAATGAATTGGACTAAATTCTTGGTGATTTCTTTCTTCTGCTAATTTGTTGTTTCGATTCATAACCACTTTAGCAAATTCTGCACGCCCGAGTTTCGTTGCTATGTGTAATGGATTGTCTGGTGTATCGATATCATTATGGAGAAGAAGAGGATCTTGTTCTAGTAATTCTAATACAGCTTCTAAATCTCCTTCGCATGCAGCTCTGTAGAGTCTTTGATCCATGTTATTTTTTGCTTTTGCAAATTCTCTAGTATAGGATTTATATATCAATCATGAGCTAGAAGCTCACATCAATGGAAATTTCGTGGAAATTACAGATAATTATTTTTTTAAGTTCAGTAACTGGTTTTGAAGAAATGATAATAAGAAATGTTCAACGGAGAAAATGAAATCAATTGAGGCCGGCATGCACGTCACTTTCTCGTGAGTTTTAATTCTTGTGTACATCCATAAACAAATACCAATTGAATTGAGGCCGGCATGCACGTCGTTTCGATGAAATGATAAATGTTTACTTCCATTGATGTGAAATTACCAAATCATTAATTACAACAACTGAAAATACAATGATTTTTTAAACCATGATATCTAAAAAGCTGTTATTCCTCAATTCTTACAAGCAAGACCCTTAAATCACTAGACTTAAGTGTCGCATGAAATACACATCCTGTCACAACAAGATAGTAACATGAATTGAGTTAAAATGATTAGAACAAGATAGTAACATCCTGTCACAACAAGATACCCTTGAATGATAGTAAGAAATGTTCAACGGAGAAAATGAAATGAATAGAGGCCGGCATGCACGTCGATTCGATGAAATTATATATGTTTTCTTCCATTGATGTGAAATTACCAAATCATTAATTACAACTGAAAACACAATGATTTTTTCAACCATCATATCATAAAAGCTCTTATTCCTCAATTCTTACAAGCAACACCCTTAAATCACTAGACTTATGTGTCGCCGGAAGAACACATCAAGCAACAACAAGATAGTAACACGCATGGAATAATCATAAAAATTAGTACCGATAAGACGAAAGTAAAAAATTGTTTGACAATAGTCTTGAAGACCCATCCAGCAAATTGTTCATTAGCAATAAGAGCCACAACACAATAGTAGAGATATATAGAAGACCCAATAATAACCAATGTCATGAAATAAATAAGCAAACTTCTGAAATGACGAAGGGAAGGATTACAATGATTAGAACAATAGTCAGTAATGAAGAAGTGAAGCAAAGAGCATCAGAGTAGAGAAACTGAATAAAATCATGTGAAGCTAAGGCAATATTCATAGCCTTACCAGGATTGTAAAGATCTGGAGAAGAGAAATTTAAATGTGGAGTTTCAAAATAATGAATCTTTTTTGGGGCAGGGTTTAAAAAGGAGTTTATGAAGTTTTCTATTTTTGATGTTTGAGCAATATTCGTAATGTTACTAGAAGGCCAATCTTGCCAGAGACGACCGGGAGGACTAACTACGGCTGCAAAGCTAAAAGCTGCACACGTCGAAGCTAAAACGATAATTCCATTTTTCACCGATTCAAAGCATTTCTCCACCGAAAGGAAACGTTTTTCCGATGGATTATGCACTATTCGAACCCGATTATAAATTAAGTATTTGAACCCGTTTAGAATTTTACTTTCAATAACAGAATATGTGAGATTATAAATTGGAATTTTACAAGTCTAACTCATTATGACAAGTCTGAGATTATAAATTAAAAATATAAAAAGAGTGATGAATGATATACAACGAAAAAGATAAGTCTTAACTCATTATGATTATGAATCCAAATTATTAATGATAATCAGTATTTAAGTCGAGATGATTTATCGAAGGCAGACCATGTCACTTTCTTGCGAATTTCTAAATCAAATACGAAAGAAATAGGAAGTTCATTAGATGAAGTTGATCATTTGTTTTTTATGAAAAAACAATAATTCTTTAAACAAGCACCTATAAATCTATTCATAAAAACAAGACTGAGTATGCATCTTAGTGAAATTTATCTTCATCATACAAATTTTATTTGTTCAAATGAAAATTATTTTTATCCTTTTTAAATTGTTAAGTCTTTTGACTCAATAATAATTATTAAAAAATATAAAATAAATGCATTAGAGCGTAAGGGTAAAAACACCAATTAATCGCACTTTGCTGGGTTTTTTTATATAAAAAAGTATATATAAGTTAAATATATTGGAGAGAGGATATAGATATTAGAAGTTGAAGGGATGATGGGTCTTTTTATATAAAAAAGTATATATAAGTTAAATACATTGGAGAGAGGATATAGATATTAGAAGTTGAAGGGATGATGGGTTTTTTTTTATATAAAAAAGTATATATGAGTTAAATATATTGGAGAGAGGATATAGATATTAGAAGTTGAAAGGGTAGAGGTGAACCAAGTGAAATGCTAGAATCTATGAGGTGAAAACATATAATATGAACTTACTTAAACTTGGGCCAACCAATGCTAAAACATTAGTGCTAATTAATTAATTAGTTAATTTGCCACCTTTATATGCCTTTTTAAATTTACTATTTAGTCGATGTTGGTTTCTTAACAATAGAAACCCATGAATTTGCCCATCTTTTATTTTACATTTTATGGAATTAGATTGAAAGTTCAAGCGTTAGATGTAATCGTTTCAACATGAAAAGACCATTAAGATCAAACATTGGTTTATAATACAAAATTGCTGAAGTGTTTGGATACATTAAAATAAAAAATGAAAAAAAAATCAGTGAATTAAAAAATAAGAATTATATTTCATTTAAATCATTTCGCCGTAAAAAAATTATCATTAATTTAGTGAATTTTATTGAAAGATGAGAGTTACTATTCATATCATGTTAAATAGTTTTTACATTCGGACGAAGTTTTGAAACTTTTATAACTTTTTCTGTTATTTGACAGAAGGTGTTCAGTTAAAAAAAAAAAAAGAACATGGCTGAAATCTATTACTGAATTAATTCTCCTACTATTCATGCAAATGTGAAATGTGAAGGCAAATCCACATATCTCAAAGGCTCTTATTCCTTAATTGTTACAAGTATGTCCCCAACAGCTTCTTTTTATTAATAACTAGAATAAAAGCATCAATCTTAAACAACGTTTCACGATGATGCGCAGTAAATTAAGAACTCCCTTATACAAATAGAATGTAATCAAAGAACAAATTGTCCAAAACAATAAACAGAAAAACTGTGTGCCAAACACCTTGAAGGCCCATCCAGCAAATTGTTCATTAGCGATAAGAGCCAGAACACAATAGTAAAGATACATAGAAGACCCAACAATAATCAATGTCATGAAAGAAATAAGCGTACTTCTGAAATGACCAAGAGCGGGAGTTATAATGATCAGAACAATAGTCACTAATGAAGAAGTGAAGCAAAGAGCATCAGAGTATAGAAACCGAACAAAATCATATGAAGCTAAAGCAATGTTCATAGCCTTACCAGGATTGTAAAGATTTGGAGAAGATAAATCTAAATGGGGTTTTAAAAATTGAATCTTTTTTGGCCATGTATGAAGTGGGTTGAAAAACATTGAGTTGGTTAAATTTTCTGTTTTTGCTATTTGAGTAATATTCGTAATATTAATTGAAGGCCAATCTTGCCAAAAACCACCAGGAGGACTCACTACAGCTGCAAAGCTAAAAGCTGCACACATTGAAGCTAAAATGATAATTCCATTTTTCACTGACTCAAAACGTCTCTCTAATCTTGTTAGTATTTCTGATGGGTTTTCTGAGTTCACTGTTGTGGTTATCGCGTCCTCTTCTAGGTTCTCTACTTTCATTGTTGTGTTTTTTGCAAGCTCTGCTCGACTTTGAAGGGAATCGACCACTACAATTTGCTCTTCAGGAGACTTTCTTTCTTGGACTTCATAAAGCATTTTCTTAATGATCCTGTCATCGCCTTCTGACGTGCTTAATTTTGTAATTTTAAGTGCCGTTTCCCCATTTGCATTTTCAGCAGTGACATTCACCTTTGTCTCTGTTAACAAAATTTTTATAATCTGTGCTTCAAACAGAAAACAAATAAAACCAATTAAAAGACAAATGATAATCAAATAAACTAAAGTTGGTTTCTTTTAACCAGTTAAATTATGTTTTTACCTGCACTTGTTTCCTTTCGGTAGCCAGGTGCAATATCGTGTTTCCATCTTGATCCACACAATTCACAAGATCATCAACAAGATTGTTATGTGTAAGAAGCGAAAGCAAAGATTTGACAACCTCACACTGATTACTTTTGACAGCAAGGTGAAGCACAGTTTCCTCTTTATGAGTGAGCTCCTTAGCTGCCTTACGGCAACATGATAGTAATTGTTCCATAACAACTTGCCTTCCTTTTATCGCAGCACAATGGAGAGGAGTCCTTCCGTCCCAATCTTTGAGAAAGCAGAGTTTGCTATTAATATTAAGCAAATCTGCTACGATTTGTGAGTACCCTTTTGTTGCAGCCAAATGAATTGGGCTAAATCCTTTGTGATTTAATTCTGTTGCCAATTCTGGGTTTCGATTCATAACCATTTTAGCAAAATCTGCATGCCCCAGTTTTGTTGCTATGTGCAGTGCAGTGTCTGATGGTGTAAGTATGTCGTCGTGGAGAATAAGAGGATCTTGTTCTAGCAATTCACATAAAGCTCCTATATCTCCATTGCATGAAGCTGTGTAGAGTCTTTGATCCATGTTGTTCTTGACAATCCAAATTCTTTAGTATTTATATATCTACCATGAGCTAGAAAAGCTCACATCAATGGAAATTTCATAGAAATGAAAGATGATTTTTGTTTTCTAGCTAAAAGTTGATATGGATCAGTAGTATTATTGTTTTAAAGAAAATGTGTATCAGAAAAAATTGAAATGAATCTTTAAATTCCCGTGTTTATATCTATCATCAAGACAAATTTTTTCTAGGAAGCTTCAATAATTAGTTGAGATTTATTTGTTTATTCATGAAAAACAATGATTTAATTTTTTAATCAAACATTAATAATTTATTCATATAAATAAGACTGAGTGTGACAAATTTGTATTTTATCAAAATTTATCTTTCTAAACGTACAACAATTTTTTAATTATTTTTAAATTATTTGATGCAAGTGCTATGACTCAATTGTAACTTATCAAAGAAATAAAGTACGATAAATATATTGGAGAGAAGGATGTAAATTGAGACCCATGAATTTTCCCAATATTTTCCTTATGAGACCCATGAAAGAAGCACGAATAATTATCATGTATTTGATTTGTTTATTTCGGTGTTTGGTTAATTTTCTTATTTTTAATTTTTTAGATAAATGTACACTTTTTTGTATAGCATATATTTTATAAATCGATAATCTTTATTTTTTGAAATTCGGTACAATAACCTTTTTTTTCGTTAGATTTAGTAATTTAATTTTTTTTTATATTCATTATTATAAGTAACTAGTTTATTGAAAATTTATCTGTCTTGTTAAGTTCACAATCTAACTTTTCATTATACTATTTTATTTATGAAATTTTCTTTTATATTAGCTCTTTAAAAAAGGGATCATGTCATGCCTAGACTATTTGTATTCATTTAAATTTAAAGTTGGTTTTTTAGAACATTATAATCAGTTATCATATTTTTCTCCTTAAATAATAAGGTGATTATGTTCTCACCTGCACTTGTTTCCTTGCCGTAGCTAGGTGCAATATTGTGTTTCCATCTTGATCGACACAATTGACAAGATCATCAATAAGATTGTTATGTGTAAGAAGCGAAGCAAAGATTTGACAGCGTCAGACTGATTATTTTTGACAGCAAGGTGAAGCACAGTTTCCTCTTTATGAGTGAGCTCCCTAGCTGCCTGCGGGCAACATGACAGTAATTGTTCTATAGCAACTTGCCTTCCTCTTATTTCAGCACAGTGGAGAGGAGTCCTTCCGTTACCATTTTTAAGAACACAGAGTTTGCTATCAATATTAAGCAAATCTGTCACAATCTGTGAGTACCCTTTTGCTGAAGCCAAATGAACTGGACTAAATCCTTGGTGATTTCTTTCTTCTGCTAATTTAGTGTTTCGATCCGTAACCACTTTAGCAAAATCTGCATGCCTAACTATGTGTAATGGATTGTCTGGTGTATCGATATCGTTATGGAGAAGAAGAGGATTTTGTTTTAGTAATTCTAATACAGCTCCTACATCTCCATTGCATACAGCTATGTAGAGTCTTTGATCCATGTTATTTTTTGCTTTTGCAAATTCTCCAGTGTAGGATTTATATATCAATCATGAGCTAGAAGCTCACATCAATGGAAATTTAATGGAAATTAAAGATAATTATTTTTTTAAGTTCAGTACCT
Source organism: Jatropha curcas (assembly GCF_041381405.1). Lineage (NCBI taxonomy): Eukaryota > Viridiplantae > Streptophyta > Magnoliopsida > Malpighiales > Euphorbiaceae > Jatropha > Jatropha curcas. The sequence goes on along the minus strand of NC_143153.1, from coordinate 4,790,638 downwards.
CGTTTTGAAGAAATGATAGTAAGAAATGTTCAACGGAGAAAATGAAATGAATAGAGGCCGGCATGCACGTCGATTCGATGAAATTATATATGTTTTCTTCCATTGATGTGAAATTACCAAATCATTAATTACAACTGAAAACACAATGATTTTTTCAACCATCATATCATAAAAGCTCTTATTCCTCAATTCTTACAAGCAACACCCTTAAATCACTAGACTTATGTGTCGCCGGAAGAACACATCAAGCAACAACAAGATAGTAACACGCATGGAATAATCATAAAAATTAGTACCGATAAGACGAAAGTAAAAAATTGTTTGACAATAGTCTTGAAGACCCATCCAGCAAATTGTTCATTAGCAATAAGAGCCACAACACAATAGTAGAGATATATAGAAGACCCAATAATAACCAATGTCATGAAATAAATAAGCAAACTTCTGAAATGACGAAGGGAAGGATTACAATGATTAGAACAATAGTCAGTAATGAAGAAGTGAAGCAAAGAGCATCAGAGTAGAGAAACTGAATAAAATCATGTGAAGCTAAGGCAATATTCATAGCCTTACCAGGATTGTAAAGATCTGGAGAAGAGAAATTTAAATGTGGAGTTTTAAAATAATGAATCTTTTTTGGAGTTGGGTTTAAAAAGAAGGAGTTTATGAAGTTTTCTATTTTTGATGTTTGAGCAATATTCGTAATGTTACTAGGAGGCCAATCTTGCCAGAGACCACCCGGAGGACTCACTACAGCTGCAAAGCTAAAAGCTGCACACATCGAAGCTAAAACGATAATTCCATTTTTCACCGATTCAAAGCGTTTCTCTACCGAAACGAAACGTTTTTCCAATGGATTATCCAGTGCATGCTCCTCCGGATCTTCTAAACTCATCGTTGTGGTTATTGTATGATCTGCCTGACTTGGTTTTACTATACGATTAATTTATATAGTTATGATGGCAACCGGTCAGGAATATCCCAATCCAATTATAAATTAAGTATTTGAACTCGTTTATATCAAATCTTGTTTGTATCTATATTTTTTTTTCTAGGAAAGAAATAGGAAGTTCATTAAATGAAGTTGATCATTTGTTTTTTATGAAAAACAATAATTTTTTAAAACAATTACCTAAAAATCTATTCATAAAAACAAGACTGAGTATGCATCTTGGTGAAATTTCTTTAAATTCCCTTGTTTATATCTATCATCAAGACAAATTTTTTCTAGGAAGCTCCAATAATTAGTTGAGATTTATTTGTTTATTCATGAAAAACAATGATTTTTTTAATCAAACATTAATAATTTATTCATATAAATAAGACTGAGTGTGACAAATTTGTATTTTATCAAAATTTATCTTTGTAAACATACAACAATTTTTTAATTATTTTTAAATTATTTGATGATAGTGCTTTGACACAATAGTAACTTATCAAAGAAATAAAAGTACAATAAATATATTGGAGAGAAATGAATTTTCCCAATATTTTCCTTATAATACAAGAAGTTAGATGTTCAAGACTTACAAAAGCAGTATTAATATATCAAAAGCAAAATAATTTCTTTTTTTAAAAAAAAAAAAAAGAATGCAAATTTACCTTAATAGAAAACTTTGAAGTTTTTACTAGCAATTATCTTACCTTAAACCATTAAATTAGTAAATTGGTGTTTTGACATGTAAGAAGCATGAATAATTATCATGTATTGGGTTTGTTTTCTTATTTTATTTTTTGGATAAGTATACACTTTTTGTAAAGCATTTATTTTATAAATTGATAATCTTTATCTTCTGAAATTTGATACAACAACTTTTATTAGATTTAGTAATTTAAATTTTTTTTATATTCATCAGTATACGTAATTAATTTATTGATAATTACGTCATATACGAAATATTTAAAAATTTTGTCTAACTAACCATTTTGAAAATTTATCTGTTTTGTTAAGTTCACAATCTAACTTTTCATTACACTATTTTATTTATAAAATTTTCTTTTATATTAGCTCTTTAAAAAAGGGATAATGTCATGCCTAGACTATTTGTATTCATTTAAATTTCATTATTGAAATTTTAATATATTTATTTTCAGTATATATATATATATATTAATTTTTGTTGGAGTATGTGGGTAATCCCATATCGGATAAATACAACTAACTAAAAGAGCATATAATAAGAAGGGTGAACTAACTACAATGGCTTATGCCATTTTGTGTTAAATGTAAGCTCAACTCATTATAAGCCTGATGACCCTCCTAGGGTCCAGATTCTCAACAATTTTACATGATAAAATCATTAGAAAATGAAATTTCTATATATTTTAAAATAGAAATAAGATAAAATCGAGCAAAAATAAAAGTCATGGATGAAACTGGGGCAAAAAATAAAAAAATAATCTTTTGGATTCAATTGAAATTTGGCTTTTTTTTTTTTCATTAAATATTATATATAATGAATTCACATTATATAAAGCAGTTACAACAATTGACAGCCAATCAGCGGCGGTGCAATTCGGTATAAAGCCCTTTAGGGGCAATATAGAACTAACTGAGGAAGGAATCCAAATTGAAATTTGGCCCTAATAAGAGTAACAAATGACCGCCAACACGTGTCTCCGTTAGCAAAGAGGCGCATTCTTAAAATCATATACTGCGTCTCTCTCGATAAAAATAAATCCTGGCCGTCGACTTGCGTGTATCAGGCGAATTAGGGTTTTAGACTTATAGTATTTATTCTGGCAGGCAATACCATTTTCCTCTTATTGTCTGCTCTCTGCCATCACTGTGAGCATCATCGATGGTTAGCCATAAACTCTTTTTGCTCATTTAATCTCAATTTTTCTTTTCATTTTCATGCTAAATCTACCTAATTTGTAATCACATTGTAGGCGTTTGTAAAAGCTCAGAAGTCGAAAGCTTACTTCAAGCGTTTTCAAGTTAAATACAAGAGAAGGAGAGGTAATTTTGTGGCGAAATCCGTAATGGGGTTCCCTTTTTTTTTTCATATATTAGTTTCTTATTGAAAGCTTTTTTTTTTTTTTTTTTTTTTTTTTTAGAGGGTAAGACTGATTACAGAGCAAGGATTCGTCTAATCAACCAGGACAAGAACAAGTATAACACTCCAAAATATCGATTTGTTGTGCGATTTGTATCCTTATTTTGTTTGTCTGGTTATCTTGTTAATGTTTTTTATCCTCTTCTCATATGCGGTTTGGTGGTTATAATGTGGGATTGTGGGTCAATTGTGTTTTACATAAAATGGATAACCTTTGTCTATGTGCTATTTTACAAATTTAATTGTAAAAAATGGTTTAATGTAGGACTTCTTAGATATTTCGGACTTGATTAGTTGTTTTGTATGATTTTTTCTTATAGCTTTTTTGCAGCTTTTGTTAGTTGTGGTCTTTTAATTTGCTTTGTGATTTTGTTTTTGTCAAGTTCTAGGTATTTAATTCAATGTCGATTATTAAAAATTCGATTGAGTTAGTGTCCAATTCTTCCGTGAACTATATTTGATTCAAGGTGTCCTTGATCTTGAAGATCTTGAATCGTGACAAGATGGTTGCTTTTATTGTTTTTGCTTCCTTGTTGCCTCTATTTTCTCCTTAATATTATTCTTAGACCAACAAAGATGTAACTGCACAAATTATACATTCGACCATTGCTGGTGATATAGTTCTTGCAGCTGCCTACTCCCATGAGCTCCCTAAATATGGCCTTGAAGTGGGACTCACCAATTATGCTGCAGGTATAATACTCACATTTTGCTGGATTTATAATGTCTTTGCTCGTCAAATCTAATGTTCTAATTGCTATTTTACTGTAAATCAGCTTACTGCACTGGGCTTCTTTTGGCCCGACGCGTACTGAAAACGCTTCAGATGGATGGGGAGTATGAAGGAAATGTTGAGGTATGTGGATTATCTGTAGTTTTGCCTTGATAGAATTAAGGTACTATTCTTGTGTGGATATTTAAAAATGTGTAATTCTTTCTATGTTCAGGCTACTGGAGAAGATTTTTCTGTTGAACCAGCTGGAGAAAGGAGACCTTTCCGTGCTCTTCTTGATGTTGGACTTGTGAGGACAACAACTGGAAACCGTGTTTTTGGTGCTCTCAAGGTCTCCCAATATACTTCTTAAAACATATGAATTTAAATTTATCTGAGCTCTTCTCATTCCTTGCTTTTATTCTGCATTATTTCCTAGTACTTGAATTTTTTTTGCATTGAAAAATTCTCTAACATTTTTTGACTCACTCTTTTTACTATAGAGTATATAATCCATACATGCTAACTTTCTATAGTTTCAATTTAGTCTGGAATAACCATTTCCTGCTAGTTATTTTATAACATTGGTGGGTATGTAATGTTAAATTTCAAGTCAATTTACAGTTATGGGAATTGTATGATTGGAATTGCTCTTCTATTGGTTGTATTACAAGAATGACCTTGCCTTCTTTATAAATAATTGGATAATCCTAAAAACTAGGTTTAGCTTGCATTAATTTGCGTCTAATATGGGCTATGGTTGTTAAAATCTACCACTTGATATAACCATGAATTAATGTGATGATGTGCATCTATATACGTTGTTAGTGGCTGAAGGAATTCATCTTGCTGATTGGAAGTATTACTCCTGCATGTTGTCTCATGGGATGGAAATAAAGCAATTATAATATGTGTTAGGGCATTGCTCTATTCTTTGATTAGGGAGCTTTGGACGGTGGACTTGATATTCCCCACAGTGACAAGAGGTTTGCAGGATTCAGCAAGGATAGCAAGCAGCTTGATGCTGAACTCCACCGAAAGTACATCTATGGCGGCCATGTTGCTGCATACATGAGGGTGAGATTTATATTATTGCAATCATATGTTTCTATAAACATGGTAATCCATATGGGTTTAATTTTGTGGTTCTCATGCAGATTTTGATGGAAGATGAACCAGAGAAGTACCAGTCTCACTTCAGTGAGTATGTAAAGAGAGGTATTGATGCTGATAACATGGAAGAGCTTTACAAGAAGGTACATTCTGCCATACGTGCAGATCCCATAACGAAGAAGACAGAGAAGCAGCCTCCAAAGGAGCACAAGAGGTGCGTCTTATTTCGGATCTTGTCCCCTCACTCCCCTCTCCTAGTTTTGACTGTTAGCTTGCATATTTATGTGTGTTTGTAAGGGTATTTTAGAGTTGGTTGCATAATATACACAAGGAGAAGTTGAACTCTGGAGCCCCTTTTTAGACGAATGAAAACTGTCATGATTATTTTCCTATTTATTTTTGTTGGCATTTTATGAAGAATATCCAAGACATTTTTCAATGCTGCAGTTACAGATGTATATGTTTATGGTTTTGATTTTTCCTACAGATACAACCTGAAGAAGTTGACCTATGAGGAAAGAAAGAATAAGTTGATTGAAAGGTTGAAGGCTCTTAACTCTGCTGCTGACGCCGAGGACAGTGATGAAGACTGAGTGTACTTGACAGAATTGTCTATTTATTTCAAGAACAAGATTTTGGCTATTTTCTGTTAAGTAGGCTGAGGATTATTTATTGTTTTGCAGCGAATTTCAGTTTCTTTTACCATTTTTTTGGATTAATTGAAAGATTTCTAGTCTCTATTTGGCAAACCCCTTGGAAATTATAAAATTACTATAGAAAAACTAATGGAACGGAGAGCAGTTGTTCTTGTGATCGTAGAATACTCCCTCCATCCCCTTTTTAAGTTTGCTTTGTTTTAATGATTGCCACTTATTTGACAGAAATACCCTTTTATGAAATTTTACTCAATAATTAAATTCATCAATTCTCTCCCTCATAACGGCGACTGGATGCCACTTCTCTAAAACATAGAATTCGCGACATTTTTCTTAAAAAAAAATTATTGTAGATAATCATTGAATAAAGTAATACCAGAGTTTTACCTGCCCTGAAATTTGCCATCCAAATTGTAATTTGAACCTCAAGAAGTTAAAACTTTCATCCGTGCAGAAATCAAACTTGAAAATCTAATGCTGATCTCTCATTTTGAAGAATCTGTTAAACTATTTTTAATGGCATTAGCCTTCGTGTGTCCATGTGAAACTGAATTAAACGTAAGTTAAATCGAATCAATTCACATAATTATATAATAATGTAACACAAACAGCAGATTAAAATCTTAAATTCAAAATAAAGCAACTTAATCAAACCACGTTTAGACCTTTTCAATACTCTTGATTTACTAGTTCAATCAAACCAGATTTTAGAATTTTTTTCAATACTATTGCACTCAAAACACAACCAGACCAAGCCAGCCATAAACACCCACTATCAATAAATATCCAGTGCATGAATTAGACCAGTTACATCTAGATAATAAGACCTTAGCAGTGAGTGCAACAGCGTTCAAAAGCACACCATATATTTCCAAAATTGAAAAGGTTGTCCATATTGAGGGGAAAACAGCAGATTCAAACGCTTTTTGTAAAATTGGAAAAAGCCAATCTTTCCCTGTTTTATCTACACTGAAAATGCGTATTCCTTAGACAAGTTCATTGTTTGACTCCATGGAATGTCGATGGCAGCCTGCAAGCCAGTTTCTCCAGTAACATAGTTTATATTGTTCTAATCATCATCATCAGGCGGATCAAAATCCTTAACTTTCACATCTGCATCTTCTCCATACTGAATGCAGTTGTCAATTTGCGACAACACATATTGTATACTGTAAAATTAAAGCAAGACAACATCAACAATTACAAAACATCAGCCAAAACCATATTAACCATAAAATTCCCACCCCTTTCTTATATATATATATATTTTTTGTTCCAACAATATTAGGTTGTCAATGCCTAGTTTTCCCTGAGCATAAAGCTCTTTGATCGACGGGGAACATCAAGTATGAATAAAGGACGATTCTCTGAATGTGACAAATTGACAAAAGTTCATTCCACCATAGGGGGATAGTAGTTCACTGAAAATTGCACAAAAATCAAAATCTAATATGGCACTATAAGATATCTGCTTTGAACTGTATAAAGTAAAAACTATTGGACACCCAAGGGAAAAAAAAAAAAACAAAACTATCTTCACAACAGATATATTATTGTGAGAGGGAATACCTGCTTTCCTTCCTTAGGTCAAGCGGAATAAAACTAACCATGCTATACTCATCCACCTGAAACAGAAAAGATTGAAGTAAGCCATGAATACAAATAAAAGAAATATTTCTGAAAAGATTTTATCCCACCTGGCCACCTCTGATGAAGGTAAAAATTATTGTAAACAGAGAACACAAACCCAGTGAAAGCTGGATTTGTGTAAAATGAAGCAACTTTAGCTGCCTACTCACCAGTTCGATCAAAGCTTTATTTAGCTTTACAAACTGAGGAGCCATGCGTTGATTCAGTTCTGACAACAAGACTCGAGACTCCGGATTCAAGTAACTGAGCAGTAAGGAAACAAAATACACCAGAAAATTCAAAATTGAAAAAAAAGACGTAAACAAGTAAGAGAGAACAATAGAGGATCAAGGAGCCCACTCTTCAAGATCCTTCTTGTTGGTTACAAGGTCCATTTTGGAGAGGATATTAACATGAGGCAATTCAAGTTGAATCATTGCAGAAAGAGATGCCATACACCCACTTATAAACTTGGTCACATCCGTGATGAACTGATACAAATACAATAAAGAATTATAGAACTGATTCAATGAGGAGGCAGAGCATTTGAGGAAAGGAAAACAAGAAAAAAGAAACAAGTAAAAGCATGACAAACCTGAGAATCAAGTACGTATACCGCACAAACATTGAAGTTTTTGCGCTTCAAATGCTCCACAAAGTTCCGAAGAACTGGCACATGTGAGAAAAGTTCAATCTGCCCTGCAAAACATAAGTAATAATCTATTGCACATTTTCCCGTTGAAAAAATCACATTAAGAAAGTATAGCAAGCCCTGATGCATTTATACCACACAATTAAATCTTGGAGCATGTGTTGATTAACATAACAACAAAAGTTTGAGTTTGTGCTCTTAGATTCATTCTCCGTCTTTTCCATAAAACAGTAAATGAAATACTACATCTTCATTAAACAAATGCCACGGAGAGATTTCCTGATCCCTATTAAATGAATTTTATATTGGACCCAAAAGAAATGAGACAGAAAAATATAGAAGGTAACCACTGAACTTTTTTTTTATTGTGTTAGGCTTATCTGTAAATAAACCTTTATTTCTTTACTTGCTTATGTTTATATTATTTGGCAGCTGAAATCTCAGACCAAAAAGTTAACAGTTCCTATTCTAATTTGCGTTCTGCATGCTAATTGGTAAGAGAAACCACCCATGCTAAAGAAACCAACCAAGTACACTGCTAAGGCATTATATTGGGTCCCAACTATGCAGAATGGGGGAGAAGTGATGAATGATGCCCCATGCCTGTACTCCAGCAACAAAGTTGCTTATTCTTGCTGGAACATCTTTTCCATTAGAATGTCAGACTAGCCACTACATGTTCAACATAAACTAATAGAAAAACTACCATCAGTTTTGAACAAAAAGAAAATTTTCACAGAGCTAAAATGAGAATACTTGAACAACATCATTATGAATCTTCAATGACTCTAATGAAGAAAAATTAATAAAAGAGGAATGAATATGAAGCAAAATAGGCATCCCATGTGAGCATCATGGTGAAAAAATTGTTCCACCAGAACATGAAAGCCAATCAAATCTTGGTAGCATCTCAGCTATCCATTAAAAATAAACCAAAAACAAACAAATTCAAGAAAATGTGACATTCAATATGGATGTTTGCACACATGCATGCATGCTTTGCTTATCTTGAGATGGATCCACATCCACTTAATGTCATCTCACTAACATGCCCATTTGAAAGAAGAAGAGACCTACTGATGACAAACAGGAAAGGAGAGAAGACCTATCCTTGTGTCCTGCTCCTCCCATTCATTTCAACTTAATAGATTCATACACTCTCAAGAGACATGTTTGCATACTCCATAAAACATAAAAGATAAAGTACGGACACACCTGGGCAATCAAAAACTAGGTAGTCATCATCCAAGAAATTATCCAGCTCTTCTGTCAACCAGTCATCCAGATTGTCTTCAAGCTCTCTATTGTTCTGATTAAGGCCGTTCAAATGACTCCAAAAATTAGAAGAAAAAGAAAGGCAGAAGCAAAAATTTCCACCCATAGGCAGTACACAAGGAGCAATTAGAACAGTGATCTTCCAACACCATGCACCAAGCAATGCCTATAAGCTTTTTAGGTGGAACTAATCCCATGCACAAATACTAAATACCATGAACTAAGGGAAGGAATCCTCAATTAGCAAGACAATACAAATAAAAAGCAGACTCCGAATATTGATGGAAGGCAAAAGGATACTCCATGCAGTAAATTAAAGCACCATTAGGACCCAGACCAAGTTCCTCCATAACATCATCCAATGAAATGAGTTCCCTGATATCTGCAAGGAGACAAAATTTGAAGCTCTAAAAATCAATACATAAATATAGCAATCGACATAACTGAGAAATCAACTAACATATGAACTCAACTCACCCATAGCCACAGGATAGTCAAAATTTTCTGCAGCAGGATCTAGGTTCACAATGTTAATTGACCGCCCAATTGTTTCACAGTGTTGGTGCAAACTAGAGCAATAAGTGGACTGCCAAAAAAAAAAAAAAAAAACATTTCACTAGGGTAGACAACTACACAAACATTTCAAAAATAATAGTCATTCTCTCATAACCAAGCAAAAGATTGAAGTATTTTTTTCTAAAAACAAAATGAAGAAACCCAAACAAGAAAGGAGCTTGAATCAATAGATACAAACAGGTGGATAATAGTAGCAAAATGTTACCTTCCCACTGCCTGCAGGACCAATTACAAGTTGCGCGTAACCCATTGTAGCCCTTTGAAACTGCTAGCTGCTCTAATCAAAATGAACAGAGAGAGCTGAAGATGCGAAAGTAAGAGAGAACTGCGACGGTAATATAAGCAGTACACCAAACACCAACGGCAAACAACAAGTTTAGGACATGAGAAGTAGCCATTAAGACCGCTGAGGGAGACCCAACATTTGTAGAATCTGATATAATCATTAATCACAAAAAACATTATGTAAACTTTATCTCTACAAAACTAAAGGCAACCATTTCGCAGTTCCTACTGTAAAACCAAAATTCAACTACATGCTTTGCAAATCATTCAATTGGGTTAATTAAGATTAAGAAGCTTAAACATAATAACTCGAAAAAAAATAACAATGAAAGAAACAAATTGTTACAGTCCAACAGAGAAAGCACACGAATTGAAGCTTGAATTAGAGGTTACCTTACGTATGCGAGTTGATTGAAAATGGAAAAAAATAGAAAGTAGGATTAGGATTTCGGGTTTAGAATATGAAGATGGAGTGCTACTGCAGCAAGCAGAAAGCTTTTTGGCATGTGGACGAAGAGAATAAGTCCTATTTGGCTGCCTTTAGGGTTTAATAATCCACCTAACGATAACGACGAAGGAAAAAAAAAAAAACAGAGAGAGATTAAATGAGTGAGAAGAGTTTTATATATTAAAAAAATAAATATAAAAAATAATTGATTTACTTAGCGATTTCCATAAAAGTTTTATTTATGGCTTCAATAATTTCCAGCAAATTTTTTACTTGAGAAACATTATTGGATGAGCGTTAATGAAGAGAAAACAATTTTTAGATATTAATAAAAATTATTATAGCTTTATAAACACATATTTATATTAATTTATTAATTAGAAATCACTGTTAGCAATTAATATCAATCACCGTGTACTTATCAATTTATTATTTTAATAATAATATTTTATATGTAATTATATAAATTATAAATTTTAACAAATTACAAATAAGTAATGAAAACTTCAATTATTTATAAAGTTTTTTCATAAAAATATTCTTCATAAATAAATTAAATCCTGAAAATAATTGGAAAGTAGACTATGAACGGAAATTTTGAACTATGAATAATCTTTAATTTAAAAAATATATATATTTTACTAGAGCAAGCATTTTTAAAATTATATTAATATTAATTTGATGCTTTTTAATTATTTTAATTGGAATATTTAGAATTTGAGTGTTCAATATTTTTTTCATGAACTTCAAAAATTTTATTCAATTCAATTTTTATGAAAAAGTTTAAAATATAAATTATATATTATTATAATAAAAATAAGATGGTCTTATTTCCAGAGCAAAAATTGTTAAAGTCAGAGCAATATTTTACTATTTTAATAAAATTATCCTTTTTATTTACTTTATTTGTCTCCTTAGTTCGTTGAGGACAACATAATTCATTTAAAATTTATCCAACTATGGTCGTCAAAACTTATCCAGCTCTAACATAATTTCCGCCGCGAGCTTCATTATTTCCTCCTCCGCAATGTTCTTTTGCAATGTTTTTAGAATATAATTTTTGTAGGTGATGATGCATGCACTTCGAGTCTAAATGAAATTTCTTGATCTTCATGTTCTGCACTTTAATGTATTCCTTTTGCTTTCTCTACATTACTTTCACCCTTCTCTTCAATTAAAAATTTATGTACCTTACTCCATTAATATTTTTGTTTTTTTCTTTTCGACTTTGAACCCAACTCTTCCTCCCTCACTCCATCTCCTCAAACTCATCATTCTTCAACATCCGCAAAAAATACCTGCAATTAATTTCTTTTGGTTCTCCATTTTGCTTCTGTAATTTTGACTGTTTCCATCTCTTGTTATTCACTCTTATTATCCTCAAATTTTCCTAATTTCAGTCGTTGTCCATGGGCACGAGCTAATTAAAAACTGTCACGACTCAAAATCGACTGAACCGACACTAGGAACCAGATAAACTTAAACTCCGAGACCCGTAGTAAGCCTAAACCACAAAGTCCATATATGTCAGACAGATTTCTAAGAATAGTAAGCCTATATTATTTTATATCAAGTAATGCACATTTCTGGCCCAATCTCAAACATCTCAAATAAAATACAGTTTAGGCCTATTTGTAATACATCTCGTTCATAATGTGGGCTACTGGTTCATACATGCCTTAGATGAATAATTAGGACATTCATAAGTTCATAAATTAGTATACCTCTTTTAATACATGGTTAGAGGTACATAAATCCCACAACTGCGGAGTACAGTAAACAAACAGAAATGAATAATTCTTTGTACATAAGGCTCATAATGTAAATAATTACTGGAATCAAGAAATTACTTTTCTAGCTTTACGGTGAAGGAAACAGAGCTTTAACTAAGACAAAGAAATATCTGCTTCCTGAAAAAATTAAACAAAAGAAATGTGAGTTTTACAATGAATAATAATTATGGCATAATGCGAAATGCCTCCTAAAATACTAAAATGAACACACAACTAGTCAAGCATATGGCACAACATCAGCACCCACATACAAGTACATCTTCACATAATCAAACACGTGGAGATTGGTCTGTGGCGTCATCGAAATCCCCCAATGAGCCGTCCTCATACATGACCCATACTCTCATGACGGATGCACTAGGGAGTCGATCCCCATACATGGCCGACCAGTCTAATTCTCACTTAACCAACCCTTTCATTTTTTTTTTTTTTTTTTACATCCTCTCTTTTTTTTCCATTACCAACAAGAGGCCACCCTAAATTTTTCCATATCAATTATATCATCAAATGCATACGGGAGGCGCTGATCTCCTCATACATAGCCGACGGTATCATAGACCGCCTTCACAAACCCGTGGTGACCCACTTCATCCCAATTTCATACAAATAAGGCATAACAATATTACAACACAAATAATGAAACATTGCATTTAAATGCAGCACATTAAATAAACAAAGATTATGCAAATGTACAAATATACACATACATACAAATAAGTAGAAAAGTAATGAATGTTTATGTAATAAATTAAATAAGTAATAATTAAGTAGGTAATTGTAAGATTATGTAGTAGTCTCTATTCATGAAGCAAATAGTAATTGCACTATCTATTATTATCACAGTAATAGAGGAGAAAGGAAAACTTTAGTTTTGATTTTGATTCATAGGAGTAGTGGAGGGGCTCGGACAATCCATAAGAACTTTCTATTTGTTTAGACAATATCAAATATCTAACATTTATTCATCAAGTTCACACAGCCCATTCATCTGGCAGCCAAACAACTTAATTCCCATCCTCCTTTTAAACAATCATGTCAACATTCACCAATTAATTTACAAATTGTAATAATCTTCAGGCATGTTCCAATGATATTATTAATTGTTCCCTAACTAATTACCAAATAAATGAATAATTTATAAATAAAACTTGTATCGATAAGTTAAATTCAACTACTCTCATTTGATAGTTACTTAGCCTCTAATTATTATAAAACTCCACATCAAGCCTTTACTTCATCATCCTTGCTTAGGGTATAAACCGCATATATTTATGCATTTGTTAAAATTCTAAACTAGCCACTAAGAACTAATGCGAACCTAAATAAAAATTCAATATATACATCTACTAGGTAACTTAATTGACTCTTAAACATATACCAACTAAGGCTTCATAAATTTCCTTTGTCTTAACATAGAAATATAATTTCTAATTAAGGCAAGGTCTAGATCACACCATTCATTTAGTAAGAACAAGGCTATCAAGCAATACCCAATAATCACCAACATAATATATATATATTGAAAACATATCTATTCTATGTTAGTCTATCTAAGAGGGAACTCATTGCTTGACATAGCTGCTGCCCACCAAGAGAAATGGCTTCTACTTGACTTAAACTTATATGCAATAAACAAATTAACTCATTTCCCATCAAAACTTAAATTTACAACATCATATAATTGATATCAAAGCAATGGTTCAAGGGAAAAGCAAAAATGGTTGTTGTCATCCAATCTTTCACCAAAATCTGCTGTAAACTAAATAATTAATTAATATAAGTATGATTTCAGTTTATAGTTCAATTAAAATTATACAAATCAAGCATATGGCTAACTGGCTACTATCAATCTAACGAAACCTTGACTCTTCATAAAAAATTTATAATGACAGCAGTAACCTAACCATTTTTATACAGGAATTCAGTTTATAAATCAATTTAAAGAGTAAAAGCTTCTAATTATTTACACTTAAACAGTAGCTAATTTAGGGATTTAAACTCTACTGAACTTGATTTAGCAACACATTCTAAACCCTTGTTCAAAGAATTCACTAATGTATCCACGAAGGTTGAAATCCAACTTACCAGCTGAAAAACGCACTGAAGACTGAAATTTTTCTGTTAGAGTGACCGGAAACAGCTTGCGCAAAACCATTTCTGTCGACGCTAGCTCGATCGAAGGTGAAGGCAACAATGGCTGAAGAAGCTGCAAATGAGAAGGTCAGATCATAACCGCCGGCTAAGGACAAGCGTCGCTGAAAAAACGAAGGAACAGGTAAACGAAGGAACAGGGCTGGTTGCGCTACTGTCTCGATCGGAACGCAACCTCAGCTCCTTACATTTGTTGTGCCAGCCGGAAACGAAGGGAGAGAGAGATCGGAGCTTCGCCGTCAACGAGAAGGAAGCTGGAGTCGATCGATCGTGCTGGATTCGCCGGAAAGACGAGGAGAGAGGAGCGAGCTGTCGATCGAAATCGCAACTCCCTCTCTTAGTCGCGACGCTGAAACAAAATGGAGGAGAACCAAAGACACGGTGGCGAGGAGGCGACGGCCGGTGAATGGAAAATTGAAGAGGGATAAGGGAAGGGTCTGCGTTGGCGTTGAAGGGAACGACAGAAAAATATGTTTGGAGCGAAAAAGTAAAATTTTGTTTTCTAGGCTTTCTAGATTGATTTAGGTTAGATTTGAGTCCAGTTTGGCCCAAATCATGGGCTTTTGCTTGGTTTCCTTTTGGTTTACGGGTTTCTATTGGAATTGATTTAATTTTTAGGTTTGGTTTCTATATATAAAATTGTATTAAATTTTACGAAATGATTTCACAAGGTATAGATTTATTTAGTTTTAAAACAAATAACATTCTTTTATCCCATTGGCTAAATTTAATTTTTAAATTTTTAAATGAAAAATTTTTGAAATAAATTTTTCATGTCGTTTCAAAAAAACAGTTTAGCTCCTCCACCATGGTCGTGGATATAGTCGTCATCCAATTTCTCAGCTATTTAAGATCATTGGCCGTCAAAAGAAGACCCGATAACGCAGTTCTTTTAGTGAAAGAAATAAAAGGAAACCAAATGGAAAATATAACAAGAAAAGTAATTTTATCAAAATAGTAAATATTGCTCTGGCTTTAATAATTTCTGCTCTGAAAATAAAACCACTTTAAAAATATGCATTTTCTTTATTATATGTTTAATAACCATTTCACTTGTTTTGGTTTATTTTAATTATAATAACTATCATAATTTAAATTCGATTACCGTTCAAAAAAAAAAACAGTTATAAATCTTTGGACATTTTAATTTAAAAGTTCAATTTAATTTCTAAATTTTATTTCTAAATATACTTTTATAAAATATTTTATTATTTTATTAATTTTGTTATAAAAAATTTTAGTAAATTGAACCGTAAAGCTTAAAATTGGTATCTTAAAACGGCAAATTGAGCATTTGTGCGTCCACTATGCTATTTTATGCATTCAACGAATTGTCGCATCAGTCCCGTTAACGCCTTCTCTTCTTCCTCCATTTGGGCTTTGCAGTTGTACAGAACCCAAGCGATAAATAGATTTCAATAAGAGCTCCGGTGAGTAAAATACGATTCTGTGGTATATCAGAGATTAAGTAAGCGAAGCAACGATGATTCGCTTGTTCTTATCTGAACCTAACTGGAAAGACGGTGGCAGCGGAGATACTGCCGTCTCCGCCAGGCGATGGATATCGCTTTTAAATCAATTAGAATCCGTCATCTGGTCGTTCATGACGGCCAGCGGTCGATCGGAAGCTCGTTTATGGCTTTGCAAAACAATATCAAGCATTACCTCCGTAACTCCTCGCCAACAGCGGGACGTATTCGTTAACTTACTGAGAACAAAACCTACGAATCGTGGTTTAGCATGCCAACTCTTGCAAATGATATTCGAGAAGATACCCCAGAAAGTAGGGCCTATCGTAGCCAAGAGAAGCTACATTCTTGAGAAATTTTTTGAAGGTAAATTGGTTTTTGTCAATTATTGATAAAGTTCATATCTTATTAGTTTCTGGTATTGTGTTACATTGAATTTTCATGTTCTTTTAATATATGCTTGCGCTTTTGATATTTGGTTCCAAAACTGATTGGGTTAAGGTTATAGCTTTAGCCTAGCTGGTGGGTGTTTCTCGTAAAGGTTATGTGGGCAAGTTTAACTGCCCACTTCAAAGAGTAGCTATACTAGGGGCAATTGAATGCATTTTATGTGAAGCTGTAAGGCTATGTTTGGTACACCATCGTGGAATCTAATATGATGTAATCAAACGCATTTTTCAGTTCAATGTATGTGAGTACCCCTCTGCTTAATGTGTTCGAACGGATCTTTGATTGTGCAATGGTGTTGATTGTACAGGAAATCCAGTGCGAATAATGCAATGGTTTTCTAACTTTGATGATGGAGGCGGATTGCAACATAAGAAAGGTGCCAGAGCCTTATCTCAATTTGCTTTCATGAACCGAGATCTATGTTGGGAAGAGCTTGAGTGGAAGGGAAAACATGGGCAGTCACCTGCAGTGGTTGCAACGAAGCCTCATTACTTTCTTGACTTGAATGTCCAACGAACGGTGGAAAATTTTCTTGAAAATGTGCCTGAATTTTGGTCGTCTAGCGAGTTTGCTGAGACCTTGAGAGATGGTGATATTTTGTTTATTGATACAAAATACTTCATAGAGTTTTTTGTTGGCTTGATGTATAAAGAGGATGCAAGAGATGTTTGGGAAGTCCTAAGTGAGTTTCTTATGCAGGAATCTTTTTCTTCATTGTGTAATCACCTCCTTATCACTTTTGAAGAGGAAGAATTGTTCACGTTTTTGAAATCATTTCGTAGATATTTAAGCCCAAGAATGGAATCAATGGCTTTTTGTGACTCATCTTGTTGGCTCGAGCTTGTACTTTCTAAATTTAGTGAATGTGAATCAATTGATCAGCTACTTCTGTTAAGTGCGGTTATCAATCAAGGACGCCAGCTTCTGCGGCTTGTGCGTGATGATGAAGAGTCAGAGGAACAATCAAAAATCAAGGAAATTGTATCTCAGGTCTGCACAATCTCAGGCAGCTTGGCCCCCTTACTGAATGAATGCATGAAGATGAAAAAGACAGAATCAATTAAGTTCTTGGGCCTGCAGTCTTGGGTTCTCCATTACGCATTATCAGTTGGAAGCCAGAGTTCAGAGTCATGGGAATGTCTACTTTCAAATAATGGTATAGGTTTCCGTAAATCTGATAAATATGAACTGCTACATTATGATGGATTGCTGAAAGAGAATGAATCTGAATTGAATAATGATGCATCAATGAAAAGAAAGCGCAGGAAGGAAAAGAAAAGTAGAAAGAAGATAAGAAGAAAATTGGATGATGACGATGTATATGACAATGAGCTATTAGATTTTGATGCATCAAATAATCAGCAGGACTTGAAAGCTGGGGCTGGAAGTTGGTTGCTCTCTACAGATGGTTTTTCTGCATCATGGACCAGTGTGAGCTCAATAATCATCTTTCACAGGAATTATGTAGATTCTTTTGTTGCAACATTTTTTTTTGTACCACTGCACCCTTCTATGCTTTATTAACATAAAAACATTGTCAAATATATTCACAACACATTTTTTTATTAATTAAAGATGCCTGAAACTTGTCCAAAACACCAGGCATTGAATCTTAGATGATACTATCTCCATCATTTCAAGTGTCATTTAAGGTTCTTTTCTTTTTTGTCCCACTTCATTTGTCCTTTTAGAAAATTAAGCTAATTGTAGATTTTCCTTGTTGAGTTTAAACTTAGTCTTTGCACCCTTCAATGTAGTTGCAAAGAGATTAGTAGTGTTAGTGAGTATCATTATATGAATGGCTATTTTGAGACTTTTTTTTTTTGTGGCAAAAGCATTGAAGCTGATATTTTTTCTGATGGTTTCAAGTATTCCTTGTTGGTCCTTGCCCTTGCCTCCATCTTTTTGTGTGTATGACTGACCTTAGTCTCATTAGCATGCAGTAGGTTAGAGTTGTTACAAATATCTGACCATCAACTATACTGTGCAGGTGGATTTGCCTGAACACCTCTCAAAATTTTGCTTTTCTACATGGTTGAAGTGGCTGTTTGCCAAGTGATATATGCCTTAATACATGCAGCCTATGGTAAGACATCTAATGTCAGCTCTAGTTTGCTACCTTGTTAAGAATATCAATGTGATCTGAGTATGCTACTTTGCAAAATGATTAGACTTGTAAATTTCAGAGGAAGGAATACTGTTGGAAGTGAAAGGCTTCATCCTTTCATCAGTTCTGCTAATCAATTTTTTTTTTCTGAAGGTTGATAATCTGTTAAAAGCAGAATTCTTTCTGGGGAGATGTGAGTTGTACGTGATCTTGACCAATTAACGTGGGAACTCCAGATGATATAAGACATGCCAAATTGTTTGTTCTGAGGTTTCTATGGTTTGAACTTTGGCGGAGAAAACGTTTTTTGGTGATCATTTAATGCATAAGGTTTTACTCATACTTTTTGTCGCTATTTTGAGCCTTTTACCCATGTCAAATTTCCTGAGAACTGAATTCTTATGTTGTCATATTAACACCCTTTTTTTCCTCCTGATGCTTGGTTTTAGTACTCCAAACTTGATCAATGTGAGATGGGAGAGCCAGCCTGCAAACAAAGATATGCAGATTCAAAGAGTCATGAGAAGTGTAAAATTACACTTTTCCCCATGATGCACTTTTTTGCTTTGATCAACATGCTGGTTGGTTCATTCTGGAGAAAGAATGGGATTACATCCTTACAAGAACTCTCTCTCTCTCTCTCTCTCTCTCTCTCTCTCCAACATTCATATCATTTGTAGCTATAGCATCAAAGTTTCTGAGCTTGATGAGCCACTGGCAGTCCGGGTCCATCCAGATGCACACAGGTTTGTAATTTTAAGATTAGTTGATTTTTTAGGTTGACCCAAAATTTTAAGTTTCAATGCAAAACAACTAGCTAAAGATCTTGTAAACTAAATGAGAGATTCACACAATCGACTCTGTTCTGGCCTTCTTTTTCTCTCTTTTTTGCTCATTTTGCAATGTTTATAACACAGATTTCAATTCAGTGGAGTATATGATAATGACGAGGCCAAGTTTCTCCAGGAGGCTCAACCGAAATCATAAAATGGTATAATGGACAAGTTCCTTCACGAGGCTAAACCAAAATCATAAAATAGTATAATGGACATTTCTGTTAAAGTCTTCTATTCGGTATCCTTGGTATTAATTCATTCGCAAATTTTATCTGTTATGATAAAATTAGCACTATTTTAATCAATTCCATGAATTAACAAACATATAATTTCGAATTAGCTTTTGTACATCTCAAACATGATATTGTGAATTTATAAATGATTTCATGTATATTCATTTATTATTAAGTCTGTTATAAAATTCATTTAGGCTAATTAACTCTTCTCAGAGCAAGTTAAGCTTATGTATATCCCACTTTATTGTAATTCATGCATAATGTACAATTTGTACAATCACATATTGATTACTCATGAAGGGGCGTCAAATGAGCAGTTGTACAAACATGAAAGTGCCAACATCTTAATTCTCAAAGAGCTTTATCATCATCAGCTATCCATGAGATTGCAGTTTTGGCATCATTAGTGCCTACAAAATACAGATACAAACATGAAAGTGAGTCATGTCAAAAAATTCAAAAAAAAAAAAAAAAAAAGGAAAAAAGTAAGATGAACCGAATGTGGCATAATGTTATTGTGAGAGACGACAATGTTGTTATGGTAATTTGTCACTCTCTGGAAAGATCAATTTCAAATAATCACTCCTAGAAGGCTAAACCTTAAAATGCCTAAAAGTAGCAATGTAATACGGGAGCTTGGAATGATCCAAGGCCAACAGCCTCCTCAGAGAACTTGCCAAACTCAAGTCAAATGGTGGGGAAGAGATTTGGCACACTAAACATGATACTGCAATAGTAGATAATGACCAATTCAAGAAGTCTAAATTTGCCTCATGGATTCCATCTTGGATTGTCTTGAAAATTTAAATGAACAGGCTAATGAACAATCTGTTTCACAAGTGCTAGCCTGTTCTAATGAACAGGCTATAGTATTAATACGTAGAGAATTGCAAACTACAAGATATACAGAAAAAGCAATACAACTACATAAGAAAAAAGGAGGAAGATAAATCCAGCTATATGGGAATATCAGACATAGAAATTAAGCGTAGTGAAGGGCCTATGAAGAAGAAAAGGAGGCTTGAATTCCTCAAAAGTCTAACTGATGATGTGATTCCCAGAACATGAAAGATGTTCCAAAAGATCAAACCCATCATCCAGTCAAACAATGAAAAAAGCCAGAATTAGCGAAATTATCGCTATGGCACCCCGCAAGGAACCATAGGAAACAGGCGTACCTGAAACCTCAGCAAGAAACAAAACAGTGACAAGATGGAAAGCATAAAAACAATGACAGCTCATCCATCAAAGTACATCATGTAGGATGAATGTATGCTAACAGTCAAGATAATTCTCCAGTCAAAATAGCTTGACTTAATCCTAGACTATTTGGGATCAGCTATATGCCAAATTTCAACATACTCGGCCAAAATCCCATCCTCTCATTCTCTGGCCACCACTTTTGGATGTCCCAATGATCACTAAAATTTGTCTGATTATTTAAAATCTTCAGATGAGAAGTTCAAAAGCATAACTTTAACAGCAGAACACAAAACTGTTGCATATGAGCCAGGAAATATTTAGTCTTGCACACACACGTTTCAGAGATGTGACTAGCTGATAACTTAGGTCAACGAGAAAAATGTGTTGTCATCATACATGTAATACTTGAGAGAAAATAAGGTGTGGCAAAATCAGAGACTTACCAAATGAATACAATGGCAGGCTAACATACTTTGGACATGAGCTCCTTGAAGAATAAATATTTTGAATTATTGATCCAATTACACAATCCCGAGGCTGTAAAAGCAACATTCAGAAGACAAATCAATTTCTATGTAAAAAGCGAAAACAATTAGAGATTCAAGTTATTGCACAACAAGGGTACTTGAATCATGCCATATTAAGGTTTTGCAAAATACATCAGCATCAAATTATTCTTATGATACAATTAGTCAACAATTACCGGGGAGAAAAAAAAGAAAGAAATAAAGGAAAAAGAAGATAAAAAAAGTAGGAATTCATAAGAACTTTAATATTAAACTCTCAAGGTTCAAGAACCTTCACGTCACAAGATTAGATACTAAGCATGCTAAAACTGTATACTGCTAAACCATTGATATCATAAAAGAACAAATAATAACTTTAGCCGGGCCTTCACTCCCTGTAGACAGTGCATGTGCATATTCTTTTCTAAATGATTGAATCTAATGCTAAACACCTAAGTCTAGGAAGCATAAATGGAAGACTCTAACCTTGAAATCCTTATAGAAGCACAAATGAAGTTCCTCCACTTCACCTCTTGAGCAAACAATAAATGGGGTAGCATGGAAAGCATTTTCGATGGCAGAGACAATTCCCCCAAGAGGATATTTTTCAGTATTTGAAGGAACATATCCCACTTCATTAAGTACTTTCTAAATCAGACATTGCACAAAACAATCAGTGACACAATTAGATAAACCACAACATTTAAACATAGGTTCTAGCCAAAATATTACAACATGAGGTAACTGGAATATACAAGCAAATAAATATAACCAAAATTTGCATTCAACTTACAGACACAGCCATAAACCTTGTGAGTGATTGATTGTTCATACAATAGAATTTCAACTACAATCCAACAAGCAAATAAAGGCAATTTTGAAACAAAAATGAGATTTGTCATGAAGACTACAACTTAGGAAAGTCTAGGCAGTGGTTTAATTCACCATGGTGATAAAAATTCATGTTTCTGGTTTGAGGTTTTATCTAAGTCCTTGACTTTTGCAAACAGATAATATGAAATAGACACACATTTATAATCTTCTCAAAAATCTTAAAACATAATCTGTGCTTTCTTTTTTCGTCTTTAATTCCACTATGATGTTCAAGATTCTAGTTTATGTTATAAATGAAAATAGCTAACTGTAAAATGCATGAAAACAAAAGTTAATAGTTCATGAGCAAAATTGGTTTCCCAGAACTTACCGTGACATTATACTTAAAATAAATATTAAGGGTTGTTAAAAAGTAACTGTATTCATCTCTAACAACTGGAGCAGAGCAAGTCCCATGCTTCTCTGCAAGTACAATGTGAAAAAACAAAAATTTACAAATAGGAAATATATTAATTTCAAATTCAAGTGAAATTCAAATTTGCATACAAATTCTTGACAGGGATACGTTTGAGAATTCCATCATAATTTATTAGTCCATAAGTCATAAAAAGATAGTGCCCATGTAAAGGCAACTGATTTTTCTAGTTGATTTCTTTAAAATGAAACACCTCACAATCAGATCAGCATTTTCATGAGCAGAGCAAACACATATCAATTTTTTGAGTTTTTCATAACATTTAAGATCACATTCTTTCACAAATGAACTCAGGTATCGCATAACAATTGTTGTTCATTTACAGAGTGGCAGCCAAATATCATTCCCGACTTTGCAAGCAAACATTCTCATTAAACACAAAGTATGTAGTGTGCTCTTCCCACAAGATAGATGTTGCTTCCAAGCTGTATTCCTTACAATGAAACCTCTGCCATCTCTGTCCCCTTATTTTTCTTGCAAACAGCCCAACAAAGTCAAAAGAGAGTTTCAATTAAATACATTTTCCTAATTTATTTATTTCAACAAATTAGTTGGAGAGCAGGGATACAAGCTTCCATAGAGTCCTGCATTTCTACATTCATGACTTTTTTAGACGTGACGTGATATAAGCTAAAATAGCTAATTTTCACATCTTGATGATATAAGCTAAAATAGCTAATTTTCACATCTTGATGAGAAGGCACTTGATAAAGAGGGCACCGCTTAGCATTTCATTTTATGTAGAAGAAAAAAGCAGATGGTTAACTTTATAAGTCAATTAAATCATATAACAGAGCAAAAGTTAAAGATAGTTACCCCACTGCCAATCAGCATTTCCCATTCAGCCATCATCCAGCAAAGAAAGCAAAGCATATTAGATTTGAATCGTGGTTAAGGATAATTTAGCAATAAAAAGTGTCTATGGTTGATAACCACCTCATGTGCCCAAAATGATCCTCTTGTACCGTGACAAGTCGATGGAGAATCGCAACTTAAAGATGGCCAATACTTTTCTAGAGCATCAGTCAATGATGAGATCTGCAAGAAATTAACTTTTCTAAGTCTTAACACATGGTTAACATGAAAACTAATTCTAATACGTATCATAGGAAAGAACTATCTTTCAAAATATTTATGGCAACCAATATCCAGGCACACACAATATGCATCACACAAAGTTTTTCAGTTCTAAGTTAGAAAGATGCATCGAATAAAGGATCCCCACAATTTGTTGATAATTCTATATCTACTTGGAACTATTTCTCAGTCTAACCATACAACTGCAAATTCTCTGAGTTATTTTCTAATATTTAGAACTCCACCAGATAAGTGGAAACCCATATAAATTCCATATTAAAATGAAAAAGATACAAGTTAAGTTGCAACAAGAATATACCTCTTTTTCATCAAAATTGGATCGTGTACAGCAGGCAGGCCAGGTTCCATCATTATAGTCAGGCCATAGTCCATCTGCAGCACAGGTACAGTTAATGTATCAACATATTTCTCGTCCGAAGAAAGGCTAAAACTAGAGCCCCATTCCAACATGATCCAGAATAAAACTCATTTCAAAAATGATTTAAAAGAGGAAAAATTGCAAGAAAAGAACTAATCCTTGTTGCGTCATTCTAGCAGCAACTTAATGATCCATGACAAGAAAAAGAAGAAAGTTGTTTGGGAATTTCCAAAAAAATAAAAATAAAAACAATGAATAAAAGGGTTATTTCAATATTTTAAGATAGCTTTTCAAAATGAATAAGTTGAAGACTTATTAATAAGGAAAAAGATCCCGAATTGCCAGCAAGCAGCCTCAACCACCATCTTGCTCCCCGAAATAAAGAAGAACAGAGTTAGTTAATGAGTTACAACAAAACAGATCCACAGACTTAATACTTACGGATTGTAAATTCAGTTGGAGCATTTGAACTGAGGAAAAAACAATCAACAGAGATATTAGTTCCAGGTTTGCATGCATAGAATATTTCAAATGCAACATAGAATGATTGTACTCATCAAAAGAAGTGCAAGCCATAAAGAAGCACACAGAAGGATCAAAATTACTGAATTATTCAAGAAAACCAAAAAAAGAGGGAGAATATAAACATATTTTATTCTAAATGATCATCAGACTACTGCATTCATATCCTCTAATTTCATATTCAAGAAAATAGTCAAGGGTTGTTTGGTTATCTTGCTTTTCTTAGAAAAAAAAAAAAAAGAATTTAAATTACTGGGAACATCATTAAAACAGGAAAAACGCAAGAAAAGAATTTAAATTCGATTTTTTTTCATCCAAAATAGATAACGTACAACTTTTTCTAAATAACGTAGAAATTACCCTCGGCAACAAGCATTTTTGGAGCAACAATGGCGAGTACGGTGACAGAAAGTGCCGGGCCATTGCAGAGACAACTTAAAATAATCGAACTCTCTCTGTGCAGGTCTTCCCCGAACCTCGTCAATCAGGCAAAACGACGCTATTGCAAGTAGCACAAGAGCTAGCCGAAGATGAACAGAGAGAGACGCCATTGACCTCGATTCGCAATGCGATCAGAAACTTATCTTCTGCGATTTGCAGGTTTTTACATAGAGGGCGAGAGCTACCGTCTACAGAGGGTATATAGGTAATTCAGTTGGCCGTTGTAGGATAAAAAGGGCCCCACATAGAAGATGCTTTTCGTCGTGGATTGCAATAATTACAGAAGCTTGAAGAAGCTAACTATAAAAACCAAAATTGATAATCGGTGAGAGTGCAATTTTCATACTTATTCAAAGATTTTTGGTTTTAAATTTTTTTGAAAAAATTATATTACATAATTTGGAATATAGAATGTAAACATGTGTAATGTATTTGAAATAAATTTTAATAAAATTTAAATTCTATTTATTTTCGTTAGATAACTTACAGAAAAATGTTTGTTATAATTTTTTTTTTTATTTGAGATCGTTCAAAAAAATAGGTCAATGAAAAATATATTCCTTATAAAAAAAAATTAAGTCATTTTTTATAAAAATAATTTTCTATTTTCAAAAGTGTAGAACATTTTTTAGATTTTTATAAATTTATTATAACTTTATAAATCCATATTTTTTTTAATTTATTAATTATCTATTGCACTGTCACCGCTCACCGTTCACCACCAACCACTACTATCGACTAACACTACCGGCTACTAATGATTTTCAAAATTTATCATTTTTTTCATTGTTCTTATATTTAATGATAAAATTGTTAAATAAGAAATTTATATTATTATTATTATTATTATTATTATTATTATTAGTTAAAAATTTTAAATATTTTCACTTATTTTCAATATTATAATAAAATAAAGGAAACTAAGTTATTTGAAAAATATTTTTTAAAATAATATTTTTTTTAGAAACAAATAGAGTCTTATATTCATTAAGAGAATAGTTTTTCCTTCAAATATTAATAGCATTTTATCTACTTTTTGTTTATTATTTGAAATTTATTTGTTATTTAATAAAAAATTACTATTCTTTTTTCATCTTTAAATATGAATGAAGTTATAAATATATATATATATATATATATATAAATAGAAACCTATTTAGTGCATGGTACAATATAATAACATCGACGCGCTAAGGAATAATTTTAAGGTGCTAAATCATCAATAAATATTTTTTGATTATTTTTAAATTTTTTAATTTATATATTAATTAAATTAGTATTAATACTAATTTATATTATTCCTCAGCAAATAGTTAATAACATCATTAATATTATTTCAAATAATATAACATTTTTAATTTATTTTTTAATACAAATTTCAAAATATTTTTTACACTATTGTAAATTTGTAAAGTAAATATAAATAAAGAAATACTGATAAATTTTATATCATTATTAATTAAAAATTGAAGATTTTTCTCATTAATGCAATAAATTCTGGATTACTGATTATTGAAAAACTAAACCAATAATTTTCCTCATTATTTAAATAATTAAATATAGAAATAACTTAGATGAATTTGAGTATTTTCAAAGGACAAAAAACATAATATATTACAATAAGAGACCAACATAGAATTTAAAAAATATTTTAAAATAAATTACAAAAAGAAGCTAAAATTAAAATCTCGGTTTTCTTATTAGAAATTAAAAAATGAAAAAACAATAAACTTTGTTTTTTGTTTTTTTGAAATATAAAATTTGTGTTTAAGTCAAACTAAACCCATCACAAAAAAAAAAATAATAATAATAATACAATAACAATAAATAAGCAAAGGAGAGCACCAGGAAGCAGGGCCAACAACGACAAACAAAGACCAAGCCCTGAAAATCTCTAGTCCTCATTCGCGTGCCCTCTTTCTCTCTCTCCCTCTTCCTTTCCAAACCCTAGTGTAACTTTTTGCAGGATCACCATTCAAAATTACACCTTCTCAAATCTTCTTTTTGATCTGTCAATTCCACTAATCCCACACTCTTTACTGTTATTTCCAATCCCAATAGATTCTAAAAACTCTCACAAATCCAACATTTTTAGCATTTCAATTCCTCTGGTTAAATTCCTCAACTTGCGATTTCAGCTTGTATTTTCTAGTAAGGAATTCAATTTATTGCTTTTTGCGTAGCGAGTATTAAAGGGTTGTCGGGGTTTGGTGTTCATAGTCGAGGAGGATTTAGTTGGGGAAAGAAGAAGAAAGAAGAGGAGGAGAGGGAGTGGAAGACAGGGTTTAATTTACCAAATTGTCCCTGTAATATTGAACAGGAAAATTTGGGTATCCATGTCAAAGGTATGCTAAATTTTTTTATCTAATGTTTGTTTTTGTATAAGAATTTTATTAGGAGTTGTATGTAGCTAATTTCTCTGCCTCTTTATCTTCCTAGTGTAATGCAAATAACTTAATTTATTTTTGTTCATAAAGAACTAAATAAGAAAAAGAAGATGGGTCAATGTTGTGTGCCATCTTTCACTTTCTGGATTTGGTAGCTATGAGCTGACTGGATAATTTTACTTAGTGTATATAAGAGGGAAAGGATAATATTTCAGTAAAGAGGCGATTTTGGTCGATAATTGATGAAACTACCTCTGCAATTTTTGAAGTATTGCTGTCAAATTGCATCTCTATTGCCTTAAGGGTAGCGGGTGTAGGGACTAGGTTACATGCCACGATTTAGTGGCTTCATTTGGTTCACAGATTAGAATATTGTTAGAATTGAATAATTGTTCTTCAATAAATTGGTGTCGCACAAAATGGTGAAATATCGATTTTATATAGCAACTATTCTACTTTCAATTTCAATTAGGTTGATATATCATTGAAGCTATCACACAGAATAACTATTTCACATTTTCGAGTTGAACTATTTCGTAAACAAAGCATAGCATAAAGCTGGTGGACATAGAAGTTATAGAATTGGCATGGTAATGTTGGTTGATTTTTTTTACGTGAACATTGAACGACCAGAGCTACAGTTGACTAGTAACTCTTGAACATTTAATATCATCATAACTGTTTTGGAGTGATTGGAATGGAGATATTACGAACTTGTGAATGCCATTGTTGATATCTTTTTGTATCCTTTCTTATATGAAAACCACAAGCATATGACAACTATCGGAATTCAATTTTTCCACTGGGCAGAGCTGCAAAAGTGGCTCATCTTGTTTGCTTGGGAATTTCATATTTGCAAAACTCAGTTAGTTCTTTCCAAGCAAAGAACTTCTCACACACTTGACCATGCTTGACTGCTAGAATTTGTCTTAAACTCTTCTATCTTTTTGATTTGAGGTAGATACAATATTATATATTGGCAACATGAAAAAGTAACCTTTTGCTGGATATGTGTCCGTGATTTAGCAAAAAAACCCTAATCCAAAATTAGGTTAGAGAGGATCCAAGAGAATATTGAAAGAGAGGACAAAGAGACCAAAATCTCAACTTAAATAGGTTCTGGTTACACAACCAGGAAAAATAAATAACCAGAATTAGTTTCTATTATTACTCAAAGATCTGAAATCTGCTTCGAAGCAGAACATTACAGCCCTTTATATAGCACCAAACTACCTAATGAAAAAGGACTTTGAACATGAAAACACAATTCTATCAATCAGGCTTTGACCAAAATAATAGAATTACAGAAGTACTTGATAATCCAAAAAATATAAAATTGCTATAATGGTGTGAACATTAAAATAAAATTCTGGACTCTTATTCCTGTTTTAGACCTAAACTAAAATATTATGTTTGTTAGTATGTCTGCAGAATTGAAGAACGATATTTGCAACAAGGAGTTTGCGGTAAATGTGCTTCTATAAATGAAGCATAATTATGAACAAAGTAGCAAGTGTAGGAACCCTAATGTTTATCTTTGATGAGGATATGATAGTATTCAATTATGTGAGCAATACAGAATGTTATTGAAAAGCTGCAGGCGGTAACTAATTGCTGCCCATGGGGGATAACGGAGGATGGGTTATTTTAAACTGTTATTGGTTTTTCACCATGTTTTAGAGTACAGCAGTCCATCTTATGTTCATTCAAAAAGTGGTGATAAGCATAGAAAATAAATTAATCCACAGACTGAAAAGTCAATCTCTTTGGAATGGACATGTCAGAATTTGGTTTAGCGTGTTGCTTCTGAACTATAACCCAGCATGTGATAGAACAAGAATTCAAGGGTAGTTTCGGGGATGTAAACGTAATTTATCCAGATGAAAATACCGGAATGGATCAACTATGAGTGTCTTGTTATGCATTTTGGTATGGATGCATCCCTAAAATATATGACTTAGCTTAAGCAGGACTTGGTTAGCTGCTTTCTTACTTCTTTTATTTCTTAGAATTTGATTTTTGTTGATGTTGAATTTCATTTTAATGAAAAATTCTTCCGCTTATAAAAAATTGCAGTTAATGGTTTGCCTTCTCATCAAACATTGACCCATGGATCCTGAAGGCAAGAAGTTTGGAGGAGGTAAGAATTCATCTTTAGGACATTTGCATTTTGTTGCTCTTTTTTCTCTCTTCATTTTCCCAAAGTTGTTGGATCTTAGATTTGCTGTCATCTCACTCTATATTATAATGTTTAGGAAAACACTTCAAAGGTGGATCACTTTTTCTTACACATTTCCTTGTTTTAATCAAACTCTAAAACTGTAGATTTTTCATCCAGTTGATCATGTATCATATCACAATATTAAATTCATGTTTCTTGTGCTCATCTTCCATTTCCTGCTATCTTACTTCCTGAGGGAGAAGAAGCTGTTCTAGCTCTTTTCGACTCGGAACAAATGGTAGCATGTTTGAATAAAGACTTTCCTTATGATCTGATACAATCGATCTCATTAAATGAGTTTTCCACAATCAAAATGGAAACAATGATTAGTGGATATTGGTACTGTCACCACAGCGCATTTGAAATTCTTGCATTCTTTGAGTGATAAGTATTCCTTGCTGATTAACTTATTAAAAACATCCTTTTGTCATCATTTAGGTATAAGTTTTTATATATGGTTAATTCAATCATTGGGTATGCAGTTTGGATTTGTAACTCCCAATCCTACAACCACAGACCACAGACATATCCACCATTGTTCTTTTGGGGAAAAACTCATCTCTTCTATAACAAAATTTGCAAATTGGATGCCTTTTACCAGGTTGACATTCTCACAATTTTATTTAACATGCCAAATAGCAAATCTGCCCAATTTCAGAGCATCCATATTTGTGTTTAAGTTTATGTTAAACTGCCACACATTGACACAACTACATCAGCGTTTAAATTTTATTCCATGTTTGATCAATTCTAAATGTTTGAGAAGGTTTGAAGGATTTTTAACATTTGAATGATTGGCACATCAGTTTAATGGCTTTATTAATGTTGTCATTCTAAATTTCTGAATCCTACACCTTTCTTCAGACAATTAAAAGAGTGGAAGTGAAATAAGAAATTGGGAGGTAAAGTTTGTATTTACCGACCTTGAGGGCAGATTATTTGATGTTTACACTTATGTGATGCTGTTTTCTTTGAAACTTCAGGACCAAGAGAGCTGACTGGTGCTGTTGATCTTATAAGTCATTACAAGTTGTTGCCCCATCATGAGTTCTTCTGCAAGCGATCACTTCCTTTATCAATTTCTGACACGCATTATCTTCACAATGTTGTGGGAGACACTGAAATCAGAAAAGGAGAAGGCATGCAATTGGATCAGCTTATTCAGAATACCTCCTATTCAAGAGAAAGCAATATACGCATACAGCCATTTGACCTAGACGTACTCAGAGAAGCCTTCCAATTTAAGGAAACCACTCCTGTAGATTTGCCTTCTGTAAGAAATATTCTTCCTTGGCTTCTGTTCCTGTACCTTTAGGTGTACTTTTCACTTTGGATGGCCTGTGCCGGATGCGGAAAATTTTTTCCTGGGGTCATCATTTGATTTTTGGAAAAGAAAAGAGAGGTCAAACAAGTAACAAATTAAAATTGAGGGGTTTAATTTAGACATATATATAGGCTTTTTTTTTTTTTTTTTTTTTTTTTTTTTTTTTTTTTTGAGAAAAAGAGGGGTCAGTTGACCGCTCTTTCTCTACTCTAGATCCACAGGCTACATATTTGGTTGTGCAATTATCAGTATTGATATTCTGCTATAGATCCCTCTGGTTGAGGCAATGAAACTTGTTTTTTGATCTTTTTCCTTGTCATCTACTTTAGGCAGAGAAGGGGACTCCTACAATTGCAGTGAAATCAAAAAGTGAGTCCAAAGACAAGGAGAGAAAGCATAAAAAGCACAAAGATAAAGACAAGGAGAAGGATAAAGAGCATAAGAAGCACAAACACCGCCATAAGGATAAAGATCGAAGTAAAGATAAAGACAAGGAGAAGAAGAAGGATAGAAGTGGTCATCATGATTCTGGTGGCGATCACTCTAAAAAACACCATGAAAAGGTCAGAGGCCATTGCTTTCTTGTTACTTTTGCTTGAATGCATCTTAATTTGCTGCAAATGGGAAACAATAAAAATTTTCAACTACTTCGCTGTTGATTGTGATTTTTAAAGTGCAAGTTTATCAATGCTGTGGGGTTTCTTTTTCTCCTTTCTAAAATTTAATATAATTGAATTTCAATGCATTGTATCTTTGGAATGTGCATTCAGAAAAGGAAGCATGATGGAGACGAAGATCTTAATGACGTTCACAAGCACAAAAAAAGTAAGGTAATGTAGATCTGACTCATTTTTGCTGTACTTCTCCATTCTTTTTTATGAATATGTTAATATGACACCCTTCATTCATTAGTTCTTTGTTTCCTATAAAGAAGCCCTCTAATACTGTTTCTTTTTATACTTTCCTTCAGCATAAGAGCTCAAAAATTGATGAAATTGGCGCCATTAAAGTAGCTGGCTGAAGTGGTTGTCATAGTATGGTTCATTTGTTGTCTGAGTGGTTTTGTTGGGAGCTTGGAAAAGATTTTCATTTAAGGTAGTCTAATTGTTTGAGGTAAACACCTTGTTTGCCCTCATATAATTTTCAGCTCTGCCTTTCACTTCTGCTTTTCACCTGTCTTTTAATTTTGGAACAATGTGTGAATGTACTGAGAATAAGCAATAGTATCTATCTGTTTCACTGTGGCTAGAATCAGATTGCTAAGACCAATTTTTCACTTTCTTCTGTCTACAGGTTGCTACTTTCCTTGTGCCCTTTAGTTTTGTACAGCTTCTTTCTAGCCAGAATTATCTTAGCCCTTTTATCAATGTGTTTGTCGTAAACACGAGTCTAATAGAATTTGGTTGAGTGTACTATGTTAATTCAGACTAGCCCCTCTTTCTACTTTTCTTTTTTTTTTTTTTTTTTTTTTTTTTAAAAAAAAAAAGAAAAAACTTGTCAAATGTAGATTAACATGACCACTTTTAGTTGTTTTCCTGTTGAATTTAATATTACCTGTGAATTCAAACCCTAAAAAAAGCTATATATAAATATTTCGATCTTGAGCAAGTAGAAGATTAAATGTCTGCCAAAATTGTAGAAAAATTATAGAAATGAAAAAGAAGCTAATTTAATTTTAGCTATCAGTTGAATCACTCAAAATCTAGTGGAACTTCAAGGAGATAAGTGTCATGTTGATAAACACAATCATATACTGTAATTGCATGTGATGAACTTCTATTATTTATATGAAGCGCTAGTAATACTGAGAAAATAATTGAACTGGTTTAGGGAACATGGAACTTCCCTTGCATTGGTGGATGTTTGTTGTGTTGTCAAAGCAAAATAATCAATTGTTTCAATGATATGCACAATCATATCCATAAATTACTGTTGATTATAAACAACTTCCTAGCACAATCATATCCACAAATTACTGTAGATTATAAACAACTTCCTTTATCTTCTTATGATGAAATTAGCACTCATATTTGTTGTTATCACCTTGGAGACTTCTTACACATTGTTTCTCCTTTTTATGCAGAGTAGGTTTGAACTGACTGCAGAAAATGTGAAGATGGTGAATTCACCCGACAGAGGAAAATTGGGATGCAGGGTAAAAATTGCTTAAAAATGAACTTTTGTATCATAAAATTATATAATTTCTGGTCATAGGCTAAACTTTAATCCTTTTGTTTTTCTTTTCAGTTTTATGGTGCATTGGATATTTTCAGCATGTACACATTATTGTAATCATTTATCCTTTTTAGAGTAGTGAACAACTTAGTCTCATAATCAGTTTCAACTTTCAAGTAGAATTTGTAGTCTTGAGTTCTAGGAAGAGCAGGTTTGAGCTAGAGAATTTTGTACATTAATTCCTTTGCTTTACCTCATTATTGTGGCAATAGACAACATAATTTTAGTTCCACAATTGGGACTGTGAGGCCTGGTTTTTGAATGCTCTATACTTCTTTATAAAGGGATGCGTCCGTTTGTAAGTACATAACAGAGATGTGATGACTAATTGCTGCTATTTTATTTAATTCTCTAGGCAAAGAGTGATAAATTTCTGACATCGTTCATATAGGTTACGGGTTTTTCTTTGTCTTGTACTAATGTTTTATATTGCTTTGTGTTATGTAGACATAATTGTTCTTATCAAAATTAGCAGTGATTTGATTGTATTTTTGTGTTAGAGAAGTGTCTGACAGTAAAAATATCAAAGTGCTCAATTGGGGTGTGCAAAACCACTGACCAAGCTGGCCCATTTCGGTTCGGTTAGCATGTTTAAGAGAAGTTTGGTTTTGTCGGGTTAATAAGTTTGAACCGAAGTTGTTGTTTTGGCTCGGTTTTATAGAAATTAATTGGTTAGGCTTATAACCGAACTAATATGGTAAAACCAATCAAAACTGGCTGGTTTGGACGGTTCAGTGTCACGCCTGGAAAGTTCAGTAACCGAACCCTTTGCTCACCTAACTGCTCAAAAAATTAAATTGTAGCTGCTTCATAGATTGAGCTTAATAAACAAATCCCAAATGGAGATTGTTCCAGCATAAGGTTACAAAATAACGATTGATTGTGAACATTATTGCAAGAATAAAGTTTCCCAATGGAAAAATTCTTGGACTGAAATGGAGATTTTTCTAAGTTGTCCTGAACCATTGTTTTAAGATTGCTTCATAGATTGGGCTTAATAAACAAATGCCAAATGGAGATTATTTTCCAACAAAAGATAACTTCAATCTTTTGGGACATTATTTCAAGAAGAAAGTTCCCCAATTGAAAACAAATTCTTGGACTGAAAAATTTTGCAGTGTTACTACTAGGGTTTAATTATAAAAGTTGCTATTTATGTATCTGCAAGAGTTGCAATTTTCCAAAAGAGAATTGAATGTAAAAAAGCAACCTTCCTATGGATTGGGCTTTTATGAAAATAAAAGCTATGATCTTTTTTAGCTTACATCTCAGCAACGCTTGAAGTCATTTTTTAAGTTTTGATTTTGCCAATTTGAATCAGTCCAATGATACTGATATTATTTATAGCACAAATTTTATACTATAATTTATAATCATAAGTGGACTTTGATGTGGTGGTTGCTTGTTATGATTTATGAAGGCAACTGGTATCCATTAAAGCAATAATGCATTTTAGACCATTTGCTAATTTTCACCCTCTTCTACCCAAATGATTGATTTAACTAATTTAACTTTTCCAACTTTTTTTCCATTATCCTTCAAGTCTTTAACCATGAAAAGAAAGAAATGGAAACATTGCATTAATGCATTTTAAAAATACTATTTGATATTCTACTACTTTAGTGTTGATCAAGATGGTATTGATTTGATTCATAATTAACTTCTAATTAATTTATCCTTCAATTAGAAGAATGTGTTTTCAATTATCAAATGAACTAATATATCTAAATGAGACAAATGGTACAACTGTACAGATTCCACTCTCAAATTTTTTGTTTGTATGCTTAACTAATTTTTTAATTTTAACTCTGGAAATTGAAACTTCTTTTGGGTCTAAAAAATATTTTTATGCAAGGTATTGCCTCCTTCAGAAGCAGCAAAATCCATATAGTGAAACTTCTAGGAAGCATATAAAGACAAACAAGGAATGGAATCAAAACATTTCCATTCTGCATTTTGTTAAAAAGAAATACAGCATGTGGGTGTAACCCATGTGATGAACAGGGAATTTCATCATTATTATAACAATTGTGATGAATAAACGGTTAAGAAATCATTACATGGTGACAAGAGCCAACATTTGGTTAATTAAATTGAATTAAATCAAATTAGTTGGATTTTGATTTATTCAAATATATTTTATAGTATCCAAATTGGAAACAAATAGTATTATAATCAATCTAAATGGAATTAAATCAGTTTAAGTTCGGTTGGATTCGATTATTTGAAAATAAATTAATTATTTTGAGTTTAAAAAGAAATCCAATATATTATAATATATAATAACTGAATGAAAAAATGAAAACCAATAATTTTATATATCCAAATTGATCAGTAACCAAAATTTTAAAATAATTATTCGAATCCAAACGAAATAAATCGGTTTGATTCGGTTTTTAGTTAGAAACCGAAAATTGTTGGTCCCTACGTTCAGTTTATATGTATCTATCAGTAACTATTTGGTTAAGAAATATAAAGATCCATCTTCTTTCTCGTAAGAGTCTTATGCAATAATAATGAGTTTGAGGATCTTATGAAGCTATATTCATTGCTTACATTGTAACAACTTATTTTTGAAATCATTGTTTCAACACTAGTAACTTGCTAGCTCCTTTTATTTTTCTAAAATCTACTTATTCTGTGACATTATTTGCTTAGTTGTAACTTTTATATGATAACGGTTGTTAGTGTAAATTATTGTGTTTTACATTTTCATCGATGTCATCAAATTATTTTAAATCAAATCACTAATTTTGATTCTTGAAGTCAATGAAATAGAATCAGATCGGTATAATTTGACTAGTTCTATTAGAATCTAATCAATTTTCAGGGCAAAAATTCAATGTTTTTTAAAATTAGTTGCAGATTTCAACTTGAAGATTCGGTTAGTTCAATTTTCAAAAATTAAAATTGAATAGGGTAATTTTATAAGTTTACTGTTTGATAAATCAAAGTAAAAGTTGAGGGTAAGGTAAAGTTAGATTAACAATATTCAAAGTTGAATTTATATATTTAACCATTTTTGGATAAGTTATAGAAATCCATAATGCTAACCATTTTACCTACTTCCCATTTTAATTTTATTATTGGATCTCATCTCAATATGAGTAGGAAGAGGGCACTTTTCTATCTTACCCAATAATTTTTTTATAAATTTTCATAAAAACACAGTGATTTAGGTGTTATTGGGTTATTGGTTTTTGAGAATGAATGAATGAATCCAAGACCCAAGACCTTCATTTGCTTTTCTTTCTCCTTTTACAGTTTACTTCCATTCCATTCCTTTCTTTTCTTTATTTCTTTCTTTCATGGGTATCCTAAAAAGCTAGCTCCTACAAGATGCTATATATGTATTACTGAAAGCTAGAGGAAGAAACAGTGCAAACCAATAATTGTTTCCAACTTCAAATAAGAAATCTTTATTAGTAGTAAATAAAAAAAGGAGGTTTTTCCCCTAAAATTAATATCTATATCTAAATCCCAATTGGAAGTTTCCTTAATTTGTTCTTATTCTTGTTTCTTATAATAAGCTGTGAATTTTCATTAATTATAAGTTAATTAATGGCATAATAGTATCCAAAAGACAAGGAGAAAAAAGCAAGAACCAAAAAAAAAAAAGAAAAAGAGAAAATCTTTGGTCTTCATGCTTTAGTGAACATTAATTAAAATTTTAATAATAGCTTTTTGGAGGTGGAAATTCTTATATCATTTTCAAAAGATTAAACTTTTGGTGTTTTCTAAGTCTTAAAAAGTCTTAAGGAATGAGTAGAAAGTCATAAAGATTTGCATATCAAATGTTCAGGCCCATTTCCTTTTTATTTTTACTTTTTGAGTTGATGTAATTTTGTACAGTTTGTGGCTTAAATTATTGGTAAAAGCCAAGAGAACCAAAATTTTTTTATCAGCAAAGAAAAATGTAATTTTTATTAAATTACGCAAAAATTTAATTTATCAAAGAACTATTTCAAGTCATTAGACCACCCATTTACACTCAACCTAACTTAGATAACTTAAGTAAAAAATCTAGTCAAAACCTAATATACCAAAACTGGAAATACATCAGATAGTGTCCGTATCTAATAATCGATTTGTCATACTTCACAAAACAATGAAAAAAGAAAATCAGACACGAGTGCACTCCACTTGCACCTAAGCCAACAAAGTAAAAGACGTTTTTTGAGATTAGAAACGCTAACACATAAACTGCCTAGCCTCAAAAACTTGCAGCAAGCTTAGAAAGCAAAAGCTAGAGCAATCAAAGCTATGAACAAACAGCATAATGAGCAAGTTTCTTAGCACAAGACCTCACTGTATCTAAGTAAGAAAATGCAATGTTTCAGCAACTCCCTTATTGGCAAGACATTCGCAAAATTATTATACCATCTACTTGCATGTCTCAACTCTCCCACTACGTCCAAGGACGTTCTCGTTTTAGTACTCTGTTTACTTTAGTTTCACATCGTTTGGTATGTTTGTCTGTTTATAGTTATACTCTATAAGAATCAAAAATATGCCTAACTCTATTGTATTGTACCTTTACAATTGTCGGTTTGTAGGTAAAAATTTACTTTGGTAATTTCATGATGGAAATTTAGTTCTCTTATAATTTGAAATTAAGTTATATATTGAAAAATAAAACTGAAAGATTTTATAATTAAATGTAAAAATAAAATTTCTCATTATTGTATTTAATGTAATAAGAGAATTGAAAAGCAGCAATTTTTTAAACTTTGAATTATATGTATAATTTGAATTTTACATATTGCAAGTATCCATAATAAATTAAATACTTTCAATTTGTTTCGGAATAACAACAAATTTCAAAGTTCACGGCTCACACTGGCGCGCTAAACAAGGTCACGAGCCAATGCAAAATTTTGACTTGAACAATATAAAAATTGAAGAAGTAAGACTTGCATGTTGTAGTACCTACGTTCTTATATTATATCTGTGTCGGTTCAATAGCTCTTCTACTCCATCCAATTAAAAATTATCAAACAACTATTTAACTTTCGCATGCTATTTATTACTATAATATTTTCTTAATTTATCACGTTATTCAACAATATAATTAATAAAATAAAATTTTAATTTGATTCAAAATGCTAAATGCTAATTTAAAAATTATTACTGAACAGGGTCTAAATAATTTAACGAAATTAAAATTTATTGACTAATTAGTGCAATTACCAAATAATAAGGTAAAATTGTGATTATAATCAAATTTGATGGACTATTTATTCTGAAATCAAATAAAAAAGATTAAAACATAATAATTTTATATAGTTAATAATTTAAAATTATTAAATACTAAAAATTGAATTATATTGTTAAACTCTGCCTTAATTTAATAATTAAACTTGAATTTCCACCTACAACAAAATTACATTACTAACAATTATTATAATATATAATTGAGGGGATATTGGAAATGGAAAATGGTGTACATGCATGCATATAATAATAATAAAAAAAAAAAAGATCTATGATAATTAATTAGATAGATCCATTAATAGAGTATTCTCTAAAAAATTAATAAAATAATAAGCAAAAAAGCAATATTTATAATTTTGGTTCTCCCAAAAACAAAAAGTGATGAGAATGGTACGTTAATTTGAAAGAGATTCCCAAAGTTTGGACATAAAGAATGGGTATAGTACACCAATTTGACGTACTTGTTTGGTCATTTGTAGGAAACTAAAACAAAAATCAATAACTGTCGGTGCATCATTTTTATAATTTATTTAATCTTTGCACATGTGCTTATGAGAGTGTTAGTAGATGCACATTATTATGTTTGTGGGTTTTGCTTTGCTTTAATCAAAACCTTGTTACTTGAAAACTTTCGAATTTACCTAATTTTAGTTTATTAAATTGTTATGATTAATTCAACTTCTCAACTTTTTCTTTTTTTACATGATTTTTTTTTTTCTTTTGAAAAGAGCTATTACAATTTGCATTCATGTCGTCTTTCTAATTTCCGCTAAATCATTAAAAATATTTTAAATTTTATGGATAGTTTTAATTGTATCATAAATTCAATTTTTTTCCTTCTAGTACTCTAAACTTAGTTTACTTACAATAGCGCCTTAATTTAAATTGTATCCAATTTAACGAATAAAAATATTATTTTTTTAGAACCCAATTTAACTTTTTCTTCCGAATCAGACTCATTCCCCACCACCATTGTTTGTAAATAAATAAATATTTAAATTTAGTTATATAAATATTAAAATAAAAATAATTTATTCATCTTTAAAATAAAATAATTTTATTTATTTTATATAATATTGACAACAAGTAATGATTATTTAAAAATAAAATGACGTGATAACGAATAAAATCTATTTTTATAAGAAATTTAACCTGGGTATAAATAAAATTTCATGCTTAAAAAATAGCAAAACAAAAACCTAAACTAATATTTTATGCTTATAACTAACTAAAATTTATTATTTCACTTGACTTTTTGTAAATTTAAATTCTTGACCAATATCAGCGAGGGCATTATTAAACAGTGAATTTTAGTTAACCTGACCATAAGAAATAGTATAGGTCCAATGAAAATAATATTTTATTCATTAAATTGGATCAATTTGAAAGTAATGTGCTATTATAACTAAAATTTGAAGTTTAGAGTATTAGGAGAAGAAAATTGAATTTAAGGTATAATTAAAACTACCGACAAAATTTGAGGTATTTTTAATAATTTGGCCTCTAATTTTTTAAATCTAATGATTTAGATTTTATTAAGGTCTTGTTTGGTTTGAATTGACATATTTCCTGTAAAATTCACTTCTCGATAAGTATAATTCTAGAGAAGTTACTCTCCAAAAAAGTATAATGTCATTGTGTTTAGTTGTTGTATTCAATCTCTAGGAAGTAAAACTTTGTTGATGAAAAGTGATATTTGCAAATGACATAAAATACCATATTATATATTTAAGTATAAGAATTGAAATAGTAAAGACAAAGAAAGGTATATTGATTAATGATAGTTATAATATGTCTTCATACAATGAGTATTTCATACGGTTTAAGATTAAATCTTAAGTACTTATTTTCCATTTTGTTATACAAATAACAAGTGTAATTGAATATCACATACAACATCACTTAAAAAGGACAAAAAAAAGAAAAAAGAAAAAAGAAAAAACACATGCTAAATAATCACTTCAGTCTAATTTAAAATTTAGAACAAAATTAGTGAATTGATCCGAGTGGACGGAATTCAATCACCTTAAGTAAGTGATTATGCATTCCATCGAGCTTTATGTATAAAAAAATTCATTTAAAAGAGGTCCTACTTCGATGCGATAATATCTCCAACGTACTATAGTATTCATTTTTAGAGGAAAGATATTCACTGGATTAAAAAAAAATAAAAAATTGGAAGCATGATGCTAGATGGAATAGGAAATTAATCTTAACAAATCATAATAGTTTTCTACTTTATTTACACTAAATTTCAAACACTAGATATTGATGTGCAACCAATAACTTTAGTTCATCATTTTTTTTCCCCTAAGTGCTGAGGTTGACTTCACAGCAACCTCTATTTAGAGACTGGCAATGCATTTCATAATTGATAATTAACAGAAAGTTAGTGAAATTATGGAAATTAAGGCAAAGAAAGAAAAAATAAATTAGCTCATTTCATTCCACTTCACTTGTAATTTGTCTTTTAATTCATAAAATAGCAAAACTATGGTTAGTCCAAAGAAAAGAAAAAAGGGAGTTTGTCATTTCTCTGAATTGGGTACCACATTTGCGGCTTTGACAGGCAAATGGTTTGAAAAACCACAGTTAAAGGGGACTTTGAACCTCACATAGCCTCCTAAAACTCCATTCTTTGAATCCATTTTGGAGGTAAATTTTTTAAATCAAAATGTTAATTTTATAAAATTAAAAGATTATACATTTAAATATTGTAAAAATAAAATATGCTATTTTGTTTTTTTATATAAATAAATCATGTGATATAAGAAATAACAAGTTTTGTTTCATATTGTGGTGGTGGAGTGTACATTTAAATTTAAAATAAAATAATGAAAAGGTAGAAACAGTTAGAGGTCATTTCATTTCATGTAGGTTAAGCATCGACGAGGTGAGAAATGGATGGACCGTTTTTGTTGACTCCTTAATTTGGGCGTAATTGTCGGTGGAAGAACGATTTGCTATTCATGACTTTATATGATTTCCCATTCATGCTATGCTATGGTTATAAATATTTTTCAAATCATAATATTTTAGTTTAGTGTTGTTTTTTTTTTTTTCCCTTAATATATAAATTTGCCTCTTAATTTTTTTAGTTTCGTGATATTGGGAACCTAATGACTTGTATAATTATATATCTAGCTGCACGGTTAATATCGAATGGAAATTTCAATTTAATTGGATATATAATTATTCTAGAAAAATTTAAATTTAGGACACAACGGATATTAAATTTGAAATGTCAGAAAAATGAAATGTTAAGAGGTACATAGTTATTAAATTTGTTGTGGAAAGGAGAGGATATTGAAATTCAACTAAGAAATTTCATTTTCCCTTTGATTAGGGTTCAATTCTATTGTTAACTACGTTAAACTTATAAAATAGAAAATCAGTAAAAATAATATAGTATTTTTCTTTCTTTTTTTTGGATTATATGAAAAATATTAAAAGTTTGTATCCACATTTTTTAAGAGATCAATAACAATTGAAAGCATGAAAAATATTTTATAATTTACATTTCTTATTAATTTTTTTTATTTTGTATAATATAGGATATAATAATAATATTTAAATCTCTATTTCACCATTCATGTTGTAAAAACACGAAGTATAAAGAGTATATAGCATCTGAATATATTAATTCATTACTTAATCTAATATTTTAATAATTTTTTTTAGAATATTAACGCCTACAATAATAATAATTATAATTAAACAGCAATTCATACTTTTAGTAAAAATTAGGTGAGAAGGAATTTGGTATCCGTTAGATATGTTTTTGCATGTATCTGCACCGTCCAATAACAGGTTCTGGAAGAACAAAAGTGGGTCCCTATATACATAGCCATGCTAATACATATCACAGTGTTCCAGAAGGGATTTCCTTCGACTTATGCTAAAAATGGACCCAACATCACTTCATGGCCATGCAAAACAACATTTTCACATCACTCACGTACGTAATAATACTAATAATAATAATAATAATGATTATTATTATTATTATATTATTATTATTATTATTATTATTATTATTAAAGTAATGATAGGTGTTATCAAGGCTAATAATTCGAGGTAATTTTAAACGTAAAAATTAAATATAATCATATAGTGAATGTGAAATTAGTCATTTTTTTAATGGAATAGCTTAATTATTGTTAGAATCATTCAAAATAAACGAAAATTTTAGGTCTAAAATTAATTCAAATGAATAATATTCAATATATTCATGGTATAGATCAAATAAGAAAATTAATCAATATATTTTTGATAAATATTCAATTCTATGTCGTACAATTGTATTTAATTAAAATAATTAAACAATTTAAATATTTATTCTTTGTATAATTAATAAATAAATACAATTTACAGTTTGATTTGATTTATTTTGATATGAATATTAAAACTAATTGGTAAACTATTTTCAATAAAAATTATAGACTAAATATTGTTATTTTTCTCAAAATCAAACTGAATTATAGACGACTTAATTCGCTTAATTTGATTTGATTTAATGTATTGCATTTTTTTTTTGAACAAAGGAAAAATATTTCATTATTAAAAAAAATACAAAAATAAAGTAAAAATCAAAATATTATATTTTTACATATATGAAATTAAATCACTTATATAAAGCATTATTTGTAAGGTCTGTTAGAA